>NW_024496525.1:25885103-26157647 GCF_017590055.1 Onychostruthus taczanowskii
AACCCAGAACCCTGCAAGTCCCGGCTCCCTCAGCAGGGAGACGCGCCTCCACCCCCGCCCTGCCCGCCTCCCTCCCCGCCCGCCCCGCCGGCTTCCCCTCCCTGGGATGCTCCGGCTGTCGCCGCCGGCAGCCTCTCCGTGCCGGGGGCTTCCCGGCCGGCGCTCACCGCTGAGCTCGGGGCTCCCGCACACACGGGAGGGGAGCGGGAAAAGTTTGGAGCCAGGCTCGGAAAAAAAGAGGCAGGGCCGGGTCCGGGGCCAGGGCCGGAGCCGGAGGGGAGAGGCGGGGAGAGCGGCGCGGCCGCGCAGCCCGGGCATTGCATCTCCCACCAGCCCGCCGCCGCTGCTGCAGTGATTTTTCAAGCCCATCGAGTCAGTCCTTTCCGCGCACGGCTCCCCTCGGCTCTTCCTCCCCGCCCGGGCTCCTCCCGGCGGCAGCAGACTCCGCTGAGCCCCGGCGGGCGGCTCGGGGACCTGCGGGAGCGGGGAGCGCCGCAGCCGCCCCGCGCCCTCCCCGCAGCCGAGAGCGGGACCGACCCGAGGGGAAACGCGGGATGAACCGGCACCTCCGTCCTGGAGGAGCCCCATCCCGAATTGCGACCAGGAGGTTTTGGGGTTGGTGGTTGTCAGTGTTCACCCCTTCTCTCGTGAGTGATGTAAGGGTTTGTCCTGTGACAGGCGGGACATGGGGCTGGGTCGGCCCAGTGTCTCTGGGATGTAACAGGGAAGACGCTTCATGGCATTTGTGTTTATATGTTCCAACAAAAACCGCGGAAATGTGTAACAGTGCATGAAGGGAAGTGGATAGACCACCCCCCAATATCAATATCAAGGCACCATAGTCCGGCTTCCTCACAGAAAGGACACAGTAGGAAATCAAGGATGGAGATAGATAGTTTTGCTTCCATTGAAGCACTAAAAGCAAAACAGCTGTTTTGTGAATGGTGGCTATTGCTGAAAGTTGGGCCTTGTGGGTATCAAGACGACCATAAAACGTTTGTTGTTGGGTCCATGACACAAGGATCTCGTTTTCAATGTTTCAAGTGCAGTAAAGCACATGGCTATGAACAAAATACTAGTTCCAAGGTTTAAATTTCATATTGAGAGATGAATGAGTTTGAGGATATTGACTTTAGTTTTTCTTTGTATTTCTTGTGCTCACTGAGCCAAGTTTAATCATCAGTTTCATAAAAATCTGCTCAGAGAAGGAGGAATGGAAATACATTAACCTCTGAATTGATACCCAGCTAAAATTCTTTTTTCATACCACTGTTACATTCATTTCATGTCCATTCATTTTAGCCCCAACAGGCACTGTTTTAAATGTCAGGACTATCAGGCCCAGCAGCATTTTACAAATGAGAACAGCACCATGGAATTTAATGGTGTTACACCTGAGTTGAGGTAGAGTCATTGAACCTAGGCATCTATTTGTAAATCCCTGTCTTGTGGTTTTATAAGAGCAGAATTCAGAGAGGCAGACATTGTGACCTTGGGTATAGGCAGTAATTTTACAGCAAAGATATTTTCTGTAATAATGCTGAAAAAGATGGCGTCCTTTTCTGTAAGCCTACTGTGTAATACGCAGGGCTTAATATATTGTGCTCATTCAATTATAGTTTTAGTGAGCTGCAGTCACAAGAGACAGCAAAGCTTTTCAGGCTTTCTGGTGATTTCCTGAAGGTATTTCAGCACTTGGTCACAGTACAGAACATAATAAATTGCACCATCTGTATACATAGTTCTTGGTTCCTGACAGAATGAGAGATAAGGCTTTAGGCATTGTATGCCAAGAAAATACAACACAGATTTATTTTCTTTCAGTATTTACAATGCCTTAATGTCTGAAGAACTGTGGATTTTCCTGCCATTAGCGACTGCCCAAGTAGCTGTCTCAAAGTGCTGTTCCTGTGGTTCAAAGACAACCCAGGGAACTGAGGAGATAGAGCCAAACTCAACCCACAGTTGCACGGAAGCAAGCGCAATCAGGGATATTGTTCTGACACAAACAAGAGCAGAGTTTGGCCCAGGTAATCAGCATCTTTTCTCTCTCACACTGGTAATTGACAGTTCACTTGGGAAAATGATTGGGCTGCAAATATATTAAATCCAGCCTCTGGACCCAGTCATATGGTCCACACAGAAGCATATTTCCCATTAGTCAGAATGGCTGAAGAAAGGGCTGAATGTGTGCCCTGTTCTTGTCCACATGATACCAGTACTTTTCATTAATTACTTCGGCTTCTCTGCAGTTTCTATGGAGAGAAAATAGAGTCCAGGATTTTTTTCCACTTATAAGGAAGATAAATGATAGAATTTTTGCAAGACTGTAGGCCCTGAATCAACGACAGTCTTGGAATATGTTTTGCTTAATAATGCATTAAGTATTTTGTAGCACCAGGACTGGTATGTGGAAGAACATGATGATTTGTCTGCAGCAGTCACATACTGAAGTGTGGAGAAGGATAATGGCTAGGGCTACCATCCTGGAACCAGAAACAGGATTTCCTGGTGTAGTCCCAGTACTGACAACTCCCTATGCTACCTTGGGCATGTTTTTAAAATTACCTATACCAGATTCTCTGCCTGTCAAAGCAGCACAATGAGATCCAGCTACCTGAAATTCTTGCTGTGTTTGGTGGGAAAGGCAGTAACAAGGTCCTGTCCTCCAAAGTGTTTAGCTCATCACAGAAACATGGAACAGTACCAGATCCTTTGCTGGCGTGGTCAACAAAGGTCTGTGCTCTGGTTCAGGGCTCTGGAGATGAAAAGTGATTTATAAGTGTTACAGATCAAAAGAATAACTTAAACTATTTTAAAAGGGTCTTCTCTTTTTTTGTTTTCAGAAAAAGACAGCACAAACAGCATCATTCAAGAAGTTTTTTGAAAAATTTAAGTCAAATATTAATACTCAATGGAATGATGACCATTACTCATTTTCCCTTTCATCCTTGATCTGATTACCAAAGAAGAATATTTATCTTGTTTGTTTCATGTATTTGTTTTTTAAACAATTGCTGATAATCAGAGAAATCATGATTAACGCTCCAATGCAGCAACAACTCCAAAAACATTAGTAAGGATTGCAACACTGATTAGCTGTACCAACAAATATTATCGTATTTCTTTAATCTAAGTAACCATAATAGCCTTTAAGAGGCTATTTATTTTGTCAGTATTTATGGAGTTTACAACATAAATTCAAATGTTCAGAGAGCACAGAAGAAGGTTCTCTTTGATATTGACTTGTCTAAACTTTATTAAAATCAATAGATATTCCCCAGTCTGACTTTAGGAAAATTTTACGCCTATGTCTTTAGAGACATCAGAGGGGTTTCAGTTGAAGACAGTAGCACAGGAAGCAAAGGCAACCTCTTCTCAGGCTCTGTGGTCAGTCAGGCCTAGAAAGAATCCACTTAAACTGTGTTTTACTAATGACATTTCTGGATGTAAGTCAATGAACTCAAGAAGAGTGTCCAACCTGGCAAAATCCTAGAAAACATAAACATGCTAGAAAACATTTGAGCACTGACTTTTCAAAGCCTTCTTTAGCCTGGCATGGTCTGTCCCAGATTAATTTTTGGGTTTGAGTCTAGAAAAACATCAGCAAGCAGTTAAACATACAGCATCACTTTTGCTTGCACTGAAAATATTTTTGTTGCTATTTTTAAAAGATATTTTTATTACTCCATATATCTATAGCAGTGCTTTCAACATGTGGAAAGAAAATTGACTGGTTTTGGATTTCAAGTTTCTACCTAGCAATCCACAATTTATTGGGATTATTTTTAGAAGATCAGGAATTAATAAAGGTCACAGCAACAGAAACAATGGAGGAAATTGCATTTCTTCAAATACCATAATCTCTTCCCAGAGAGGGGACAGAATTCTTCTTGATGATCCAAATTATTTAATAAAACTGAGGACCATACAAATAACAGATTTTATTTTTGGAAGATTCGATTATTCTATTGTTCAATATTCCAACTAGTGGGAAAAGATTCCCAACTTTGAGCATATCTAGAATACATTTGGATAACAAATGATTATTTGATTTTCATGATATTCAAGTTTTGGAAATGAGTTTTAAGTTTCATGAGTATCTGAATTTCAATAAGTACTCTTAAAGTTTTCTCTCAGATAAATACAGGCTATTGCACTGCATCTGGAAAATAATGACAGGGGGTCTCTTCTTCCTTGCTATAGGTCAGGAATACTGTAATCAAAATGAATGTTTCCATGTCAGGTTAGGTGAGGAGTGAATAGGACCAACATGGAAAGCTGTATGTAATCTTCAGCTTGTGTTCCCTCACCTGAAATTACAGGACATGGTAGATTTTTATTCATGGTCAAAAAAGCTGTGGCTTTACATCATACAAGCCTGCTCTTATATTTTCAGGTTTCTGGCTCTGAGATGCTGCTTTCAGTGATAAACAGCCCTCCTGCTTACTAACTTGGAGTAGTTTCTCACATTTTCTTCTCTTCAAAAATGGATTTGGTCAGCAGTATCCTTGCTCTTTATTTATAAATATAAAGGTAAAATGTGTGGGATTAGTTATTAAACTGTCCAGAAAAGATCCTAGATGTAAGGAAGAGATTGTATGCCCCAAATATGTTCTTTTTTCAGCTTTATCAATTGTTCACTCAACACATTACTTCTTACATATATTACATTTTCAATCAGTTGTGACTTTATAATGAAATCTCTACACGCTGAGTGAACTGCAGGTTGCAGCAATCACTTAAGTGCTATATCACTTTTTCACTCATTATACATTGCTGCTCTGGTCTCAAAGATTATATACTTGTTATCTGAATGTGTAAAAGATGGTATGAAAGCACTGCCCTCACATTTACTCTTGGACTCTGTTTGCCCAGATCTTATGGAAACAGAGGGATGGCAAGGACAGGGCTGAGTAAATGTACGAGAGTCTAAGTAGTTCCAGATGAAGGGTAAGGATGGAGAATCACTGCTTCTAAAACAAAATTATCAGTATAGCTTTTTTTTTTTTTTTTTTTTTTTTTTTTTTTTTTTTAAACTCACCCTTCAAGGAGAAACCTGCACATATTTGGTCTGACTGATCCAATTTTTATTGCCAGTTTAATCAATCACAAGCATCAGAATACTCCCTAAAACTACAAGTCCGAGAGTTTCTATGCCTAGTGAAAATATGTGACTAAAACTGCTTTGTTGTAGGTCTGTATATTTGACAACGTTACATTAAAAATGCATAAAAAATTATCAGTTTCACAGAACACTGTTTTCTCTTTCTTTCCCCTCTCTGTCACTTTTTACTTCTGTTTCTAGTTGGCATGATACCTAGTCTGAAAAATTAGGAATCAGATTTTCGAAAGCTGTCAGTCTGCAGATTTCAGGTGTGGGTTGTCCAGCCTGTCTTTGTAACTGCAGGCACACAGACCATCTGGGTTCATATCTGGGTTCTAAGCTGTGGGGGGGGGTGTGCTGGGAGGAAATCACAAATGTGTTATTGTTGTAAGAAAATACTTGTTGTAGAAACATGCTCCAACTTTATTTTTGTTTTTCTTCACTTATAAATTCCACAGCAGTGGATTTTGGTAAAAAGCCATTCTATTGTTTCTTTAACAACACGTTCAACAAATGTGGCAACACTGTGTGAGGTGGATGAGATAATCTGTGCCGCTGAAAAATATGTGCCATTTGTTAATGGCAGGGAAAGAAATATGAGGTGGTGCTGATGTCTAACACAGGACTTTGGTGAATATTTTACATCAGCTAAGGTTAAGGGTTAAGAGCCAGACTCTGAGCAGGTCAGATTATAATGGATCCATCTGTCTCATAACAAGAGCTATTGATTGGTTATAAGTCCCAGCTAGTGGGGGACTATCACAAAGACAGCACCAGCTCGCCACTGACCTCTGCTGCAATCATGTAGCACTGGGGTCAATGGGGAGAGTTTCTTTCAGAAGTCTGCATGCTGAGTACCAAATGCTGGCAGGTCCCAGTGGCATTACTGGTAGCAGGTCTCAGTTCTTCCAACAAGTCTTTTTGGTATGTAATACAGGACTTCATCTTATATATTAATTCTGAACTGTCCAACACATTTGTAGTCTCCTGTCAGTAAAATATGGTTCTCTTTACAGATGGAAAGGAAAATTCAGTGATCTGTCAGTGGTTTCTAGACTTTTACAGCTTGTTAAAACTTTCTAAATCTTTTGCATTACCTATGTCTGAAGTCATCTTGAGGTACACCAATCCAGTTGGACACTGCTGTAATTTCTTAGATCCTCTGTGGTCTGTAATATTTGAAGAAAGAGAAGAAAGATACCTAAAGTAGTGCCTATGCTTTCTGGTATGCAGAAGGTATCCTGGGATCTGCCTGCTGACAATAGGTGGTAGGTTAATGTTCAGTGAGATATTGCTAGAATTTTGCTAGATTAGGGCAGTAGCTGGGAGCATGGCTCCTTGTGGCTTAGGCTGGCTGTCAGAGGGACTGCCTGACAGACCATGTCACCTTCCCTGTACAGAAGACAGCCAAACACATGGGTCTTCCAGCACTGACAACTGCACTAATGCCGGCTTGGCCTTTGAGGAACACAGATGAATGCTGCTATGAAAGTTCATAAATCTACATCACAAAATATTTCAAACACTGAGGCAAAGCATTTCACATCTCTTGGCAGCAACCATGTGTTCCTAAAGCACTCTTACCAGGCTGTGCCTGTGAGTTTCTGTTGTCCCCTCCAAGTATTTTCTAGGGTCAGAAGGCATTTTTCTGACAGCAGTGCTCTCTGCAGGGGTAGACCTGCAGACGTACACAGTGCACAGAATTTTCTCAGCTGGACATAAGGGGAAGGCAACAGTACGTTTAGGCAACAATCCTAAGAAAAAAGGTATAAGTTCTGAAATACTTTACCTTGAGCCTATGCTATGGATGTTTTGATGAAATCAAACAGAGATTACACTGCTTGTAACTTCTTTTATGTCACAAGTTGTCACTATAATGCCAAATTGCTTCCCTGGCAGAATCTTATGCAAAATGTGGGGATGTCTCTTAGTAAGGCCACCAACATCAGCAGGCATGTATCAGCACTTTCAACACATCTTTTCTGCTCTGAATCAGTCAGTGGATTTAGATCTTATTGCATTCTAAAAAAAATTATCATCTCCCATTAATGATATCCCAGTTGTTATCTTTCTGTTACTAAGATTAGTGTTCTGTCTTTTTGGAAACATTCAAATCCTTGATCTGTTCCTTTTCATTCTTCATCTTAACAAATACAAGCACTAGGAAGAGGAAGAAAACTCAGGAGGGTCTGGCAGTCCATAGTTCTCCCAGCTGAAGCACTTACACCTCGGAGTACTCTTTATCTTGTGGTCTTCTTTGTCTCACCAAACAGTGAGAGAGCTCTCAGGAGGTCCCAGGAAGACAGTGATTTAGGTTTCCATCTTCATGGCTCCTAACATCAGTGCCATTTCGCACAGCCTGAGGTGTGCTCTCTCTTGCTTCAAATTTCCATTTTGCTCAGCCTACTGAAAACAGATGAAGGAACGTGCTAAAAAAATCTAGCGCTTGCTTTATTGTGATGAGTGATGAGCCACATCATGGTTTTGCTGGTACAAAGAATTCTTGGCTAGTGAGAAAATTTTGGGGGTATTACTGTATTTGCAATGTATTTTCCTGCTGCTTATTTGCAACATATTTGCTTGCTGCTTACATGAAGGCACTGTGGTATAATCAGAGAGAAGAAAGAGGCTAGATATATTTTTAATTGCTCTATCACTGGATATTTTAAAGGATATTAGAAATGCATCTGTAAGGATCAACAGAGCCTGAACCCATTTGAGGACTAGAGGAGTTATCAGATTCATCTTTGTCAGCCCTTTCTCTTCCCCCAGACCATCAAGTATTAGTCTGGTGTGTTGGAAATCCCTGGGAGCCACCAGCTGCTGATTTGAAAAGAAATGCACCTAGAGCTGTCCTGCAAGGCTGACATCATCCTGCATTCATCTCAGTGCCTCCTAAGCACTTTGAGATCCTCTGATGAAAGTCATTACATAAATGCATAACATTGTATTCTTAAATGTTTAAATCATGACAGATTTTGAATGCATATTTTTTGTGACTCAGTCATGAATTACCACAATTTGCATACAGTATTTTCCTATATTCAGCATACCCTCCTTCTCATTTAATCCTTCTGACTTGTGCTGCTGTAGTGACTTTAAACCTGAATTACAGAAGCAATTTTGGAGTGCATTGCTGTTAACTTGGTGATGAGTAATCTTGCTGTACCTATAGGCAGGAATAATTGACAATTTTTTATAATGAGCAAGGAGGAAACCTGTAATCAAAGGAAACATTTCTCTATTTATGAACAGGTACATCCATTTCACTCTCTTTGTATCCAAAGCTACAGTGGCTGTTTAATGTGAATATTGTTTTCTTTTGCTTATTGCTGCTAAGGGATAAACTAATATTAAGCCTTCACTTAATAAAGCCCTGGTCAAATGCTGAAGAATCAGCAGGGATGCTCCAGTGCACTTATAGTCTTAAAGAGAAGAACAGTGAGAAGGTATAAAATGCAAGTATTAAAGGAAACTGAGAAGCAATTATCTGTCTTTGAAATAAGTTTGTTTGCAAAAGGTAGCTTAATATTTCTTCAGAACACCCTGCTATTTATCCAATCACTTCCTTAGCTGCCTTTTTCTGCTTTCCTCTACACAAATTGGCCAGATAACAGCAGCAGTCCTGCTAAGTTAAGTCCCAGCTGTGGGAGAGAAACTGACATGCCTGCAACATCCTATGTGTACCCATGCCTGTAGAGCAGTGTCCAGTGAACTGGAAATCCACAGTCCAGCACCACACACTTGTCCTAGACATCTAGAAATGTAATCCTGCCATTGCAGAGTGGACATTGAAGGCAGAAACCCATTGTCTTTGTTGTCTTCAGGAAGAACTGGAGTCAGGAACTCTCTGGGCCTGCCATGCTGCTTTCAATAACAATCTCCCACTGTCCTTATGAATGTTTATATACATATCTATATATATATATATAATATATATATAATATAATCCTCCTTTAATTATGGAGGATTTTAACAATGAAGATTTCTTGTCTGGGGGATTAAATGTTTACTCTTGAGATAAAGAACTGCTTCACAACAAAGCTGTTTTACCAGATCCTGGCTTGCCCCATTCCTCTCCTGCAATTGAATATATTTTCATAATGCTTATTTTTGCTGGAATAATCCAGCATCCGCTATGCTGACAGACCCTCACAGAGCAATTTAGAACAGCTAAGGACTGATTTGAGTCTCAGAGCAAACAGGCTGGTTCTCTTTCCCTTTTTTTCTCCTTTTTCCTTCTACAGGTTAACCTGTTGCTGATCTCCCCTTCTTCCCAGCCCTGTTGGCTGGGGAGGGGTGGACAAGACAGAAGCACTCTCTGAAGTGCAACTCCAGAGTCCCAGGACATTTACTCCTAGCCCCCTTGGTGGGGACAGCAGCACAGTTCAGGGCGTGCATTAGTCCTTTTCTCTCCAAATTTGTGGTGCTGGAGCAGGATTCTCTCAGCTAGTAGAGGTCTTGCCTCTTCATCTTTCAAAATGTGCCTGAGTCATCAGGCTTCCTCCCAGGTATCACTGAAGGGGTATCAGGGCCAGATAAAGGTGATACAGAGACTCTATCATCAGAAGACATGAAAAGACACTTTTTTATTGGAAATCTACAGTTCTTATAGAAACAATGGTGGACTTAAGACCTGATTGGCCTTTAGGAATCTTCTCTCACACTGTTGGTGAACTACGAGTAGCACACTCTGGAGAACCACATCTATAAACAATGGCTACAGAAAGAGAGATGATAATTGTTTGAATTCTTTCCTTTAACTTTCCCACAGCTTCTACACAGCTTTCATGGATTTTCCTGGGAGAATAATGTCTCTCTCTGTTCAGAGGATAGGTAACTACTACACCCAGGCATCACAGATAAGCAGTTACTGGATCTCATTTTTGTGTTTGAATTTGGAAGCTGAGTTCACCACTGGCAGTTTGGAAAATAAGTCGCCATACAGATGCAGAAAGAGAATAATTGCACCAGAAGGATTTTGCTGGAATTACTTGGGGTAAGCTGACAAACTCTGTGGGTGTATTTTCACAATTAGGCTTCAGTGGGGTCCTCTGTGTGCAGAGGCCTCCAGGCATTTTTCAACTCTGGCAACATCTGTCTCTTACAGCTCAAACTCATTTCTGTAACTAGCTCAAGTGCAAGAAGTCACTGATTCTCTCCTTTCTTTACAAGTTTTAGTCAGAGCAAAGTAAAATTTTAGCTCTGACTTGCTTGAAGTAGAGAATTCTGGTGAACACTGTCAGACCCTACTGGCATCTACAGGGTGGGAAACTCCATCAGCAATGGGCACACTGCATATCTTAATATTGGAAAGGGAGCAAATTTGTGTTAAAAAGCTTTCTCTGGTGCCAACCATCTGCTTTCAAGAACATTTCTCTTTGTGCTATTTCCATGAACTGGGGGTGAGGTGTAGCCCTCTTCAGTTATCCATTCATGGTTCCTTTCCATTTGTTTAAATCGCTCATCCATCTTGTCCATCAATATGTTTCTTCACTCACCACGAAGATAATAAATTCCTGTGCCCATAAACACTCTGGTCTATAACTTCTCTAACATAAATATGCTTATTAACTTTTCTACAGGATGACTTCCATGAGGAAGATGGCATATGTGCACACTGGAAAGAAGATAAGTCTCTGAAGTAAATTGGATTAGCTGTAATAGAAAAATGGGTGAGCTGCAGGGATGGAATTCACCCAGGACTAATTTGAAGCACAGAATTGATATTCTGAGTGCTGCAAATCTGATAGCAAATGATGTTTGTATGGATTGCAGATCAGGAGGTTTTATAAGTGTATATCTAAGAATGAATCTGTATATCATCTCTAGGATGTAGTGTCCATGTACCTACACATATCTACATACAGCAGTCTTTGATGAAAGGGTGCCCTGATGAATATATTTATTCAGGCTAAGAAAACTATAGGAATTTCACTATTTTTCAGAATCCAGCAGAAATAACTGCCCACACATTCTGAAATAGCTATGTATACTTCTTTCCTTCATCTCCTTACCTTTAGCTTTCAAATATGGAACAACTCCTGCTCCCTCAATTGGCATCAGCTAGAGGTACTGCTTGTAGGGAATCCTGTATGTTTAGTTATGCGTGAGGTTCTTCAGAGTTAGCTCGAAAAGAACAGCACTGGCTTTTAACCCAAGAAAGATAATTTAGAAACATTTCTTATAGAAGAGTTCAGCAATACTTTCAGAAGACAGGCTTCAGAAAGACAGAGCCAGGATAACTCACCCATTGGGTACACACACCTGTGACTCAGACACATCACCTGGACAAGGCAAAGTTGCTCAATTCTGTTGACCAATGAGGACCAATGGTACCCTGCTTTAAAATTTAGACTCTGCTACATTTTGCATTCTGTATTTCTGCTCTCCACCTACTCATTCCTCCTCCAGCTGACAAAAGATTCAGCTTTCCTACTGGTCTCCTTCCTGGAGTAGAGGTAATTATTCCCCACAGTGGAATCCAGGACCTGAAGATTCACGTTCAGTGTTGTGGCAGGTGCCCCAAGAGCCATTTCTCTGGGGCCTCTTGACAGCTAGTCTCAGCCAAAATTGCTATAATGTCTGCCTAGGGCTGTGTTGCCAGGGATGGGGCTTTGTTTCCAACCCCTCTTTACCCTGTTTCACTTTCATTTGATTTATAGTTGTCTCTGATAGTTGAGATTAATGTGGATTTTATTTTACAAGCGAACATGGTGTTAATTTTCAGAGTATTTATTGCTCCAGCCACATAGAGGAGATAAATCACCTTAGAAAGAAAATGTCTCTTACATGCAGTTGGCTCAGTAAGTTTGTCTAAACTCATAAAAAGTTGCCATTTAATCTCTGTCTGGGGTTAAGTCCTGTGAAACTGTGACTGAGCAGTACTACAGTAGTAAGCAGTACACAGGACAGGAAATGCCTGCTTCCACCTTTCAGAAGTACTCAACCCTTACTTCTTTCCACAGTCTCTTAAGCTTTTATTCAATGCTCAGTGGAGATAAATATGACATGCCAACAGCTCTCTCTTGAATGGAAGAAATTAATTTGTATATTTATTTGCAGAGCTATATACAGTGTCTTTTAATGTAATATAATGTAATATATTTTTAATGTGATATAGCAATGTGTTTTTTAAAAAAAACTACTCACCTGCAAATGGCTCTCCACCTAAAAGATCAAGATCTCCAAACACAACTAATGATTTTGAGCAGCAAAGTTGAGTTGCTCAGCCCAAAACAACACCACCAGCTTCACTGACACTTTTGGCATATAACTTAAGCAGGTGTTATGCCCATTCACCAAAACATTTTTCTGAGTATCATTCATGCCTTCCATTTTACACCAGATCGGTACTGATCTGACTGCTTACATTTCCAGGTAATTTTCCTCCCAGGTATATATGAACCTATCTATTTTTCTACTTCAACATCACCTGCAAGATAGCTTGGTATATATTGACTTCTCAATCTGGCCAGGACTGGCCATTTTGAGATAGATTTGTAGGGAAAACTTGATTTTATTCTGTACAATCAATCAGTCTATTCCTCATCCTTGTGTTGCAGTCAGTTTTGGTGTCTATTTAGAAGAATCAGAAACAAATATGCTTTGTTATCTTGCTTAGTAAATGTAGTGAGAGACCCAGTTCAAGGTCATCCAGAGTGGCAATGACATCCACTACCTGTATGTTCATGTAGTTACATTGCTTTTGCACTTTGCAGTCCCTGCTGATTTTGGAACACTTTCATACAGAGGATAGTTGGAATAGTTTCTATTACTGCCTACATGGCATCCAACAGCTCCACAGTGCTGTTTCTATGCTAATAATGCTAAGTAAAGAGAAGTTTTCAAATAAATTTAACTGATCACTTCTATTCGTCAGCAGTTTACATTTTTTTTTATAAACAAAAAAATACAATGATTTTTTTTATTTATAAAACTTATTATATCTCCAACCCTGAGTATTGAACTACTGGAGAAAAACTGGTGTTTGTTTTCATTCATCCATTCAACTGCTTTTGGTGAACATCCCAAAATGTCATGTTTGATTTTGCTTTCAGTTTCTCACAGAAAATCTGCCTCTTCTAAGGAGACCTGGATAAAATTAAAATAACCATTAGATGAGGGGGTTGTTTTACTGTGATTTAGTAAAACAAAGCAGGCTTCTTCTCCAGCTCAGAAGAATAAGAATCAATCCCCTGCTTGTTCCAGCTCTGTGCCCATTCATATCTCCGGATACTTCTGGAAAACATTACTCACAAATCAGAGAATACCCTAACCTTATTGCTTTGTACACATGCATTTGAGATCCGTATAACTTAAGCATCTCTGTGCTCAGCAGAACAGCTGGAGGAGCTTGCTAGTGTAGCAGACAGAAAAATAGCTGAACACAGGGACTGGAGTGCACTGACAGCTGTCACAGACCCAAACCTGTGATGTGGTCACAGTAAAAAACAGGAGAGAAAGGCCCCCTTCTAAAATTAAACAAAGCAGAAAACAGAACAAGTGTGAACTGAAGTGATAAATTATAGAGGACTTCATGTGGAGAAATCAAATAAATCTCTAAATATTTTTAGCACACTCGCTTTTCTTTCAATAGCTCACCAGGAGGTTCAGTGGTCTCACCTGGCATCTTATTAATCCTGCACTGATTGGTGAGCATGCAGGAATGGAGCAGCACTGGCATCTGGGTTAATCACATCTTCTAGGAAATCGTGAAAATTACACAGGAGACACTTCACAAATGGCAAACTGAGGTTTTGCTGCAAAAAAAGGCTCTGTTTTCACAGCAGGTGGTCAATAAATCTAGCACTGTTATGGATCATAGCTATAAGTCAGGCTTCAAATTTTCCCAACTGCAAGAAGCATCTGTCTTATTTGGAGTCTGAACACAAACAATCTTTGCTGCAAGTGCAAGATTTAGTTTCTCCTGCATTTGGGTTGCTTACTTTCATTTGTGTCTTTTACTTGGCCTCTTCTTTGAATCCTGATATTTCAGAAGACTATTTTTGATCAATACAATCTTTTTGCAGTGCTGATTTCTTATTTTGAACTAAAATTCTCTTTCATAAGCAATTCCCAATAGAAATGTTCCTTTTAGTCTTATGCACTACTTGGATTTTTCCTCAGGGATGGAATGTTATTTTTCTTTTTAATTCTCTCTTAACTGCTGACACTAATGCTCTCTATAAAACTTGTTGTAGGCCCTGCTCTGTATCTCGTCTATATTTGGGATTAAGAATTATTATCATGTGGTCCTAAATCAGCTTTTTTGAAGTCTTGAGTACACTCTCCTGTCAGGTGAGTGCTGATTATATATTATAGAAAAAATGTTATAAAAATAGATCCAAGAGAAAGAAAAATCTGAAGGCTTGAGATGAAACTGTTAGGAGAAATGAAACTGGGAGGAATTTGCAGCAAGAGAAAAATCTTAGTTCCCATGGAGGATGCTCAAGTGGATGGTGCTCTTTATTCTGGATGGAAGCAGCTGTGGCTCAAGAGGTGGTGTGGCCCGGTGGGGCTAAACACCATGACAGCCCAGGACACCTGAGCTCACTTCCCATCAAAATACAAGATTTGGAATCTGGAAGTTTGATTCCATTCAAGGGGACAGGGAACATCCACAAAAGAAACCAGTCCCCCACTCAGAGAGCTCTGTGCATAGGCACACACATACTACATACATAGCTATAGAAATGTATAGAAATATACATAATCTTTTGGGAAACATATCAAGGTGAAAATCCACCCTTTGAACCAGGTTCTTTCCAGACACTACAAACCAGACATCTAAATACAGAAACAGCCTCAAAACCAACCTGTTTTGAAGGCACTAGTTTGGCATTTCTGCTGCTTTTGGAAGAGGTATGTAAACTCACAAAGAAATATTTGCCTAACACTTAAAGTGATTTCAAAGGCAGTCACTCACTGAAGAAAAGAAAAAGAAGGTACACTGCCTCTTGATGGTCTCTAAAACACAAATAAATTAGAATGTTGTGTGTTTTGTGAAGAAGAAATCTCAGAGGTTAAGCATGCAGGTTGTGGAGAAAAATGCTTTTTTTAGTGCAAAAAGAAAGGTTATTCTGAATGTTGTCCTCCTAAAACTGGTATTCCTCACCTCAAGTATGGTGAACGTTCAAAATTTATAACCTTGATAGTTTTAACTAGAGCAAAATATATATAAATGGATCAATTTTTAATATGTTTAACTGCAAATCTGACAGAGATAAATCCTTCAATGAATCACTGGTTCAACTTCTTTTTTGATGTTAACAGTAATTTAATTAGATTTGACTTCAAAAAATACCTTAGCGTGATTTAATGGTATAAATCATGAGATGTTCAAAAGAGGTATTTTAAATGTAAGCAAGGGTAAACAAGCTGTATATTTGATGGGTTACACATTTTATTCCCAGCAGAGCATTTCACACTGGGGAGTATCACTAACTTGTCAGTGTGATATAGTGGTATGAGCAGGAGCATCAAAATTGGTGGTTGCAAGGCAGAACATATGTGATCTTGGGAAAGACATTTCACTTCTGCATTGTTTTTTCACCTGTAAAATAGAGAGCAGGAGAAAACTAATGAAGCTCTTCTGGGGTCTGCAGTAAGTTAATGTTTGTAAGCACTTGAGGGTTGTAAATGCAAAAGGTGTTAGAGAAGTGTTGTAACTTCAATTATTTCAATTTTTTTTTTTTTCCAAGCAGGGGTTAGAACCTCAGATTTGATAGCAGTTGGTAGCTGTATTTGATCTTTTCTGTCTTTCCTCTTTTTCTACTTCCTTCTTCTTGGAGTTTTTGAGCAATTCAAAATCAAACTGGCTAAGAGCTTGTGAAGGTATTGCTTTGAGAAGTGTTTTATGTTTATTGAATGCTGCTCTAAATCTTTTGCCAAACTTTTCTGACTGTCTGAGGTTGCTGGTAAAGTTTTAGGGGTGTTTTTTCTGCTTTGAACTCTTGAGAATATATTATCAGTATTTCTCCCATGCATCTAACTCAGAGTAAATGAACAACTGTAAGCCCTTCTAAAAGTCTCATTAAATAAGTTTTTTGAGGCCTTCCAACATGACATATAACACTGCATGCTGAATCTTTGTCCTTCCTCTGGTTCCTCCTTGTTACAGTTACTGGGGACCTGGTGACCCCCTGCAGTGTCCTGTATAGTGCAGGATATTGTCTGGTCATGAAATATTCGTACCCACTGTAGATAGGACAATTATAATTCATATTCCCCTCCAAAGAAAAGCTATTGGTACATTATTTAAAAAAAATATTCTTCTATGCTTGATTAGTGCTGGCTGTCATAAGACCCAGACTGCTGGGTCATAAGCTTCGAGTCTGACATCTCTTTTTCTCTTGTAGTCATTAAAAGCCTTTCAGGAAGGCAAATTTAGTATGAAGACATCATTGAAACATAGGCTAAGTCCCATTGCGTAATGGTAATCTCTGTCTTGGGGAGTTATTAGCCAGGGTGACAGGCTATGCACTTATTTATTCTTCCAGTGGCAGTGAGATCAGAGCACAAAGGTCCCTTGAGGACTGTTCCATCTCAGTCCTAACTGGGGTATTTAATAGTTTCTACCACAGGACTATTAAGGTTGATTGTGAACTCTGTCCTATTATGTAGAAACCACTGTTCAGCAAAGTGACAGCCAAATCTTTTAGAATATTGTTATTTTTTGTAAACTAGCCTAAGGCTTTTGGGTGAGAAAAAGGGAGAAATAATTGCTTAGTACTGGGAGAGACTCAGGCACAATTTAGAATTCATCCTTATCTATTAAATTGGAATAATTTCTATATTGTATATTCAGGACAATAATGAAAAATTAGATTTGTACTTACAGAAAGGAATGTCCTTTCTTTTTTAATTGGTTCCTACTTGGAGAACACCTGTCAGCACATTCTATGACTGCATTTCAGTCTAAGCCACCATTAAGGTGTTTCAGCCTAAAAACACCTTAGTTATTAAATTATCTTTCTGCAGCACATGTCTCCAGGGGACTTCCCCCTGGCACTAAAGTTAACCAGGCACACCTTGTCATCTCAGAGTTCAAAGCTCACTCCTAGTCAGTGCATTGCCAGAATTCAAGAAGCATAATGTTTTTACAAGACTAATTTTTTCTTGCCAAGGGTGTTGGCTTTTTGTTCCAGTATAGAATATATGAAGGAAGACCAAACTGAGAAGCTCTAAGTCCTCAGAAATCCTCCGAACATTACCTGCTTGATGCTGTTCAACAAATAGATAAGACTGAAAGTTCAATATAAACAAGACTTTTACTCATGTGGTTTACTGAAGCATGATTTACAAAAATAAAAGAAAAAAATGAAAGAAGCTTGGCCTTCTCTCTGCTGCTTTTTGATGAGTAAAGCTTGACAAATATCTATTTCCATCATCTGGCACTGTCACAGTCACATAACAAGCATGTGCAGACTATCTCATTTATCAGTCTATTTTTTGGGTATCCTCTTTATAGGTCCCATAAAAGCATTGTAAAGCCCAAGGTACCAGCCTGTGTGGTGCTTAGGGCTGGTTGGTATTTCCACCAGATATTCTCTGGAGGACAGAGGGTACATAAAGATAATGGATAGAAGGGACTGCTTTAGGTGAGAGGAAAAAAATTACAGTCATCCTAAAAACCACAGCACATTTAAGGTATGGTTTGAAAGTATAGTAAATCAGAGCTATCCTACAGTCAGCATGGCACATTCCTTCTTGTGACATACATTCTACCACAGCACTAACATCCAACCAATCACCTGCATTCCTATTTTTGTTGTATTGCCTTTATTTGCCAGTGCATTGTGCCAGATTTGGTAGTGTCTCTGAAGCAGCAGGTCAGGATATAGATGTCTGACAAAGCAGAGAGGTCATGTGGAAAGAGCTGGTTATTAATTTTCAAGAAGAATGTGTGCTCATGGCAATAATAGCCAAACAGAGGCCAAGGGGATGGCCTTAGGTAATGAGGATGCATGGAGGGACAAGCCTTGACTATGTTAAGCATATAGCCTGCATACAGATCAGCAAGAGTTTTCTAATTAACTTCAAGGGGAAATAGGTTACTTGTGAGTCTAGAAGGTGATGATTTAAGAACCTTTGCTATTTTACAGCTGCTACTACATGAGGGAACACACAGACCAACCAGCTTTATGTATATCCTCTTACCCTACTTCATATATCACTTCTTACCCATCAAACACTCCAGAGAAACTGTGCTCTTGCAGCTTTGGGGGAAAGAATGAGACAACTGGTACCTGAGCAAACTGTCCTGAAATATGTTCTTATATTAAAGAACAAAAATATTCCTTGCCTTGTTCAGCTCCTGTCTATAAATCTTCTTTCCTTGGCAGGGTTATTAAGAACAACTGGCTGAAGCAGCAGTGTTGTTAGCTGAGATTCTTGCTGTCCTATGAACCTGTCAGCCAAGTTACAGGAGTAAGTATAGAGAATCAATAGTCTTTTTGGCAAAGAAAAAGAGCTGACATTGATTCTTCCAACTCTGGCAGGTGCCTTTCATACTGTGCCCTTTGATGTGTGATCAAGGCCTGCCTATGGCCCCATTGCAACCTTGTAGGGTATTCATCAGAGGAGGAAGGAGAGTCCTACAAAGCCACATCTTCCCTAACTTTCACAAGCTAAGGAATGGGTGAGTTTGACAGAACTTCACACTTTCAAAGGGATAGATGGGATTGGGTAAAAAGGCTCCTCTTACTCTTTCTTGTCTTGGATGTCTGACCATCTGCCAGTGTTCTCTGAGTGACCTCAGTGGACTTCTGGAGAAGTCTTCTGTCATAATTTAATACATCTGACCGGGTAATAAGATACAGTCCAGAAACTACCATTAAATTAATAACTGTAGACTACAGTCCCAGGCTATGTTACAGACTAACAAAAGCTTGAACTTGCAATTGAGACAGGTTACTGAGAATTAACACAGTCACAACCAGAGAGGTGGTCTACATACATTATGATATAAACACCAGGCAGAATCATGATATAGTTCCTTCTTTGTCCCCATACTTTCCTGTCACTGCTCCTAAAAAACAGTAGGTAATATCATGTTTGGCTGATGTTGCTTTGCAGACCTTTTGGGTACTTGCTTTTTCTCAGCTCAACTGCATTTTGAAATGTTATGCACCTCTGCAAGAGCCCAGTCAGAGGTGGGTAGAGGTTTTAGTTTGTAATGATTGTTCTAAATCCTAAATGCCACCTAGTAAAACAATCACTCATAATTTGACTTCATTAAGTATTCTTTGTTAGTTCATTAACCTCGGCATTGTCAGCATGCTGCCACAATCAAATACAATTTATTCCATGTTGTGCAGTGAGAGCTGAGGGCAGATCTCACACTGGGCTCTCTTCTAATGGACCTGAAGGACGTGTTAAATGTAACACTGCACTGTGCTCAATACAGGCATCTAGCAATGGCAGAAGATGTATGTGCTGGAGACGACCAGGTATAAATCCAGGTGCTGAGCTGGGCACACCCAGTTCTTTAATCACAGTTTCATCAAATACCTGATAGACTTTCTGAAGTCCAGACTGGTTTCACTCTTGAGCTACAGCTAAACTAGAATTCCCACAGGACTGTTTCAATTTTGCTTACTTGAATGCTGTTCTCAGAGGAGAACTGATGTACAGGCTTTGCTCAACATCTGCGGTACTTTTCAAAGCACAGCAAATCAGTGGATAATGCAGAATGATATAATTTGCATCAGAAAGATAACTGAAAAGCCTCTTACACATATTAGTGGGCATAATTTAGCCCTTTGATGTAAGAACAACAAAATAATATTAAGGGCAAATTCTGCTTTGTGTAATACGTGCTGATAGAAGAGCTGAAGCCAATGACATCTTGCAGATTTCTGCTACCTTTTTTCATGTTGACCTGCCTGTGGCCAGCTCCCAAAGGTCCCTGTGCAGCAACATGTGATGCAAAAAGCCTCAGGCCCAGTTGCTTGGAAAGGATAACTTCCTCAATGCAGGGAGTCAAAAAGACATGCTAAAGCCAAGCACCCTCACCAGTGCTGCACAGGGAAGGAAAGGGATAAAAAGCACCCCGAGAAACATTTTTTCAATCTTGTTATAGTAAGAATAATTGAACAGTGCAAAGTGTCATAAGCAATTTGTCTCTGTGTGACAGACAACAGACCTATTTTGAAGGTGATGATTACACTGACTTCCCAGCAGAAGCTCAATCAAATCTGTGGTTATATGGTTTCCTTCCAAACTGGAGAACACAGCAGTGCTGCTGTTATTTGATAATGATTTTGTGGGTATAAATTTATCACATGCTTTCTTCTTGGGCTTTCTTCAATAGTTGTGTCAGTCCAGACTCCATGAGCAGGACCACGCCGTTTCAGCCAGATGTCAGCTTGCTTCAATCCTGACTTTCTCCCTGGTTTGGACAAAGAAAATAGAATTTCCACAGTATTTAGGCCATGTCAGTAGTTTTTAGGAGTCATCATCTCCAGTGTTGTCTATGCTCAGGAGATAGCATGGCAAGAGGAAAGTGCTGCATCTCACAGCAGTGTTAAGTGTGTTAAAGGAAGTTAAAGCCAGTTATGGCCATGTATGCAAACAGAAGAATAATACTAAGCACTCTGGGCTCTGTAAATTGTGGTTTTGGTTTACCTTCTGGACCTTCCTTATAGCCCATATTCCTAGAGATCACTTAGTTTTCCACTAGCTATTAGTCTTTACAGATAAAAGACTAATTCTATTTAAAAATGTAAAAAAGCATTTGTGTTTATTAAAAAAAACCCCAACAGCGTTAAGATGATAAGATTTTACAGGTGAATATGACTCTTAGGGGAATCAGCAAACCTTTCTGTTACCTAAGACAACCTTTTCCAGAACTTCAGGTTTTTATCCATCCTCTTAATGTCATTTTATTACTGCATCTAAATCAAAACACTCTGCGAATAGTAAAAGCAGGCCTACTGCTTTTCCTGCTTAGTACATATTTGACACCTATTTCTTGACCTCATTTTGGTGTCTGTCCAGAGTTGTCCTTAGGATATCTCCTCAGAGTATTCTTTACTTTTTTTTTGTACTGGTTAACATTCCAAACTGCCTATCAACTCTCAAACTTTCAGCTAGAGACATAATGATATTTTATTGCTAGTGATCTGCCCATTTTAGCCTATAAAGTAGCAATCAGTGTTCTGATGACAAATAATGCAAGTATTTATCATTGCAAATAATGGACACAAGTTGGACTTCACCTACTTACTCAGATTATTGCTGAGTTATGCCAACATGCTGACGTGCAAAATCAAATGTTCTGACATCAGAGACTGACGTAACTTCCAGGGAGTCAGTAGATTTGTCTGCAAGTGTAACTTAAATGAACAAAGTGGTTCCTCCTGCTCTTGTTGAACTAAATGGGAAAAAACCACTAAACTAACAGGATCATGATCCAGTCACCTGGGAAGTGTCTGTTTACAGAGAGACCAGTTCTTCACAGAATCAAAGAATATGTTGAGTTGGAAGGGACCCAAAAGGCTCATACAGTCCAGCTCCTGTTCCTGCACGGAAAAATCCCCAAGAGTGACATCATGTGCCTGAGAGCATTCTCCAACCTCTTCTTGAACTCTGTCAGGTTTGGTGCTGTGACTACTGCCCTGGGGAGCCTGTTCCAGTGTCCAGTCCCACTCAGGGTGAAGAATATTTATCTAATATTCAACCTAAACCTTCTCAGACACAACCTCAGGCCATTCCCTTGGGTCCTGTCACTGTCACCACAGAGAAGAGATCCGTGTCTGCCCCTTCCCTTCACAAGGAGGTTGCAGACTGCAATGGAGCATTGGCATTGAGGCAACCGAGGTTGTAATTGGTATTTCAGTGAATAATTAATAGCTGTTTCTGAGTTGGGTATTTCATTATTTATCAAAAAACACCCCTTCATCAAAGCAAAGGAGTCTATTAAAACCTATTGCTTTTGAGAAAGCCTGCGCCTTGCAAAGTGTAATGAGAACAAATGCCTGAACCTTCAGTGTTTCACAGACAAGGTCCCCAGCTGAATGGAAGGCTGTTTAACTTTGTTCACATTGGCAGTGGCCTTGGGAAACAGGTATTACCTAGCAAGGTTTTGTTGAAACGGGTTGTGTTGAAATTTCTCAGAGATGGAGAAATAGGGTTGGGGGTGGGGGGAACATGGGGAGAGACACTGGGCAAACATTTACCCAAGTTGCAGGGCGTGTTACCACCTAGACAGCACCAGCTGGGCTGGCTCAGGTTGTAGCAGTAAAGCTTTGGTAGTTTCATTACACCAGGAGAGAACAGGAGAACAAGGACATGCTCCCTTCAACCTTGTGCTCTCTGTCCTTGGTGTGGGGATCCCTTTCTTGGGCAGAGTTTGTGGAAAGGCATTGCATCTGCTGAGTAACTTGACAGGCTGTGCTCTCTGTTATGCTTAACAGGCCTTCTGGTCCCTGGGAGAAAATAACTTGCTCTTTAGATTTAGGAATACTCCTACTTATTATGTTCTCCTCATATCTCCTGATAGCTCATCCTGACTGAAAATAGACAGAAGGTAGAATGCTCCCTTGCGCCTCCTGGATCAATGAGTTGTGTGCCAGTGGCCAGGCAACTGGTGCTCTGGGAAAAGGGTCAGTGGGTGCACACTGCCTCATGCAGGAGGGTCTCGCCTGTTTCTTTCCTACCGTAGCAGCACAGGCTCAAGGCCTTAATAAAGTCACAGTCACCTGCTGAAGGTCTTAATTTACTCACTGATTATTGGAAAACATGTATATATATATCCAGAGGGCAGCTGGGTAAGGTCTGTCCAGAGGCCTCTGATGTGGTGTTTGAAGTGTCACCTTACAACCATACTGGAAGCAAGCTTGAACACACGTATCTGTGGGTGCATGGGAGAACTCCCTTGGGCCCTGGTGTGAGCTGAGCATCCTGACCCTTGTTCCACTCAGCCTACCCTCCCTGTCCAGGTCCAGGAGAGCCAGCCGATTGCACTCTGTTCCTGCTCTAAGTGTCTGCAAGGCAGAAATTGCTAAAGGCTGTTTTGACTCTAGCTGGCCAGGAGAATGAGTCTCAAAATGCCCTTAGCTCTGTGCATGAAGACAAGGAAGTCATATGTCTGCATATATCACATCCTTGGTATTGGGAAGGCATTTGTAGTAAAGCTGGAGGTGACTGGGATCAGACTCCAAGGCTGCAAATTAATGTAACTTGCAGGGACATCACTGAGTCCAGAGAAGAACGGATGGCACTGCTCACTGAAGAGCTCCAGAAATAAGATAAGTCAACTTTTAGTACACTGCAGTCTTGTTTAACTGGCAATATTTCTTTGCAAATGGATAAACCAGACAGTTCTAGAGACAATGGTGAGCCCATAAATTGCTTGCATGTTTTTGCAGAATGGCTCACTACTGTTTTATGGTCAAAAATGTACTTTCTGCAGCAGCTCTCAGTCAATGCTCCTGAAAGCTTTAACAGGGTGTCTGACTATTGCCACAGATTAATCAGTCCCCGTCTCCCCCATTTACGTTTTGGTTTTACTTTGGGGAAATCTATTCCTGAAGTTTGTTTGTTTGCATGTTTCTGTTTCTTTTTTCATTTTGTAGAATTGAGCACTGTTGAAATAGTTCTTTCCCATGTAGGTCCTGTGCACTGTGCTTTTTAAATTCCATGTAGCTTCTTATTTGTTCAAGCAGAAATGCTTAAAATCCCTGGCAAGGGATGTTGTTGTCAGGGGTAATCACCTCCCTGCAGAGATGAGAAGTACAAGGTGTAAATGAGTACCTCTGCTCCCAGAGGCTGTGTTAGCCAGCAACAGCCACGCTCCAGGATGTGTCTTAGAGGTATAGTGGAATGTCTTGTTTTTCCACATAAATCATTTAAATAAATTATCATGATGGCTGGAAACTGCTAGCTGATACTAAAATGTCTCAAATGAAGACAGAAAGATAAATCTTTTAAGCACTTACCATCATGACATGTTCCATTAGTCCCTTATTTAATTACTGGCAAGGGGCAGTGTCAGGGAAGAGAGCAAGGCGGTTGTGAAAAGATTTTCTCCTTTAGAAGGAGGGCAACCAGAGTGTGGATTGAGGGGCAAGCTGAAGTTAGTACTGTTTCAAAAGCGTGAAGCTTCCTGGTATGCCAGCCCTGTTGTGCAGGAGTACCTGAGGTGGCTTTAACTAGCCTGCTGGGGCAAGCTTGCCACCATGCAGACTCCTGTGCAAGCCAGGCTTGCTGCTGCTTTGCCAGCTCCTAGCATTGCTGTCGCAGATCTTCTAGCCTTGCTCTCCCTTCAGATCACATGGAAGGTGTCAGCCTCATCTGCATGGATGAGATTTCATCTGGATCTGTCCCCTGACAAGCACGATGACTTTAGTCTAACTAGGTCTGAGGTGCAGTTTTACTTTTTGTCCTTTTAAATTTAACTTTTACTTACTTTTTACTCAATTTTTTAATTTAATGTACAGGAAAGTAGCACTTCTCATCCTTCATTTTTGTGATGAGAAAAAGTCTGTTGAAAGACATTGGGAAGGCTTGGATACCACTAGCTCAAAAAGAGAGTACTGGGGCACACATAGGGAAGGAGATCTGCTGTGCTTTAGACAACCTCTTCAAGCAGGTTGCCAAGGGTAAAACATCAAGCTGTGGACATCATGGCTTAAAGACTGTGTTCAAAATGCTCCAAAGCCTGGGCCTGTCAGGTGTGGATCCTGTCTAGGGGCTCTCACAGAATTCAACACTTGGCAGGCCTGGTTGTGACTTGTCATTTATGCCTGGTGAAACTCCAAGGGAAGGCACGCTCTGTGATTCATGCACGGGCTGTGCGCACTGCGCTCACTTTCACAAATCAGCCGCAGACGGTACACGATCAGAAGTGGTCTCTGACAGCCACGAGCATGGGCTCTGCTGATGCTGCTCCAGAGCCACCCCTTCCAGATGGTTCACCATCACAATCCCCTGCACAGGAGAGAGCAGTACTGTCAGCTCTTCATCTACTTTATCTGCAGTGAGGTGGACCTGCTGGACCTGCTCAGGTACCTCTGGCACAGTCTGCAGCAGGCTTTTCCCCTTTTCCCCAGCCTGTCTGGGCATCAGGGTCCCTGGATTAATCCCTTGGATACTTCTCACTGCACCAAACATTGCATCCTGAGGTTTCACCCCTTCAGTGAGTTCACTGAAATAGTTTTTATTCCCTCATAATGGTAGTGTGAACAGGGACTGATCCCAACTATCTTCCTGTTTGATGTGCAAAACAAAACAGGAGAGCTCGGGATTATGCACTTTAAAAAGGCGTCTCTGTGTATTTAAATGAAGTAGGGTACATGAATTCATTATGATCTGAAAGCTCTTCAAACACTGCCTAAGTAGGTACAACAGCTTCAGATGAGCCTCAGGACTAGTTGATAATGCATATGCTTGAGAAAGTTTTCTTGCTTTTTTTTTTTTTCCCTGTGCCTACATACAGCTGCAGAGCTCCAGCTTCAAAAGAGCATTCATGCAAAAGGAGGTACACTACATGAAGCCAAAAGCTGCAAAAATATCATCAACCTAATTTGCTTCTCAGTTGCATCTCTGTGGTTCTCAGGACTTCCCTTCTGCTATGTAGAGAGGAAACAAATTCTGCCTTGGTTTAGGCATTACTAGTGATATAATGAAAATAATAAAGCTTAGCAGACGTTTTTGTATTGCACAGAAAATAATATCTATAGTATCATAATTTTAAAGCTTGAAAGGTTCACTACAATCATCAGATTGCTATGATCATATTCTCTGACTCATTGGTTCTACTTATTTTTTAATTTTTTCAATCATTTAATAGAGAACTGTGTCTTGCTGAAATTTTCATAAGCCTGCAAGCAACAATCCTGGCCTTGATGTTTCCTACAAAGAACTGGAATCAAACCTGCAGTTAAATCTGTCAGCTATTTGTTTGTATTCAGGTATTTAGGAAATTAAGAGCCCTGTAGCTCTGACTAAAACACCTCAACCCTCTTACTCATTTGTACATGTTGTCTTTGTAAATCTGTGCAGGGAGATAGCACATATCTTAAATTAATTTTTCATCCCTGTTAAGGACGCATTTTCCGTGCACCTTACACAGCGGTTCCTCCTCTGGCTGTGGCAAATGCAAAAGTTTGGTTGCTCTACAAAACATGGTTTCAGTTTTCCGACCCAAATCCATTTTCAAATCCATTAGTAGGACAATCTGTTGGCAGCACTAGCTCTCAAACCCTGTCAGAGGGTGAGACAACTCCCACCACAAAATGGCAGTACAAGACACATTGGGAGGACAACAAGCTACACATTACTGTAACCTGGCTGGCTCTAGGGCAAGTCCTGTCCTGTGTCCTGGGGTGGGGCCTGCACACGGGCTGCCATCAGCAGCCTGAGATGCAGCATGCCTGGCATTGGTCACAGCTGAGCAAGATAGAAAATGAAACTGCCTACCCCTGATCCCTAGTGAAATTTCTTACCTGAAGTGATCAAATCCCCAACTCACTTTCCTTCACAGGACCAAGACCCTGGGAAGTGAAGTCCTTTGAAGTCCTGTTTTCAAGGGCAGGTCAGTTCACTGCACATCCCAAGACGCAGGCAGAATATATTTTAAATACAGTCCTTTACTTCTGAGATGAAAAGGTCATGAATATCAGTCACTCTCAAATTCAAAAGGCTGCTTCATTCTAAACAGGAAGATGAAATGTCGCAGGCTGTTCTCTGCAGCCAGTGCTTTGTCCTGAGAGTGTCAGAAATGCTCACTGTTATCACAGACACCCCTACAGTTACTAGCTGAACAACAGCCCCACTGCCTGGGACCATGGCTCTTCCCATAAGTCCTACAGAGCTGGACCTTAAACAAAGTGTTCTCATGTCCACAGTGCAGTGCAAGTCACTGGAGCTGAAAGATCAAGAGATGGGGAATAAGGGACATACTTCAGGTCCTGTCCCCACCTGCAATGTGATCAGTAAATCACTGCTGCCATACTGGCAGGAGCTGAGCTATCTCATTGGAGCAACAGAAAGAAAATGCGAAAGAGACAGAGAGCAACTGACAAGAACAATAAGAGGGAAGAAGACTCTGCTTCCCTCCCTAACAGGCATGGTGATGCAGGCTGTACCTGGAGCCAGTCCCCATACTGTGTGCACAGCAGGAAGGGGCAGCAGTGCTGCTGGGACCTGGGCAAGGCTGGGAGCTCAGATATGTACAGTGTGTGTGCACAATGATGCAAACAGCATGGGCTGTGCTTTGCTTTCATCACTGTTCAGGAGCATCCTTGAGGTAACACTATTTCCCTGCACACCCAGAAACCTGAGAGACACGAGGATCCTGCTGCCCTGCCCCCCTGAGAGGCCCACAGCCCCAGAATGGACTGCACCATATCTGTGCCCTAGAAATAGGTAGGGACTGAAAATGGACCCGTGGACCAGAGGCATGAGGAAGATAAAGGTGCTCTAACACCTGTCCTCCGATGCTGACAGGCACACCAAAATTGCAGCTGCACACCAGTATGTTACTGCTGAGCACAACCAGGTAACTCAGCATTTTGAGGGCTCTGGCAGAGGGTTTTAAGAACACAACTTCAGTCATGTCCTCAGGATGATCTTCACTTACTTTCAGTTATATTTGTTATGAATTTTTGTTCCAAATCTGCAAAGGGGTAATCAATTTCTTCCCTTCATCTGGGAACAGTGAAGAAGTGAATCACAAGCCAGCAAATGTGGCTGGTCTTTCTAAACAGAGATTTTTGTTTTAGTTAAACTTTGCAGCATCTTCAATGAGATGTTCTTGAACTTGCATTTTCCAGGCATTTAAAGGCACCATGAATTACAACATAATTGAAAGATGGGCCTGTTTCTTAGAAATGAAGTTTAACCAATAGCCCCTGTCTGCTGACTTAATAGAGAAGCTTAACATTATTATAACCATATTAATAACAAGGCCAGCTAGTCATTAGCAAGAGGAGTTCATTCATTGCAGCTCTCTGACACTTTCCAGCTTGCTTTTTCATGGTAAATGAGTGTTGCTTGTGCTCATTTTCTATTCAGATAATTCCCAGTAGCAAGGTAAACATATGGATGGGCATTCTTGTGCATTAAAATACAAAAACAAGTTTAGAAAAAAACTCCTTCTGAATCAGTTCAGTTTTCAATTTTTAACTTTGTTCAATTTCATTAATTTATTTATTTATTTATTTTTACTGTGGTTTTCTTGCTCCCTTTTTTGCCTTGGCAGTCTCTTGATAGATCACTTCTTCCCTCAAAACACATTTACCAGCACCTCCAGTTTGGTTCACCAAGTGCTTGTACAGGTGGAGACCCTGTGTAGAGAATAGGGTCTGGTCCAGGCTGTGGCACAGTGGACTACCCCTATTTGAAGCAATCCTACCCGGTGACAGAGAACACCCATGACTCTGTGCAGCTTTCTCAGCTAGTGTCTGGTTGTGATGGCACAAAACACCAGGTGTGTTCAAAACCTTGGAACAACCTTCTCTCTCAAGAAAGTCTTTGGTCAGCTTTGCCTCTAGAGCGACATTACAGAATAACATGTTGATTTTTAAAACAAACCAGATTAATAATAGCAAATCCATATAAACTACAAGTTAATCAAATTCCTGAAGATCATGAGCAATTCCATGGAAAATAAAGATTCTTCTGAAAGAATATTTCCACCTGCAGACTGCTTTTACCAAACCATGGCTACTCATGCTAGTGAACCACTCTGGTCTCATCTCAACACTTCCATGCCTGGAAGAATGGTTACTAAAATTCTCTTTGTTCTGACAGAGTTCTCCAAATTTTAATTTGTACAGAGAGATGGTATTACTTATTTCTATTTATTTTCTTTTCAGCAAAAGTTGCATCATCACAGAGCCGTATTTCTGTCTTGAATCAATTGTTCTAAGACTGTTCCATAGCCCACTGCAGAAAATATAAGTTTGTGAGAAAGGATGTGTATTCGGAAGGACATCTGACAGCTTGTGAGTTATCTAGGCTTGAGAAGTTGACAACTGGGTCCTAATATCTGAAATTAATATTGCTGGTTTAATTACCAAATAGATCTTTGGAAATGTTCTGGGAGCTGATAGGGTACTTTCTTTGGGCACTACTCCTCCTGCTTTCCTTGCCTTTCTTTCTTTATACCTGCCTGATACTGCACCCATTACGTTATCAGTATTCATTTATTAGAAAATAGGAAAAGTTACTTTTCATAAAAGCTTTTTCATTCTGCGTAAGGTAGAGTGCAAAATGAATGATTTTTGGCTGGGGAAAAGAAGAAAAATTTCTTGATTGTCACAAATCACTGTCTGCATTTTACGATACTGTATCTCTCAGAGCAGCTGCAGTCTAGTGTAGGGATTGCCCTTCTTCAGCAATACGTGTCGTTAAACAGCTGGAGATAAGCACATTCAGAGCCTTACTGAGAACACACCATCGCATTTCCATTGGTAATGAGCAAAACATCTACAGTACTTTCCATCTGAAATGAGCTTTACTGTAAGCTAAAGATACCACCAACCAAGAAAAAATACCATGTCAGGTGGGCAGCAATCTCCTTAAAGCACAGTGGCTCTTGCCCTTACACATCAGTAATAAAATTCATCCCTGTTATACTCCAATAAACACAGATGCTTACTTGCATCTACAAGGGACATTTTTCCTCATTCTTAGCATTACAACAAAGGTGAATTTGAAACAAACAAGGATGCAAGACTACAAACAGCAGGGGTACTACATGATAAGGAGATGCAAGAATTACACAGTTGCAGATACCTCTATGTTTACTTTTAATTCTCTCCCTTGCTCAGGTTGTGGCTCCTGTGTTTACATGGTAGCTGTCAAGGACTACATGAGACAACATGCTGTGCAGCAAATGAGCACGGGCTGCCTTTGATGTTTCTGCGAGGGCTCATGGCAGAGTCTGGATCTGAACATCTCTCCAGATCAGTGGTTTTCTGAGCTGCTCCCTCAGGTCACATACAGGCTCCTGTGGACAGCTGCGGCATTGTTCAGGCTTGCAGAGCTCCTGCTTTGGGCCCAGAGAGAAGAGCCCCTCAGCCACAGCTGGGCTGCCAGCATGAATAAGGCAAGCTGGGTTTGAGCCTCCAAGGACAGACAAAGGACCTCATGCTCACCTGCTCCAAATCTGCACTTTAAGCAGGAGTAAAGAAAAAGATGACTTAGCTATTGTGGTGCCCTCATTTTACAGGGCCATTTTGGCATGAAAAGCTACTTAATTGGTTTACTTCCCACTGACTACAGCAATGCTGGAAGCTGCCAAAAAGCCTGCTGAGCAAAAAATATGGTTCCTATCTGTTCCTTGCTCTGACAACCTCCCATGTGGAAACATGACTGGCTGGCTGCAGTAGCAGCAACATTTCTGAGTCAAGACCCCAAAGTAATCCTTAGTAAAGGGAATTCTAACATGAGGCCATCTATCCCTCTGATTTTCTGTGCTGAGGCAATATTAAACCACCCTCCACTCAGTCCCTTTTGTACATGTACCTGTTGTGTTTGACTTACTGAGAGAGATGAAGCGACGCTACAGTCAAATTTTGGGCTACACAACCAGCTCTAACAAAGTACTGGCCATTTATCCTTTGACAGAGATGCAGCACTGGGGCTGGGCTGTGGGCTAACTATGCTCATGGGGCTTTTCAGGTCAGATGATATAGGAACATGCACCATTAACTTCCTTCTTCAACAATAAAGTTCTCAGCCTCCAGAGAGGTGTGCAACAGGGGGAACTGAAATGAGGTATCTGGCTGAAGTCTGTATTATACTGTCCCTGGTGTCCCACTGCCCCAGGGTCTCCAGAGGCAGAGGCACCACTCAGTGGAGAGGAGACAGGTTAATGGCATATTTTGTATTCATGACTGTGTGAGATACATGGGAGGTAAAAAAGCTCTGTCTGGATTTATATGAACAAGACACCCATTGAAATGCTTCAGCATTTTCAAAAATCCTGATTAAAAAGTTGGCTTGACTTCTAGCTCCAAGCAGGCAAGGACTGCAAGTAAGACATAGCCTCTCTCCTCACACTCTTCTATTGGGAGAATTTTGCATAAATTAAAATTAATGCATTTTTTCAACTAGGTCAGTGGAATGTAAATGCTCTGTTCCAGGGAGGATTATACATGTAACTCAGTTAAGGGATGCACAGCACAGATCAGTCCTGCTGCATTTATCAAAGCTGAGCTGTTTGGAACAAAAAGCAACCTAAGTTTTTATAGCAAACACTTCATTGCAGTATCTGAAGGCTCGTGGGGTTGAGGATGGGCATTTGTCTCATTCTAGGAAATCTTAAATTCTTTGGCTTTTGTCTAGGAGTCAAATATGTCTTCAGATGTGGTCATGGAATCTGTGTGTTAAAGTGGGACAGCAAGAACAGCTCCATCTGTGGTTTTAGCTCCACTGGGAATGTGCCTCCCGTGTTTGCAGACCAGGCAGTGCAACGTGAGACTCAGCAAGTTGAACAAAATTGAATTTGTGCTGGCCTAGGAACTTGTCTCCTCCTGCTGTCAAGCCCACATCTGGCTTCTGGCAACTGTGTGGTGCCCTCAACAACTGCCTACTTTATGTCTTAGACCCCATATTCAGTCTGGATGCAGACACTGTGCTACTGAACTACTGCATCTGAACCCCTGACAAGGCCTGCAAACAAACACATAAGTACGTAATTTTTCTTTCTCTCTCTCTCTCTGGCTTGGATTTTCTCCTGTGCCACAAATCTGCAAACACACACACACACACAAGAGTATGGAAATGAATGGCCACCCTGACTTTCAGCCATGCTGGAGAGAGGCTTCAGAGGTAAGCAGGATGTTGCTGGCTTTCAGAACGGGACTGGGAGTTTTGTTTTGATGGGCTTAAAAAACCATCCATATACAGAATATACAGAGTACTGTATATTCTGGTGTAAGGAAAGATGGTGTGACAGAGACCATAACACAACAGCAACAACAAAATCTTCTCAAAAAAAAAAAAAAAAAAAAAAAAAAAATCATGATGGATGACACTTCGAATTATGTTAGCTCCCCTCAGAACAACCTAATTGTCTAAAGAAATCATAACTAAACCTTTCTGAGTTGTAGATGTCCTTTTATGAGGATCAAAACAACATTGCTATCAATGCAGAATTGTCCCAGACAAACTTTTAAATAGAAGGTAGAGAGAAATGGGACCTTGTTTTTCATATGGTTCCAGTATACCCTTTCCTTGCCTCTTACTGCATAATATATCCAGGATGTATTTTCCCATTCTTTCAAACGAAAATGCTCTACTGATTATGATTAAAGGTCTCTACCGTCCAGAACCTGACCTCAGATGTCAGCCCATGTTGATATTTAAAGAAGTGCAAAAGGACAGGGCCAGTCAGTACACAGTGATCTGTGCTTTTGACGATCGATACTTTCAGAAACCTCTGAGCTACAGGTTGAAGGTGGGTATTTCATCTTAATACTGGTCCTATATTACATGATTTTGTCTAAGTATTTTAAAACATATTTGTGCAAGAACAAGTTGCTGTTTTGGCAACAAGTTTTATTACCTATAAATCTTGCACTGAAGAAATACAAATAAACCTTGTCATGTTTACCTTCACCGTGCCATTGGTGATTTTATACACTTATATCAAATCCCCTCAGGTAGTCTTCTTTCCAAGCTGAAAAGGTTTAATTTAGTCTTTCCTGAAAAATACAAAACTCTGACCATCCTTGCTACCTGTTCTATATCTTTTTGAAAGTTATCAGATCAGTGCTGTAATATTATTTTCTGTTCTACTTTATTGTATTCCCTCATTCAGCAACTCCTACTATCCAATTTGCCTTTGACTGTTGCAGGGCAGTAAGTGATGTTTTCAAAAGCCTCATACCTTAATTTCAGTTACCCAGGATCTTTCTTAAGTGTTTCTATCTAGAGACTGTCACTGCACTTGTATAAGTAGAGTTATTTTTTCCCTAAGTGCCTTACTTTGTCCTTGTCAATATTAAATTTCATCTGGCACTTCACTGTCAGTTAGTATTACAAGCTCCTTCTGCAACAGTCAGCTTTAACTTTGATTATTGTGAATAATTTTGTATCATCTGCAAATGTTGCCAGTATTCACACGTTTTGACATGCCACATACAGAGGTGGTGAACAGCACCGAGCCCAACATAAGCCCTTGGAAACTCCTTTTGTAAATTTACCACCAGTCCAGAGAAAATGTTGCTTTATTTATTCTGTCACTCATACAACTACCTATCACATTACTCACTTTTGCTCCTTGAGATGGTGGTTGGTTTAAGCTCTGCTTCGGTAGCTCAGCAATTTCATATTTGAGCTCTTTTAGCACACTTAGTTGAATGGCATTTTGTCCTCATTGTTTGGCTTGGGTCGATTTATCCAAGAGGGTCTGCTTTACAGAGATTGTCTATGATTCTCTTTGCCCACAGTTGTTCCACCTCACCATCAAAGCTTCAGCTCTGGCAACAATGCAAGCATAATTACTTGTTTACCAAAATGTCAACCTTTTTCATTTTCCAGCCAAATTAATCCTTAAAAGAAGGGTCCTGTACACCCAGACTGAGTACTTTGACTGAGGGCGATTTCTTTACCAGCTCAGGTGTGGGGACTCCTTCAGTATCCAAGAATTAGCATTCTGTTGAGCATGGGACTGCAGCCTTTTGTATTGTACCAAAGAAGTGGGTTAGGGAGAACTGACTGCTGCTAATCAAAGGTTCATTTATTAGAGTCCATGTGAATAAATCTGTGCTGACATCTGTATAGTCCACAAAATCTGTGCTGATGTGTTCCCCTGAAATGGGGATCTGCAGCAATAAGCATATAATATCTTATACCTCTTCTTGTAAGAGAGGAGACTTCTACCAGGACAGCAAGTTGCATTTTCACCCCTCCTTTCCCCATTTATTCTCAGCACAGGCAGCTCTATAGTCTACAGGTCTTTCTCCAACAAGCAGGTGCAGAGCTTGGCTTCAGTCAGGCTGGCAAACAGGTGAGTCTCTTCTAGTTTGCTTTGTGTCATCCCTCTGTGCTAGAACAGACAGCAGTCACTAGGCTGAGGATTGCCGAAATTGTGCCAGTGTTGCTTGTATCACTCTCTGCTGCCCTTGAGTGCAGCTCCACAATATGCTTTCATGAAGAAAACAATACAAATTCTGACACGTATTTGAAGTACAAAAGCCTCCTCAGATATAAAATCTCATCAGATATAAAATCTATTACATTATATTGCCAAGGTGCAAATCATGCTGCAAGTAACAGACATTTAAGCTACTCTCAGAAATAGCTACAGATCTTCCCATTCACCATGAGATACTGATTACAGAATTTTGTGAGTGAAGCACTGCTTAAAAGCACCATCCACCTGGATTAATTTTCCTGGTCCCCATGATGGATCAGACCACGACTCCCAATATCACTGTCTCTCATATGAAGCTCTGCTCATGCCTAGCAGTTGCATGCACAGATCTAGCTTGTGCAACAGTGACAGATGTACCAGGTTCATTGAGGGCAGAAAGAGAAAAGAGAAATAACAGACCTAACATCAGACTTGAAAAAATTAGCTTTTAGACAATGTATTATTGTTATTTGTCATAAACAACTGAATACTTTTTTTCTTTATTTGCATTCTCTTTGCAAAGGATGGTTGAAAAGATTGTGTTAAGGCAAATAAATGTAATTATTTTGGTGGGGGATTTTTTTTTTTTTTTTTTTTTTTTTTTTTAATTCACCACATTGGTGTTCTAAGTCCTTTACATTCTGCAGAAGCACATACCAAACCTTGCTGCCTCCCATCAACATCCACTATAGGATCCCAGTGGATGTAAACACTGTTATATCCCAGGAAAGCAGAGTGCTAATCTGCTCCAAGTACCCAGCTCTTGTATTTTTAATGAAAGCTCATGATGGAACCTAATTTGGTAACTGTAAAAATCCATGCTCATTTAAAATTTGGCTTCAGTAATGAGCCCAGAACACCTAGAGCAAATACTGAGCTCCAGCAGAGACTGATTCAGATCACCAATACTTTGATTAATATTGGCTTTGTGATTTGCTCAATTTCTTCAGCGTAGTATGTTCTGCAGACCCCACTTTCTTCTGACAATCTTCCTGACGCTTTATGCAGGATTGGTCCCGAAGAATTGGAGTCCAGCACCTGGAAAGTGCTGAGTTTGCTCAGGCGCCATTGAACTGAGGAAGCTCTGAGGCTGGATTGCTCAGGCGTCTTTGAACCCTTTGCCCAGCAAGGGGCTCGTGGACACAAAAGCTCGTTTGCCCGCCCGCGATGGCTTCTCCTGCTCTCCTGGTGCATTTTAGCAGCAGCACCATGTGGGGAGAGGAGAGCACCTCCCGCCCGCACCCCGCACGGCCGAGTGAAGGAGGAGAAGAGGGGAGGGGATTTGTTATAAACAACAATTAACGCCTGATGTTGGCTTTTCTGGCCGGAGTATAGGCTGCTGCTGCCCGGGCCGAGAGCCGCACGGCCCGCAGACAGGCAGGCAGGACAGCAGGGCCCGAGGCAGGCAGGGCCCGAGGCAGGCAGGCAGGGCAGCAGGGCCCGAGGCAGGCAGGCAGGGCAGCAGGGCCCGAGGCAGGCAGGCAGGCCAGCAGGGCCCGAGGCAGGCAGGCAGGGCAGCAGGGCCCGAGGCAGGCAGGCAGGCAGGCCAGCAGGGCCTGAAGCAGGCAGGCGGCCCCGAGGCGCAGCAGCAGCGCCGCGCCCGCTCGTGTCAGCGCGGCCGGGCCCAGCCGGCCTCCCGCAGCGCCCCCTCGCGGCACCGCCGCCGCACGGCCCCGCTCGGGCTGTCCCGGCGCATCCCGGGAAGCGCGCTCGGCGGCCTGGCGGCTCCCTGCCGCAAAGGCATTCGCCGGGCCCGCGTTTCCCACAGGCGATGGCCACCTAGCTGTGTCAACAGAGCCTAGGAATCAAATGCTTCGCTCTGAGAGGCAGACCTGACATACCCAGTTAGCCTCGAGGTGCTCAGCTCAAGGGTGCGCACTTGGAGACCATCAGGGCAGTGAGGGTGGCAGCAGCTGGCCCTGCAGTGAAGTGCCTGGTTCATCAGTCTGAATGATAATTATTGCCTTTTCTGTGGAAGTTTCTCCATCTACCCAATCTGCAGAACAGCAAGCCCTGAAAAGCTCCTCATGCCCAGGTTGCTCATCAAGTGCATTGTGCACTTCCTGGCACTTCCTCTCATTTCCTGGCATACCTCTTTATGGACTGTTCTAGGGGTTCCCACAGGGACCCTCAGTAACCACTGCAGCCCCTGTCGCCTTCACATATTCCTTTGGAGCATAAGGTCAGTTTTAGAGAAGGACACTTCCAAAACTGGGATGGAGGGATGACATCGAACTTGGTAAATGCTGGTTCTACTTCCTTGTGCAAAGGCTGCCTACTGCAAAGGTGGCTGTACTCCCCAAACCAAGAATAGTGCTAAAGTTCAAGACAACAGGTAGTGTAGAGAAGATTTAGAGATCTTTAGAGTTTTGTTTAAGCCTTCTGCATGGATAGTTCAGCCCAGCTAGGGTGGATACTGAGTCTTCATCATAGCATCATAAGACACTTGGGACTGCAAGAGCTCCCCCATAGCTTCTGTACTGCAGACCACCAAGAGAATTTGAAGAGCTGGTCCAAGAAGAGGGTTGTAGTTCATCAGCTGTTTCTGTCATTATAGGTAAGGAAGGAATTTTTTTTTGGTTTGACAATAATGACCCTTGTTATTTCTAACTGTTTATCAATGGAGAAAAACTAAAATAGTAGCTAGTGTTAGCTTTTATTGTCTCTATCAATCCTATGTATGAAATACCTCAAAAAAGTGTGGGTCCAAGGTTAATCTGTGCTGCACAAACAATGTCTGAACTGGGACTGCTATGCCACAGAAACCCAGCTTGTCACAGCCTCAGTGGCTCATTAATGGAAGGAGAAGAAAGAGATCAAAGACACCTTTTTTCTCAGACACCTCCTGCCTCACCCTTTAGAGGGGTTGGCAAAAGTGCTTTAAGCAAAGCTCATTCTCTCTGAACTCCCCCTGTGCTGAGCCAGTTCCTGCACACATCTGTGGGTGATGCTCACGCAGCAGCCAAACCAAGGCTCTTGCCCTGCTCCATGCTCCATGGGGTGATTCTCCAGCACTGGTGGGCAGACACTGTGTCTGGAAATATGAGGGAGGCACCCAGAAGGAAATGTTAGGGATAGAACCACACACTGTGCCTTGCTAGATAATCACTGCCTGCCTGAGGCCTCATGGTCATCCTGACATGAGGGCCAGCTCAAGGCAGCATTGAGCCAAGCGCCGAGGCTGCCAAGTGCAAGTGCAGCCCCAGCCAGGCTGTGGTACAGGGCCATGCCCCGTGGTAAGAGAATGCAGGTGCAGGAGGGTCAGGAGTGTGCTTCTGGGCTGAGGAGCCCAGCACTGGTTTCAGTGCAGAAACACCCATGGGGAGAAGCCTTGCCAGAGAGAGTGGAGCAGGGAGTAGGGCTGTGAGCCTGGCCATAATGTGGGCAGGAGAAACACACCACCCTTCTGGTCTGGAATGGCTCTTCTGTACCATGCACTCAAGATCCAAACTCTTTCCCCTTTTCCAGAGCCCGTTGTGTATTTATTATTTTGCAGCTTTTAAGAGAAGGTCGCCATCCTTTCATATGTTCATATTAAGGTCTCTATTTTTTGAATTCTTTTTGCAGTACTATTTCTCCTCAACAGACACACCCTGTACCATTTGTCACAGAGTTCATCCTGCTCTTGAAATACTTATTTACTCCAGAATTATGTAAATAAACCTGTATTTGGCCCTGTTGCTTTTTTTCAGTGCATACCTGCCATGTGGGGAGATAGAATTTAAACCTTCAGAAGGACTAAACCAAGGCCACACTTTTTTTAAAAACATTATCTTATTTACCAGAAAGAGAGACAGAGAAAGGCAGGATGGGCTTTGATCATGCCTAATTATGGAGCGTAATATTGGATACATGGTTACAATATTGTCATGGGTGCTTTTTTTCCACCCAGAAAAACAAAATTCTCCTTAAAGAAACAGCTGTGTCCTGCCTGCAGCCTGCAGAAGAATGGCGTTAGTCACGTGCAGTCCAACACGTAGCACAATTGTAAAGTTCTCTCTATGAGACTGACAGGAGCTATTCACATCGGCCCCCTCCACCATCTGCCTGAATGGCAGGCTCTGGGGTAGCTGCAGCCCCCCCTGCGCTGTCTCTGCACGGCCTCAACACTTACTGCCTGCTCAAAGTCTGTCCCCAAGTGCAGAAAATCAGGGGCTGAAAGCAAAGAGAGGATGTCACTCAGGTCAAAGCAGACTGTCAAGAGGAGAAAAAAAAAGGAGGGTGGGGAAAGAGTCAAAGCTTCATCTGCTGGAGTGCCAGGCTGCTGTTCTCTTGGGAGCAGAGGTGTTAGTTTCAACAAGAACATGAAGAGGAAAGGGGACAACTGGATAGTACGAGAATGGGGAGAAATCCCATCTTCTTTTTCTGTGAGCTTAGAGGAAGGACTCAGCTGTGGGGCAGCACCAGGCTGTGTGAGTGTCAGTGCTAGGGAGAGATGTCCCTGCTGCTGTCTGCAGTGCCCGTGTGCTGGGTGCAAGAGGGAATGCTAGCTAAGGCCTTTGGCTGCACCCCTTTGCAGTCACACACTGTCAGACATCCCTTTCAAATGAACCTGCTGGTCCTGGAATGGACAAGCTTCCATCCCCGGCTGGGACCAGGCTCTGAGCCAGGTTGAGATCCTGAGTGCCATCAGTACCACACCACCTTTCTTACTCATCCCTCTCCCCTCCACACACTTTGAAGGCCAGACTAGATGAAGTGAAATTAATTTTTAATCTATGACCTGATTTCCCTTCTCATTTACAGACAATGACACTTTTCCTCATGACAGAAATTCCTGCTATCAGTTCCTGAGGTGTGTGGCTCAGAGTTACTGCAATCCTGTCCTCTCCTATTGCATTCACCTTTAAGGTCACCCTTAGTATAATGTTAAATAACATCTTCCATTTTTATGCCATCAGTGCATTATTAATGTCTTTCCACTTCAGTCACTGTCAACATGCAATCTAAAATCAGGATCCCCAAGGAAGAGCTTTAGTGGTCTTCCTCCATCCCAATATTACTCCTCTCCAGGCCAGTACTTCTGGTTTCACCATGAATCATCATTACCTCCCCTCAGGTTCTTGGCTCTCCTTTTCAAGCATGAAGTCAAAGCAGAGGCTTAGGAGGCAGCAGGTGAGTGAAACCAGATCACACAACTGAATTATCTTTGCTTTTAACTGCCCATAGTGGACTGGACAAAGAAAAGGAACAATTCACATGTGGCACATCTGAGATGTTCCAGCTAACTGTCTAACATTTCAAAACAGCTGGAGCCTCATTTTCTCTTTGCTTCAAAGTCCACATCCATTAGGCTCAACAAGGAGTAACAGTACTGTCACCCAAGTGGGGAAAAGTAGTTTAAAAAATGTATAAAACAATGGAAATTTATTTTTCTCCTCTCCTCCTCTGTATCAGCTCTGTACTGCTCAGTTGTTCACTGAGCTGCCTTTTGCTTTATCAGCATGATTTAGGTGTTGCTATTTGAAATGCTTGTGGCACTTATGGGGAGGGATCCCTGCCCCAGGTAATGGTGTGCATTTTGGTTAGTGGGTATGCTCACATGGTCCAGGATAACCTAATGCTGGAATACCTTTGCTGAATGGGCTCCTCAGCCTGGAAAAAAACTTTGTGAGATTTTGGTGTAGAAGTGACTAAAAGTTGACATTGCTTACAATTAGTGACACTTAAAAAAATTTGCAGATATATTTGTGCAAGAAAAATCTTCTTTCCTCCCTTCTTAATTTAGTCTCAAAGGAAATACTTCATTTTAGGAAAGGCCTGGCTGCAATTTTCAAGTGAATTTATTCTTGTACTTTACTTTAAAAAAGGAGTTAGAAAACTTTGCATACCAAAAATTCTCAAGAAGACAGCTGTCAGGAGGTGACATGTCGGATATGAAGTAGCTCTCCAGCTGGTCCCTGTCTGCATGCTGGGAAGGCATGTGGAGACATTTTTTCAATTGCTGTACTAGTTTGACATGTTCACAGTGGAAAATGATGTATCATTCTTGAGCCTTTGCTTGGTGGACACTTCAAAGTGCATTGGATCCTCATAGAGGAGTGCCCTATTGTTAATTGTTCCTTTCACATGTACATTGGGATGAACATGGCGAGAGCAGCGAGGAACAAAAGGGCTCCGGTGGCCCCTTAGAGAAAACCCTGTGCAGCTCAACCTGAGTCTGACCTTGAAAGGGTGGGTTTTTAAATCCTGCTTGCTGGTTCATTCCCCTCTGGCACCCCACTGTTACCAACTGCAGGGGAATGGGATGGCAGAGCAGAGAGCACAGCTAGGCGTGGGGAGCTCCTCCACCCCTGCCATGTGGTGCCCAAGGAGCCACATCCTGCACAAGCATCCTTCTGGGAGAAGATGGGCATGGCTGTAGCACAGGAGCTTAGAAAGGGCTGCAGTGAGTGTGTTGGAGGTGTGCAGGTCTGTTATCCCCCAGTAAGCAGGCAAGTCACATCCACCCTCCTCAATCCAACCAACACAGCAGCCCTCAGGCCCAGAGCACAGCCCAGGGTTCTGAAGCTCCCGTGAATGGATGTAGGTCTCATAATACATGGCATGAGTTTCCCAGGCCTCTGAGGACATAGTTCATTAATATCCTGAGAAAATCTTTTGTCTCCCAGGAACCTGCCACTTATCTCTCTATCTCTCCTTTTTTCTGCCTTGGGAAACCAACTACCTCTAGTGAAATGTGGTGTCCCGGGCTGGGTTTGAAAGCTCAAGCACGGCAGTCAGTTTATTCCTGCAAAGAGAGACATGACCCCTTGGTGTGCATCTCTTTGAATGAGCTGAACAAAACCTCTCCCTGTAGCCTCAGCTGCACAGAAGTGTCTGTACAGGCCACACAGACTCTAGGAGGAGAGAGGCACACCTGCAAGTAGCAAATCAGCCACCATGCTACAGCCCACCGTGCTGCCAACAGCTCTGCAACACATTGTGTTGCTGACCCAGGGTCTCCCTAGACCAGAAACACCTCAGCCTGAGCCACATATGGCTCAGGCCAGACTGAGAGAAAAGGTGTGAATAGGGATGAGTGCACCAATACAGGGATCCTGAAGAGTCATCCCTGAGGCCTCTGCCCAGACTTTCATATAATGACGTAGTCTGGATCTTGGCTTCCTCTGATGAAAATTGGATAAATAGAAATAAAATAAAATAACAGTCAGTAAAATACATGTAAAATGTGGCTGTTTTTATCCCTCAGTGCTCAGGCCTTTGATGCTTCATAATAGTAAAACAGATTTTACTTGCAAAATGTCTTGGACTTCAGTCCCTGCTTTCCTCAGCACACACCTGTGTTTGGTTCAGAGCAGGCAGCATCTCCCTGATGATGGGTGCACAGATGCTGTGCCTCTATCCAGTCTTCCCATCTCTGGGGTACTGGGGACTGGAGAGCAGGAGCAAAGCTTCTTCAGCTGTGGGAGGCAGCGGGTTCTGGCTGGCATACAGGCTGCTGCCAGCTCTGTGTCATCAGTGCACACCAAGGGAAGCTCTTCTGCTCTCCTTTTCCTCCAGCTCTAGGTTTTACTGTGCTTTTAAGTAATTGTTACCCCTTCAGGACAAGCCTTCGAGAAAGCAGAGGGCTTGCATAACTCTGGATCAGTAAAGGAAGCAGTTCAATTAGCATTTCACACGCCTTTTCTTCCCTCTCTTCTTACCTTCCCTGCAGCGGGCATGCTTTCCCCTTAAAGGATTGTCCTGTTTCTGCTCCTTGCCAGCGTTGGCAGGGTGACAGTAGTCGAGTGTGCAAACTTGTGCTATTGTCCCCGGGCCAGGGGGAGTCATGGAGACCCACTAATATGACACAGGAAAATGTTTGCTGATGGCAATTCTATGGGCTTTGTCTAACTCATTCTCCATCATGACGACTCGATTTAAGTCTCTAACTGTTTGACTACAGATGCAAGAGTACTATCCAACTCCATCCTTTTGTTCGGCTAGTTTGAATGGGTAATTCAGCTTTTGTGTAACTCAATTGAGGGGGCAAACATAAAGACAAGATTCTTGAGCGCTCAAGCTCCCTTTCCATGGATATCTGCACATCTCTTTAGAGATTTGTTCCTTTCCTACCTTTTTCTGACATCATCCTCCCCTTAAAAAAAAAAAAAAAAAAAAAAAAAAAAAAAAAAAGAAAAAAAAAGCTCCGATGGGGAACAGTTAAAAGTAGGCTAGTCCAGTCCCCCGTATTATATTGTCCTGTGCCAATGAAGCATGTTTAGTATCAGCCCCCAGACAGCTTTGGAGAATGCAGAGAAAAGGGTGTCCAAACTTTCCTAACTCATCTTCAGCATTTTTGCTTTGGATTGTGTAATTTTAAAATGAAAGATTTCCATCGAGGTGAAGGGGATAGGGAGAATGGTAGAAATCATGGGGAAATGATTGTATTTATTAGCTGTCTTTCTGCGGCTGTCCCCATGGAGACAATTTGTGATGGCAAAGAATGCAAGGAGGGGAGGCCGATGCCTGATTGGGATGCTTTGTATTTGGCAAAGTGGCTTCTGATTGGTCTGGGAGAGCCCCGAACTCGTTGGAGTCGATATTCATTCAGCTTGCTCAAGTGCTTGCTCAACTACATCCAAACAGTGGCGGGCCCTGCTGCCTGCGCCGAGGTTGGCGGTGTGTAACCTGCCTAACGAGATTAGGGGGAAGGGGCTCTCTCTCCTCGGCAGCGACGCTGCCGCCAGCACCGGTGAGAAAAGCTGCCGCGCGCCGGGTGAGTGTCCGTGCTTGCTTACAGGGCGGCCACCCCGGCTGCTGTCCACCTCAGCGCTCTCTAACGAGATTAGGCGCTGAGCTGCTGGCGCTTGTGAGCCCGTCCCCGTGCCGGTGTGTGCCGGGGCAGCAGTGCGGGGCGGTGGGCTGCGGGCACGCGTCCGCTCCGACAGCCGATTCCCTGCACGGGAGCGAGCTGAGGAGCAACTTGTTTGTGTGGCTGGGAAGTTTGACATGTCCTCCCTCCGTTTGCTTAGTGCTGTTTGAACCAAAGCTTCTTGCTCAAAAGTCTGCCTGTCACGTTCCGCAGGTTTGCCGAGGTTTGTCAGAAGAAGGATTTTCATGGGAAACTCTGCGCGGTGCATTCAGTGAGATGGCATCGGACAGCGAGGTAAAAACTCTACTGAACTTCGTTAACCTGGCTTCGAGCGACATCAAAGCGGCTCTGGATAAATCAGCTCCTTGTCGCCGATCAGTTGACCACAGAAAATATTTGCAGAAGCAGCTCAAGCGGTTTTCTCAGAAGTACTCACGGATCCCACGGTGTCACCCCGGCAAACCCCCCGAGTGCGGCTGGCGCAGGGGGGCAGAGGAGCGGGCCCGCGGCCCCCTGCCCGAGGCACCTGAGCCCAGCCCCCACGGCGGGGCTGCCGCCGACAAGGGGATGCGGACAGCCGAGGCAGAGGAGAGCCCCACCGGGGAACGGGTTTTGCAGGAACAAAAACCCGAGGCCGCCCGACCGGACCAGGTGCCCATGAGGAAGCGACAGCTCCCCGCCTCATTCTGGGAAGAGCCACGGCCGGCCCAGAGCCTGACGGCCAGAGCCTTTGCTGCTAGCCCTGAGGGGCTGCAAACCCCCAGGGACCCTCCTCCCTATGAGGGGAAGAAAAGCAAAAGGAGCCCAGACGCTGCTGGCCCGGAGAGCCCCCCTGACCCCGCGGCACATGCCGGGGAGAAGGAGCCCGCCGCGGCCCTCTCGGGCCGAGTGGGTGCTTGGACCTGCTGCCCCTTCCCCTGCCCCGGGCCAGGCATGTACCAGCCCCCGGGCGCGCTGCCCCCGTCGCCCTTCCCGGGGCTGGGGCTGTGGAGGAAGAGTGCGACCGCGCTGCCGGCGGAGGTGCCGCACTTCTGCAAGGAGGCCGATGGCCCGGGGCAGAAACTCTACAGGCCCATGGTTCTGAAACCCATTCCCACCAAGCCCGCCATCCCGCCTCCCATTTTCAATGTTTTTGGCTATCTTTAGCGGGGCGGGTGTCGGAGTCACGCCGAACACGACAGCTCCCGAGGGGGATTTGAAACGCCCGGCAGCCGCCGGGCATGAGCTGCTGGCAGCGCGGAGCGGCAGGGGAGGGAGGCCGGCGGTCACACCCTGTGCCGCGTGGGCGGGCTGCGGGGAATTAGTAACTGCTGGGAAGGTACTTGGGCTGCACTCTGCTCTCCCTACACGGGGGTAGATCGGGAATAAACCTTACGAAGCCGGTGGCATGGAGCATGACCAGGTCTCTTTGATCGATGAGCATTGTCTGATGCCCCGCGGCGAGCGGGGCTGCGGGTCATTCATAGCTGCGCTTGTAACACCTGGGAGACTCCTACACGTGGGAACATCTTTCTGGGGCTGCCCTGCGGCAGCAGCAGTGAACTGGAATGAATTAAATGCATTCAAAGAGTTTTTGTATTTTAAAGTAATTCCAGAGAAGTCAAGATATTCAGGTCATTTCTTTTTGCATGCAAGAGACTGGAAGGGTGGTATTTGATATAGAAACCACTTGTGATTGATTCAAGCTCTTGTTGTATGTAAATACTGAGAGAATTAAAAGAAAAAAAATAAGGAAAGAAAGAAGGTAATTTTATCTTGGTGATTCTGCAAATGCAGTCTTAATTTTGCCCCACTGGGTAGACACGGGTTTGATTTGCAACTGGTGGGGAGATATGAGGTCTGAAATCTCTGCCTATTCAGATTGATATAAATCAGAAGTAATTCTTCCGGGGCCAGGATATTAGCTAGTGCTAAGCTGGTGCAAATGGAAGTGGGATGAATTTCCACATCAGGAATTGCATCATGCATCAACAGAATAAATGAAGAATCTTACTAGTTTAATACAAAACCATTAGGTGTGATGGAAGAAAAAAGTAAAAAATAGACTGCCTTGATTTCTGGGTGAGAGGTATCTTTTATTTTGCCTGATTTAAAGATGTTTTCACAAGATCTGACTGTAAATGTTTTGCCTAGTATTTTTCTAATTTTTTTTTAAACAAATTGGCATTGGAGAATTTTTAGGAAGTGTTTTAAGTTAGGTTTCTCTTAAACCCATGGAGAAAGTGGTACTAAGACACAGATCATGAAATATGAGAGGGTTAATGTTGCAGGTGTATGTGTCTATTTGGCTATACTGGAGAAAGTCACTGAAATAAAGAAAAGTATATTTTGGGACAAAAAAGGGCCAAAGAAAGGACACCCATCATCTCCCAGGGCCTGAACCTGTTGTTGCTGGAGCTAATGGGAATTTCTCCCATGACTCAAAAAAAAGTGGCCTTGATTGATTGGTCTGTGACTAGCATAGCTCTCTCTGACTCCTGATATCTCTGCAAGGGAAAAACCAGAAAACACTTCATTTGAGTGCATTGCAGTCATTAAAAAAAAAAATATCATCTGAAGCAATTGTAGAGTATAATTTTGTGTCTTCTGATTGCCTTGGTATTATACAACCAGGTTGCAGCTTTTATTAGGATATGAACTACCACTGGGATTAGCTCAGTTGGTCAGAGCCTGGTGCTAATAATGCCAAGGTTGTGGATTTGATCCCTCTATGAGGGATCACTTGATGATCCTTGTGGGTCCCTTCCAACTTAAAATATTCTGTGATTCTACTCCCAGGCTAAAAGTGGTTTGCTCTTTCCTCAAACCTCATGGAAACAATGTCTGTAATGTGTTTGTAGTGCAGGCGAACAGTAGAAATAGAGATGGCTTTCATTGCTTTCTCCCTGCTGTGGCACTTGATACATGTATCAAACCAGTATGGACTGTAGGAGAGAGAGCAGGAAATGTCTTTGGTAGCACATACCTGGAACTAAATGCAAGGTGTGAGGTGCTAAAAAGCCAGTCTAGAGGTTAAAGACTTCAGGTTAGCTCTTGATCAAGAAGTAAACATAGGAACATACTTAGATGCTTTTCCCTTTTTCGGAAAAAATCCATGAGGAAACTCCATCCCTCTCCAAAAGGAGTGTAACAAAAGCCAGAGCCATTGAAGTTAAAGGTAGGAGAACAATAGCTTTTCATTTACAGTCCTGTGGGTAAGGAATTTTGTTACATGGAAATGGGGGGATTTTCTCACATCAACAGCTCTGTGTCTCTGCTGTAATCCAGATGCAGCCAGATGCTGAACTCTGTTTCAGTACTATCAATACAGAGCAGCCTCCTTGGTATTGGTCTGGATTTCCATCTGGGCGGCCAGACTAGGTCACAGAATGAACTACTGGTATTGCAGTAGTTGTTGTGCTTAAGTGTTCCTCCTTGAGTTCATTAGGGAAATTTCTAAGTGCTGTGGATCACACTAGAATAAGGTGTAAAAATTAATTAATTTACTTCTGTAAAAATTAAATCCACTTGGCAAAGTGGATTATACATAGCCTTTGTATAAATTTTATTTCTGAAGAAATCCAGAGGAAGAAGAGAGTTAAAACCAAGTTTCTATCTTGTGAATATTAAATTCATAGCTTTCTTTTTATACTTCTTTTAAACTCCTTTTTATTTGAATGTATATTGCTGCACATTTTCCATGTAGTAGAATAGTGTTTTAAAGTTATGATGAAGGATTGAAACAGACCATTCTAAATGACCTTTGACTCAAATATTTATGCTCCTACACTCAGATTTAAACTAATGTTAATTTTTCAAAATCCTTTGTGACATGGAAAGTCCCCCCCCAACCCAAGGCAGGCAGTGGCCCTTACTGGGGCTTTGAACTGGAGCAGCAGTGAAGTAAAACACAAATGAACAGAAGACAATTGTTAAGTATATTCAAAATCCCTGAATGGGGATGTGTGAGACTTTCCAAAAGGTTTGCAAATAATGGCAACTCTGTCTCCTCTCTAGCAATACTTACTGTTCTCTCATCCCTGAGATGAACAATGGAATTATTAATTATTCACGCTTGGATTGATTCAGAATTTTTCTGGATATTTTTGTGTTTGGCTGGTCGATGGTTGATGTTGCTATTCAGGACAGCTGATAGTCCTTAAGAATCTACTTCTTTATTCATATGTTGTTTGAAAGATGGAAACATAACATTCGAGAGCTGCTATTTACTAGAACAGTGCAGATTTCAACTTTTAAAAACACAGTAGCTTTTATAAATAATGGGAAGGGAGAGGTAAATGAAAAAAACTTTCATACAAAATGAAATAAAAAAATCAAAAAAGTGCACAAGAACATCAAGTGAATTGCACATGTTGCAGTAAAAAAAAGTACAGTAACCTGGTCATGAAATATTCCTAGAACATTTCACATAAAGTCATCATCTCTGAAGGAGTCTAACTATCACACTCAGTGAAACAAGCCACTTTATCTTGCACTAGAATTACTGATCTGTTTACAAAGCCTGGCTTGCCTGGGTTTTGGAGTATTTTTCTTTTCACAGTAACTTGTAAATAGATGCATTAAAGGCACATTGAATTTGTGCAGATTCAGTATTGTGCACAAAATAGTATGTCAGTGACTGGAGTGGAGAGGTAGTGGGCTCCATTTCAGTGCAAGTAAATGTAAACTGAGTGTGTGAAGGTTTGCTTTAAAGATCAAGCAGGAAGGACTTAATAACATTGTAATTACCAGACTCCCCCCTCTAACAGATAGACTCTTCTCACCTCAGTTTCTGTGCACAGCATGCACTTATCCTTCCCACAGCTGTGTTAGGTTCCCATCAGACCAGTGCTCTCTGGCTCAGTGACTCCTGCTGAGGACAGATCACTGACAGCAACCAGGACATGGGTCTCCCAAAAGAAATGAAGGTCTCTTGGTTGAAAGAAGAAACGGGATTTCCATATTTATCCCATTCAAGCCCAGTTTCAGCTTCTCCAAGAACATTAAAATAAATTGCTACTTGCTAGACTTTTGTGGACACAAAAATGCTGGCTCAGGGGAAATTCCCAGGTTGGGACACCTATGAAATCTCACTTCTGGAGTTATACATGTACTTGGTGATTGTGAACCCTTCTACCTGCCAGGGTCTCCAGGGCTGTCACTGCGCACCAAACTCTGAAGTGGTCTCCACCAAGCTCTGTCTGTATCCATCACCCTCTACAACTCTGCTTTGTTACACTTAACCTGATTTAAAGGACTTCTGATTTATATCAATGTAAGACCCAGACCTTTGTTGCACAGCCCCACAAAGTGAGAGATGCGTGAGCTCCACAGTGATTTCCTGTCTCTACAGGTACTGCTTACCAGTACAGGGCCTTCACTGGCAGAACTGATACAGCGATTTCTTGTTCCTTTTCTCTCCACCCAATGTTTTTCTAACCTAAACCCTGTTCACCCTGCAGGAGACAAGGGAGTAGATCTTAAACTGGCAATAAAGGCAGTTACTGGATGAAATTTCACCAGTGGAGGAATCTCGCTGGACTTTCCAAAGCTTTAAAAGAGCAGTGTTCAATGTGAATTGAAACTCCGTTGGTTTTTCTATTTTTGCATTTTTAAAAGGGACAGCAGTGGACAGAGTAAGCAATCCTGTAATCAATGCTCTTTCTGCTCACATCCTGTCCCACAAGCGATGAAGACATTTCACACAAAATCATCACAGTCTGTGTGCCCAGACAGATTGTATTACTTGTATTTGTGCAACACACTTTAGTCCTGTGTTAAGGTATAAAACTCCACACAATAAAACTCAGTGCAATGTATTTTCCCTACTTAGATTTCTATCATATTCTGTGGATGGTATGCAGACCAACAAACAAAACCAGATCTGTAAGGTGTCTGGTGGGGACTCCAAGCAGGCCATGGTGCACAGCTCCTCTGTCACCTAAGGTAAGGAGTGTGCTTCTAGCATAAGATCTTCAAAGATGTAGTTCCAAATTTAGTTTCTTTCATTCTTTCTTAGGTGCCTAGTGAGGAATAAAGCACTCATCAAAGCAGTTCACCAAGTCACACCTGTCAAGTGATCTGTAGTCTCCGCCAATAACTGTTCATGGGCTCCTTGGCCTCCCCAGCTGTGAGGGAATGTGACTTGTTAAAAACTTCAATAAAAGAATTTCACGGACAATTATAGTGGTTCAGCAGATCGATGGTGACTTGTTAAGCTGCCGTAAATCAGTTGTGGATCTGAGCTGTAAATAGGTGACCTAATTTTCAAAGAAGCTGAGATAATAACTTTCATCAGTGTCAAAGGAAACTAAAAGATACTTCAAACTTCCAAAGTCAGAAAATTCAGGGCTAAATTCTGAGATTTTTTATTCTGCCTCAGTCATATCTGATACTGTATATGATTCCCCTGGTTTAAGTGGAACACCTGGTGCAATCAACTTGCCATTGCTTAGGCAACTGAATAGGAATTTGGAAGCCTAATTCTAGGTATTCATTTCCATAAATTTTGCAATTTGAATTCCATAATTTTGAAATAATTTCACTTACTTTCAGTCATGGTATTGTTACAGCCACAGAGGTCCAAGGAGATTGGAGAGGCTGGCTTTTATAGAGACAAGATCTTCTGGGGAAGGAAGAGAATAAGTTGGTTCAGCTGTGTTGCGTCTCTCCTTCATACCACTCTCTGTTCCTGCTCCTCTAGGGCTTTATTCTGATCTGACACCAGCTTCAGGAAAGCATAAACCTACTGTTTACAGTGCAGCTGCTTCTAATTTACACCAAAAAACCCCCAAAGAGCTAAGGGTTGCTTTCAAATCCCTAGTCTAGGAAATTCTCTCAAGCAAAATTTCACTTACTTCCTATTGCAAATATAATACAGAATGAACTGTATTCACTATGTGCAAATATAATTCTTCCATCCTCCTTAAATAAACCTTTCCTTGACTTTTAAAAGATTCACCGTTTCTGGATTTTAGTCTATTAAAGAGTTCTGAGATTTGAAGGTTCATAAATCAAGTACTTAATAAGAAAGGTACAAAAAAAAAGACGTAAAGGTGTTAGCAAGGTGGTGTCAAAATATCAGAGAATTAGCAACCAACACACTTAGCAGAAATCCAAACAATAGAATAGAAACTACAGTAAAAATCTCAGTCAGTGAAGGTAATGTGATTGTTTTCCCAAGCACGTTGATTCTTGACAAGTTCTGAATTGTGACCACGGCAAGGATGCTAAGCTCCACCACAGCTTCAGGACACTTTTGAGTTCCTCACTGATACTTGCTTCAGCACTACTCATTTGTCAGTATTGGCTTTCATTTCTTCTTCTTTGCAGACTAAGGTCAGAGGTGAATTGTATGTGTTTTCTCTTGAAAAACCTAACAGCACTCTCCTATGTTAGCTGTCTCCTCCGTTTTCCTCTCACTCATGCTTCAAAAGCAAATTTCTCTTGGATTAGTCATGGGAGGGTGCTTGACCAAGCCAGCAGCAATTCCTCCCCGGTGTGCACCTGTGCCACGGTGGTGGTGTTGGATGCCCCGCTGGGAAGTTGCCGCATACCCGGTGTGCTTGGGGTCACTGTGAGTAATCGTGCTGTAAATAGCGGATCAGTCTGTCTGGGAGGGGCAGCGTGTCGAGGAGTTTAATGCGGTTCCTTCCAACCAGGCTCCGTACCTTGATGCGGCAAAGATGGGACAGAGGTCGTGGAGGTTCTGAAAGACAGGTGAGTCAGAAACGTGAGCAGAACAGGTTTTAACTCGAGGGACTTGAGCTCAGCTTGGGCAGGATGGTGTCAGGAGGAAAATGGGAGAAGGAAGAATGAAAAAAGGGGTTTTTTTTCTGTAATGAAGGGATAATATGTCTGGTGGCAGAAAATGTATTCTGAGGCATGACATGGGGAAAGATGTGGGCCTAGAGGATGGGGTGCTGTACCCATCTCAGCCATAGCAATGGGCTTTCTAGCAGGATTTAAACAAGCCACTTGAAAGTGTTCAGCCTTCCCACTGAAAATAAATGCAATAGGTACCAAATTTAGCTTGGTGCCAGAAAACTGATTCTGATGATATCTATGAAAGACTTTTTCCTGAAGGAAAGGATATTAAGAGAGTGGAATATTAATAAAGGCTTTAAAGGCCACTGTTGCCTGCTAGGCTGCTGTGGTGATGGCTGTGCTGCCCATCTGTTCTGATCTGACTGAACCCCAGCTACACTCAAACGGCCCTTTCTGCACTGCTGTGCTCATTCCCAGTGGGTCAGATCCATGGCTGGTGTGCATTTCACACCACAGGGTCAGTGACACCCCAGAAATTTCTGACACTCATACCTGGTCAGTCACAGCGGGAAATCCTTTCAAGGATTTCAAGTTTATGGGATGAATACTAAGAGGAGATGGTGATTGAGGTTTTGAATCCAACAGTGGGACTATTTGTGCTGGATTCTCCTGGGAGACCATACCTGCTTTTTCTTTAATGACAGCCCAGTCCTCATAGCTGTCAATATGCTCCTTGAGCCGGGAACAGAGCTGCACATTACCCACATAATCCAGAAGAACATCGATGATCGGCCCAGCCCAGCGACTTATCTCTGGAGTAGACACCATTTCACAAAACTTCAAGGAAAAACAGATGGACCACCATCAGTGGGACATAAATGCACTTATGGAAACAGTAACTGCAGTATTCCTGATAGCTCTGATGGTACCCCCCTTCTACCAGCTGTGAGGGCAATCACCAGTTTCCCTTCAGAAAACTTCAACTAAAGCCTGTTGTTTTCCAGCTGAGGGTAGAAGCCCCTCTTTGCATTCACAGGATGACACGAATCCCTGGCAAAGTTCTAGCTCTGGAGCATGGAATAATGCTGAATTGTTAACAAGTCCTAAGATCCTACTTCCACAGAAATGCAAGGGCAGAAGAACTTTGCCGCAAGCTAGTCAGGGGCTGCTGGAAGGTCCATGCAGTCTAGGGCCCTGTGACATAGCCTGCTGGCTTCTTTCCCCTCTTGGTGGGGCTCTGGGGGGCAAAATGGAATCTCAGGGAAAGAGGGAGATTCAGAAGAATGCAGCACCTCCTGTTTCTTGTGAACCTTCTAGTATCTGCAGCTTTGGGAGGCCAAACATCTGGCCATTTTACTCATGTGAGAACTATCCTGTGCCTAATAGAGGCATGTATTCCTGACTAAGTCCTGGATCATGCAAATTTTCTATTGTTTCCAGTATAGCTGCAGAGTACCAAAATTCATTGTATGGAGGCCTTCTTACAGAGATGATAAAGAACAGACTTAAGAACCTGACTTTAAGCAGTCTTATTTTAAAAAATCTGCCCACTTTAATCTAAATATGTATGTTACACCAGTCAGTTTCATCTGTCTCTCTTCGGGTTTTGTGTACGATGAAGATATCTGTGGACATAATCTGCATGCAAGCAGTCAGGAAGTTTAACATGAATTCAATCATGCTGTGTGGATAAGAACTCAGGCACTTGGCTGAACCCTATTGAATGATGATGGCTAAAGCACCATCCATCAACTTAGTCACTCATACTGTCTGCAAACATCTTCTAAGCCCACACCAAACAGGAAAGAAAATGCACCAGTTTAAAGCTTTCTCAGTTTTAATTCCTTTAACTAGATCAAATTTGATTATTCCTGCAGGAGTCCTAACTCAAAATCATTAAACTCTTGTGTGGATACTCTTATTCAGAAGTAAAACTTTATTAGTTCACCTAGTAAAATAGAGCTGTGGAAAATAAGGTTATTTTGTTCAAGGTGAGAGCATTCACAGAGGTGTTTATTATTCTGACTAATTTTTCACCAAACATCACCGTGTCATGTTTCCCAGGACAACTAGAGACAGTAATGCCAGAAGGATGGCAGGGGACAGCCCACAGTTTCCTACCTGGGCTGCTTATAGGGAGCGCAGTTTTGTATGTCTGGCTGTCACTGCAGTGTTTGTGTCACTGCCATGCAGTTACCCGTGTGAGACACAGACCAGGCACCTGACCAACACCTCCTTGCAGTGGCTGCTTTAGGAGAGTTGAGATTAAAACACATGTACAGCCGTAAAACACTGGATCTTGCTCTCTTGTCTCCACGAGAGACCCTGCCTGCCTTTTTCTCTCTTCCCTGTTCACAAGCTAGGCTTGCAGAAACATCTTCTGGAATAAACACCTTTCAAAACACATTGCAGGGAAATAAGCGTAGCAAAATAAAGAAAAACAATGCAAAACTGCAACACCAGGCAGTGGGATTGAGTCGGGGACAAGGCGGCGCTGGGGCTGCGCTCTCGGCAGAAGCCCGAATGCCCTCTCGCGGCAGAGCGCTCCTGCTGCCCGTGCCTTCACTTTCTCCAGGACACATTAACTTAGTAGCATCAGTTATGATTTATATTTGTGCACTTTCCAAATCCAGTTACTGTACTTCATGGCCTTTATAAAAAGACTAATAATTAAGATTTACTATCCTTACCTTATCTTACAGGAGAAAATAGAAGAACATTCTTTGTATAGAAGAGGGTGTAGTTTCATAAGATCCTCCATATTTCAGAATATAAATCATATCATAACTACATATCATGAAGCTACCACAGAAGCCTCACTTTTATTAGCCAAAATCCTACCAGTAAAAGCAAATTAAAAAATCTACTAGAGGGAAGGGATTACTTTTTTTCCTATCTCTGCCTCATATGATGTGACCTTTGAGGCAATAACTCTTTGTGAGTGACCCAATATTTTCTTAGGCAATAGTTTCAGGTGAGATCCAGAAGGAACTGGTTTTGAGTGGCTAGGATACCATAGAGGGCTACAGACAAATCCTGTCTACTTGTCTTGGAATTCCATCTCTCTGTTCACTCAGTGTGCTACCATATTACAGATCAAGAACTAGAGATGATGTATTTTATAAATTTTTCTTTGACAAAAAATATGGTATACTGGAGGAATTTTGTTGTGACAAAAGACTCTTGAGGGTAAATCCCTGTTTAGGATTAGACATTATTGTGATGCACTCCTAAAATTCTCTCTATGAGATTTTCTTTTTGGTTGTTTCCTCCACCCCCCCCCGCCCCCCGCCAGATATGTTACCTGAGAGTAAAGTCTTTTGGAAGACAGACTGATAAAAAGGTCAATATTTTCTAGGATCACTTAATGTTTTCCTTTATTCTTTCCACCACAAAAGAACATATATTGGTAACCATGCCTTTGGGGCTCTGCTGAATCCCTCAAAGCTGCACTTAAACTAGATAGAAGCTGATTTCTTCCCCAATTTTTTGCGAAGTAGAAAAACTGCCATGTTGAGGTTTCATTTTTGTATAGCATGTTGAAGGACAGCAAATTTTGAGTGGAGCATTAGGTTTTGAGATACATTGGAAAGAGAGGAGATACGGAAATCAGAAAAAAAAGTATAATCTGAGGTTCTGCAAAGTTCTTTAAGGGATTGAGAGTCCCATTCCAGCCCAACGGAAGCTAAGCCCAGCTGCATTTTAGAAAGGACTGCAAAGATACATGTATAAAATATAGATATCTAAAGCCTCTAAGTGGCTTTGAAAATATGAAATCATGGACATAATCTCCTAATCTCTTGTGAAATCTTCAAATATAACTCTGTCACACAGCTAATGTAATAATTTATGCTCTCTCTCCATGACTGCTTTTCCAGTAGACTCAGAAATTGCAGTTGTTCACATTCACTGGTTTATCCTCACAGAGTGAAGCAGTTGACTGTTTTCATGTAAGCAATAGCTAACATTTGGTATCAGACAAAACAAATCCTACAGGGCAGATTAAAAAAAAGAAAGTTTCTACCTCCCATATGCTATCATCCATATGTTTGTCAAGAAAATATTCCACACTCCTGGCACCTCAGGTCCAGAGGAAAATAGCATTGTAGAACTGTCGGTAAGACTGTCGAGATGGCCACAATTCACTGTAAATTCAAGCTATGGCCACAATAGCTGTTGCCTACCTTCCTGCAGTCATTGGACACAAACTTGGAATGTTTGCTGTCTCATATTGAGCCTTTTTTTCTTCAAATAAAGTAGGGATCTTGGCACTGTCTCTCACAAAAAAGTTGGAAGAAAAAATACACTAATGTTGTCAAAACCCACTGGTAGGAGATGTCCTTAGAAGTCCTGCTTACCTGTACTACAGCTGGCTCCCTGGTCACCTGAGGATCATTAAGTCTCTCCCGCCTGTAATTTAGTGCAGGGTGTGGGCCATTTCCGTACTGACACTCAAAACAGGAACCTGCGTCACAGCCCAGATCCAGGAGGTACTTCAGCACGGAAAGGTACTTCATTGAAAACATGATGGTGGCTGGAAATGTGGTGGGATGACTTGATATATAGGCATCAATGTTTGCCCCATGGTCGAGAAGCAGTTTCATGGTCTTCAGGCAGCCATGGCGGATGGAGATGAGTAATGGGTTAATGAGGTCAACATTGGGGTTGGCTCCGGCTTGCAGCAACAGCTCTGTGGCGTAGATATTGTTGTTAAAAACAGCAAAATAGAGTGGGGTGGTGCGTCTGTCCTCATAAAGGCAGGACCGTTCATCAGAGAGGGCAGTGTTGACCTCGTAGCCAGCATCTATCAGCTCTTCCAGGATATCGTCATTGTTGCGTTCGGCCGCCAGGTGCAGGGGGCTGATGCCACTGCGCTTGACACGGGTGCGGCTGGTCACAGGGATCAGCATGGACACAATCCTGCCAGGAGGAGACTCAGTGAGCAGCAGTGAGCTCTAGGGGATCTACAGCCCTGCAGTGAGCTCTATTCATAGCAATATGGTTGTACCCGTAAGGCAGAGCCTGTTAACTCAGGCAGAGGAACAACTCATAGAAACCAGACTGCAAACCTCAAACCTGTCAGCAACTCCCTGTGCACCAGTCTTGCCAAAAATATGAGTTGTTTGACCTTCCCCTTTCACGAAAAAACACATTTTTTTGAGATTATCACTCAGTTTCTGTGAGGTAATGGCAGCTACAGGGACAGTTATAATGCAAGAGATGAAATGCTGGCACTCACCCACCCTGTTGTAACTTCTCTTAGGTTCCACGGCCCAAAAGGCAGGTAACCAGCCAGGAACTACTACCAGATATTCTGCACCTTCATCATCATGCTGTGGGTAGGGCTGAAGGAAAAGGTACACAACCTCCAGCCTGAGGTGCCAGCAGAGGGAATGTATCTCCCCTTCTCAGGTTTTCCTTTCCTGCTTAGCAGAGAAGGGTACCAACACAAAGTGCTGGCAGGTCTTGTGGGTCACAGCCACAGTATCAGGCCTGACACCAGACAGGAGGTGAAACCCCATGTCTAGAGAACTGAGCTAGGATAAACTACACATTTGGTTCCCAGGCCTTCCCTATTAGATTTTACAATTCAGTTATTACCCTGCACTGATCCTTATCCTGTAGGCCTTCATGGTGCAGCTTTTGGCTGTGGCAAGTTCATGGGGCTATCAATGCCCATCCCAGATCACAGGGAGCCAAAAAGACAATTAGTAAAATGGAGAAAAAGAAGTAAAAATATTTTCCAGGCTGGTTTCCATGTTTCAGCTAAGGGAGAAAAAGTGTGCAGCCAAGTCCTAAACCCCAGTAATGAGGGATTGCTATTGGAAAGTGTGATGTGGCCTTAAACACAACAACATAAATCAAGCTTCTCTAATATTAATATGAATTTCAAATATATGATGTACAGGAGCCCTGCAGTCACAAACCCATGATCATGTTTATGTCTGCACAGGTGTCAGTGGAGCTGAATGACCAACCCTATGGGTTAAACCTTCATTTCCTGCTCATAAAGTTGGGTGACATAGCCAAGGTCCTAGGTTGATTCTGTAGCTATAGACAAGTCACCTCAAAGAAACTTAGTTTTAGAAACACCCTAGGGATCATCCAACCTGAGTCTGCCTGCTGTGTCAGGAGTTGCCCACACTCCCTTTGTAATATCTGTGTAGAGGGGGTATCTTAAACAGGAACTTGTGTGAGCTGGGAAGCCAAGCACACCTCCTCCTCCTCCTTCCCTCCCATGCAGAATACTCCACCTAGCAGTCAGCAGCTCTGGTGACACACAAACACGCAAAGCTCACTTTCCTACCATGTAGTGTGTCTCCTTTAAAATGCTGCATATCTTCAGCTTGACTGCAATAGCTGGTCCCAACACTGGGCCCTCAAACATATATTTACATAATGAGCTAAGCCAGTAAAACCTTTGTCTGTGATGATCTTGTGATCCTGTGAAACACTGAGCCCCCAACACTCCTAGGAGCTGAAATAAGGGTCGAAGATGTAATTTTACAGGATTATGTTCCTATTTACGTGATGGACTGTTGATGTCTCCAAGTTACTTCTACATCTCATTTTTAAACAAAAAAGCTTTTAAAATTATGTAAATATCTTGGGACATTAAGCACTTATTTATTTTCTCCAAGCAGTCACACTAATTTTCCAGCACTGTGACACTTGCCAGGGAGCAGGAGGTTTGGGTGCTGGTGAGCTGGCAACTTCCCACCCTCAGCAAATGTTCTGTAAGAGCCTAATAACAAAAAGGGCACAGAGCAGTGTGAGGACACTAAGCCAAGTACCAGCATTACTCATCCCATGATCAAATGTTTTGAAGATTTAAGGGTCTGTTTTGTTCTTTCCCTCCAGCATATGTGCTTCAGCCAGCTCTCCACATCTGAGTTAAAGAGGCACTGGATTATTTCTGTCTGCAAGGGGAACCTGAACCTCGCTGCATGGGTGCCATGCTGAGGCTCTGCATCCAAACGCTGCAGTGTCCTAAAGCTCAGTACAGTCCCTGTACCCCACATTTATTTTGGTGTGACAAGCAGGAAGCATCAAGTTGCTACCAGTTTAATTGTGTAGCTTGAACCTGTGTCTCTTTCTCACCCTCCAGAGTGGGTCAGTTCAGTAATATGGTGCCTCTGGAGCATTTCCTGGTTCTCTAGAAGGAAAATGCAACTCAAGTGAAGGCAGCCACGGCCAGACAAGTCAGACCACGTCCCACGTCTGTCGCAGGGATGAGCTTCATGTACAGTTTTTAAATACTGCCAAGATTTCCCTAATGCCTGACACCTGCTTCTGTGTTTTCTATTTATTAGAGATTATATATGGAGGATGAGGCAGAGCATCCTTAGTGTGAGCATGCCAAGAGTTTACTGACTTGTATTTACTTAATAAATCTGCCCATGCTTCATGAAATCTTCCCTTTTCAACTCCTCAGTTCTAAGGGGGAAAGAGTTAAATGACTGCTTGCAGCTTATGAGATGACCCTTATGAATTTCAGGTCAGTATTGACAAGGTGTCATTTAAAATAAACAAACACCAAGCAACAAGAGTTGACAGTTGAGCCCTGGGACCACATTCTTGGCTTTTTGATGGTAGGGAGCCTTCGTGCTCTGGCAAAAAGTTGAAGTGTGGAATTCCTGCAGAATTACGTACTAAATCTGCAGGAATACAGAGGTCACCATGAAGGGTGTTATTTTACTGAATACCAGAGGAATTAAGAATGATCAGCCAAACAGGCTAAAGTTTTGTCATTTAGATAAATATTTATAAGAGGATATATTTTTCTTTTGTCTTTCTTTTCTACTTAGTTTGCAGCAGTTATGCACAATATTTGTTCTCAGTCTTTTACAAGTGAAGGAATGCAGGGTTTGAACTAAATTCTAGGCTCATTTATGCTGCTGGTTGTTGGGAATAATAGATATGAGCCCTGAATCAGGCCCTTCCTTTCATAACCCAGGGGTGAACTCCTCAGGTTGTGGAATTTCCATGCAAATTTCTTTTCAGGTCAGAGTGTGAGACCACTGAGGGGAGGGAAAGAGAGCTGGCCCATCCTCTGTATATTTCAGATCAGCTTACTGTACTTTCAGATAAACTTTTTAGAAAGTGAACAACTGAAGCTGAGTTCTGTCTCTCACACATGGAAATGCCTTTATAACTCAAACCTTGGAGAGAATTTTGAATCATGCATGTGTTAGTCAGTGCAGTGTGTTCATGTACATGGTGTAAATGTATAAACCTGTACATAAGTTGACACTGAGCTGCCCTCTAGAATACACAGTTTGCACAAGGAACCAGGCCTACTCCAACTAATATTAAAATCCTCAGGTCTATCAAAGTGGTTTGAGAAGCTTAATTTGCATTGCAAAACAAATCTAAATTCTAGAAATTTCTAAATGAAAAATATTTTGGGAAGGTGTAGTGATGTTAAAAGCTTTTATTCCTCAGATACTGTGAAATATGTAGGAATCCACTGGAGGAGCTCCCTGCAAAGACAGCTGTCCTGTCCAGAAACAGGCACTGCAGTTGGACAGACACTCTCATTTGCCTCTTGTAGAAATATTTTGGTAGAAACTGTGATAATTGGAAGAGTTCTCTACAGTTACCAAAGGGATCTGTTACAGCAATAAAAATTAGCTGTGGGTCACTTATTCTTCCAGCAGTGAGGGATTAAAAGCAGGAACTAAAACTTGCTCTAGGTTCAGAAGTAAATGCTATGGAGTTCAGGCTCAGAAGCATGCTGCAATGTCCCAGGTTACTACTTACATGACACTGCAACATCCCATCCCCAGACAGCATCTTCTATGTCATAGAATATAGTTTGTCACTTTCCTAGAAAAATCTCTGTTTCAGAGGACTGGAAATTCTACCTGATTTTTGCTTATTTTTTCCACTAATTACTTGCCTCCCTGTTTAAAAAATATGCTGAACTCTGTCCCAAACACATTTAATTTCAGAAAGAAAGCAGTGGATCTTTTTAGGAATTTATCTGTTAATAAGAGTTATTTGATCACTCACTAATAAAATATGTTTTCCAGACCATAAGAAATTCTTGTCCTTCTTTTCTGAAGCCTTTACAATTTCCTGAAAGGTTTCTGAAAGGAAGGATATCAGAACTGGATAACATATTCTAGTGACAATCTCACTAATGCCCTAGAGATTCACTTAACCACTTCCTGCTGTCAGCAACTGAATTATTGCTATTAAAACCTGAACACACCAGAGATGAATCCAGCATCTTCTGCTTGTGCACAAGAATCACAATGTAGGAAAATTATTGCAAACCATGCTGCAAATGCTATTAAGGACTAACACTCCCCATCAATACTTTTTCTATTATATTTTAAGAATATTTTGAGGACTTCAGTTTAATCCACTTCCAAGATACCTGATGTCATTTAGCTGTAATAGATGATGTCTTGGTAGGAAAGGAATCTTTCACCCCACATTCCTGCTCACACCATCCCATCCCAACCTCCAAACTGTCCAGCCTGAGCTCTGCCAGCAGAAAGCCCACTTGTCAGCTGGTGTCTGCATTGCTCAGAACTGGTTCTGGGACATTACATTCTCCTTTTTGTAAGGACTTTGGATTCTTGTCTAAAAGATGAAACCATGAAACTACCTAAAACTTACTCGCAAATCCCTTTTTTGGCTGCTATGTGAAGAGGTAACAGGCCATCCTTATTGGCTTTGTTAGCATCTGCTCCTTGGGACAAAAGAAACTCCACAATGGGCACATGTCCATTTTTACAGGCTTCATAAAGAGCAGAGGCATTATCACTGGCTTGTGTATTTATGTCAGCACCTAGGAAGGAAGAAAACCTTTTAGCACCAAAAGGTTAAAATGAGATGGGAGGAACATACTTTGAGTGAACACTTATATTTCCATTACCCTGGAGCTATGAAATGTGCTGGATGGGGATGTGAACATGGTCATATCACAGGTGGCACAGTCATATCAGTTATACACCTTTATATCATAGATTTACATTGGTTTGTAATATGAGGGGAATTTTATGAGGGACAGTTTATCATGGGTGGCATTATTAGGTCTCAATCATGAATCCATGCTTTATTCAGCTCAAAAGTAAAAAAAAAATTGAAATGGGCTGTTCTTTATATGGCATGGCCTTTCCTTCAAACACAGCAATTCCATTAATATTTATGTGTTTACACTATGTATATATACTTTTCCTGAGCAGGAGTTTGAACTAGATTATCTCAATAGGTGCTCTCCAAAATTCTATGGATATCTATTTATGCTGTATATTTATTTATATTTATCGATTATACTCTATATTGTCACACTGTAAGTATTACACAGATTTATAGTATTTATACGTCTTTTTAATTTTAGTATGTATCCAAGCTAAAAGAATACGCTATGAAATGACATCTGCATGGTGCTGATCAACTAGTTCTAAGGTTTTATTTGGGACTGCCTTAATCAATGAACATTACATTTCAAAATAGCACCTGAGGCCATATCTCTTCACCTCCTGAGGGCTGGAGTTAGCCTTCAAATGGTAAGTTTTCTACAAAAAAGAGAAATATTACCAATGAACTGCTAGACTATTTGGTAATTTCTTGAGCTCTAATGTATACTTTGCTTAATAAATAACATGAAAGTATAAACCAAGACAATACTGTTTTGCCGTAAACAATATGGAATCTAGCTTTTTCTGCTGTAGATATTTAAGGCCCTTAAGCCTGGATTTTGGCTGTCATATACTGTACCATGGTATTCTCAGGAAGGCTGCTCTGTGTGTATCCTAAATGAGAATGACAGTTCACTGGAGTTTTGCTTCTAAACTCCAATAAAGAACCTGATCAGTCTTCTGTTTGATCGTGAAAACTCCCTGCCAATGAGAACATTTCCCTGGGCTCTCACCCTAAGCTGAAACATCTGTGTTGTGTTTGGCCCTTTGAAGATGTTGTAGCTGGAAACATCAGCAGAATTACTGTGACAAAACATAACACAGGACTACGTTCCTAATGAGAAAGAAACCCTTTTTATGATGAAAATTGCTCATCATAAACAATGAATGATATCATTCCTGGGATGCTCAGAAGAGCTTTTTAGGGCTTGAAACAATTGGACAGTTTTATTGGATTTTTCTTGTGTATTTTCCTCAAAATTGAACTTTAAGGAAATCTTAATATCTATCTAATTTGAAACACAAATCACATTCTGGCTTAGTTTCTTAAGTCATAGGCATCATGATGAACTAACTGGTCATACAAAACTCTATGACAAGACTAGCTGGGCAGCAGAATACATTTTTCGTTTCCCAAATCTCATACCTTTCTTAATAATACTAATTTTTTCAAAACGTTTTCTTATCTACATTACTGGTAAACTCTTGTTTTGCAAGTGCAGGACCCAAGTCTTACCTGCATTGAAGACATTAGTCCACTGTGAAAATAAAATATGCTTCAGAATAGTATGAAGTGCATTGTGCTTATTGTAAAGCTGTTTTACATGACTGGAGCAGTAAAAGATAGGTTTTGTGTCAATTAGATTAAAATTCACTCTGTTTATGTGTTTGAACATTTACACATAGGGAGAGTGAGTCTGCTTCTATTTGATATAAACCCATAAACTCTACAGCAGTACTTTATCTATTTTCAGATGATAAATTATGAGGACAGTTAACCTTGCCCATCACTGCACATATTTGTAGCAGAAGGGGTTGGCTGAAGTTCAACTTCTGCCATCTATTACCACCTGCAGCTGCCTTTTATGACTGACTGGATTTTGAGCTACATGTGTGCAGCAGCATGGGTTTAGAAAGTTGTTAGGAAATGCAGCCAGACAGCACCACATGACTTCTCAAAGCAGGTGACCATGAATGAATGCTGAAGAAGCACATGTGTCTAAACCATGCTCTGTGAAAGACCATACCCAGTTCCACCTTCAGGAGCAACAGGGTCTTAGTGCCTCTGCAGGCTAGGCTTGGCCTCCAGGGACAGAAAAACTGAGCCAGGGAGAATTACTGGGAAACTCTGAATTATTAAGAATTAAATGAATTGATGCATGTAAGCTGTACTCACCACATCTTGCAAGGTATCTCAAAGCTTCCAGCTGCCCACTCTCAGCTGCCACAAATAAAGAAGTGATCCCGTAGGCATTTGCTGACTCAATCTTGGCACCCCCTTTCACAAGGATATCCATGATCTCCAGGTCATTTCGGGAGACAGCCTCATGGAGAGCGGTCCATCCTCGATTGCAGCGATGGTTGGTGTCTGCATTGTACTGCACCAGGAGCCTTGCAGCCTCTGCATTCTTGCGCTCACAAGCTGTTTTAGAAAAAAGGGAAGACACTAGGACAGGATTTTGAAAATATTCTGGGTGTTGTTTTTCTGTTTCAAGCAGCCCAAGGCAATATCATACGAGTAGGTCATAGTAAGACCAAAGATCCATTTAGGTCTACGTGAGAGCAAAGGCTGCTGCCAAGTGACATTGTCTGAGGCTCAGAAAGGATGTGACAGTGAAGCCAGTCTTCAACTGGACCTGGCTAAGTGTCCTGTGCAGGGCTTGTGTCAAGTCTGGTACTGGGGGAATCCAGCCCAGCACCTTTGTACCAACAGGAAACCACAGGGACACAGTGAGGTGATAAGGAGCAGGAAGTAATTTATGAAGAACAAATATGTTGCAGAAATTATGTGACCTGAACACTTTCTTTCCAAATTCTGTGCAAAATGACTCTTTATCTTACTGCTGTAGACTGCAGATAAAGCTTCACGTAGACAAGAAAATATAGAAAGCTCAAACCAGCAGCTGTGTGAGTCAGTAGCACTTTCTCAATTTATAGTTCAATTTATAGTTCATGACCATCCTGAGATAAATATCGTTTCTTAATAACTAATAGCATTTTGTTGATTTTTATTCTACCAATTTGCCCATAGTTTTTTGAATCCCAAATCTTGGGGCCTCCCTTGCATGTTAATGGTAGGACTCCAACATAAAGGTACATAGGATGGTAGCTACTTTGAAAAAACCCAATTGGCATCTGTTGTAAAATGTACAGAAGAGAAGCACATTTCATAGCAATTAGTTTTTCCCTTGAAATAATAGTGTCTTGTTCTCACAGAGGTCCCATGTTTTAGTTCTGATTCTTCACTTGCAATAGCTCCATGGTGTTCTCCCCCATAAACAGTTGTCACTCATATACTGAAAGCAACTATGTAATTAGACATTTCTGTAATTATCTATACATAGCTCAGCAGAGTTTAATTTGCTTACATATAATTTAATTTGCTTACATATGTTATGATGACTATTTTGTTATGACGTTCTTTTTTAACTCTTTTTTGTTGTTGTTGGAGGATAGTATAGAAGATACTGCATCAAAGCTAGCCCATTCTTAGTAACAGTTCTCTGGCTAAAGGGTGTTTTCATATCATTGTTGTTGTGATTATTATTACTATGAGCACTACTACTACTACAACCATTACTGAGTCTTTAAGGCACAGCTGAACAGCCTTTCCCATGTCAACTAAAAGTCAGAATTTTAAAACAAAAGCATTTTAAAAGCAGCTCTAATGCTAGGCATCCAAAGTTGGAGGCAAGATTACAAGTTTTAATGTGTAATATATGTTTTTAATGTTTTAGAGTGCTAAAAACTGTCATGGCAGGAGCAAAGGAGGTTGGACATGAAGGTGTGAGAGGTCTCCTCTGAGTGTGATATCATGGATATATTGCTAGTCTGCTAAAAGAAGAAAGTGTTCTCTCCAACCAGCAGCAAATAATATGTCTGTGTTAAATACTTTATCTACCTTGCTGAACTGTTTATAATTTTATGACTCTCCTATAGCACACAGCCTGGCCTGACCCCCACAGTATATGAATCACTGGCATGTCTACAGTTACTGTGTGAGGAACCCTCCCCACGTTGTACATCTCTTGCACATCTAACAGCTATTTAGGCCCTACTGTTCAGCAGAGCATACATAGTCCTTCACTGGCCAGCTTTCTGTAAGTTTGGGACATTGTGCAGACAGCCTGTGCTTTGGGCCCCACTGAGAGTGCCCCTCACCCTCAGCACCCCATCACAGCCTGCAGCCTGCAGGACAGCTGCTGTTCCTGTCTACACAGACAGGATGGGATAAAAGGCCATGGCATGGCAGGTCAGGCACAGGAGATAGAGGACTACCACAGGGAAGTAGAAAACCAGAGCTCATCACTGACTTTCAGCACCTCATCACAGGAGATCCTGCAGTTCTGCCTTGGTGGTGCCAGCAGAGCTCGGCATCCCTGGAAGAGCAGCTCCTCACCTTTGTAGAGCGGCGTTTCTCTGGCCTTGTTGGAGATGTCGGGCTCAGCCCCAGCCTGCAGCAGGGTGAGCAGGCAGTCCAGGTTGCCCCGGCTGGTGGCCAGGTAGAGAGCTGTCTCCTCATTGAGGGTGCGCTGGTCGATGGTGCCTGGGTATGCTGTGGAGGAATGGTGAGCCCAGAGTCATTGTGGCATGGAGTGCACAAGTATCTGCAGCACCACCACCCTTCTAAATCCTTGAGGGTTTCAGTTTTTATCATTTATTCATTTCCACAAGCAGTGTAAGTTAGGAATACACTATAATGTTACTATAACTCAGGTGAAACCTGTCTTCAGTTTAAATTAAAATGTTCAGCTTTGGCCACTAGTGATGCAGAAAGTTGTTGAGCAACTTCTTCACCTGAAGTTTGAAAACAAACTACAGTAATTAACCTCAGGCACCAGCAAAGAGATGCTGGGTTGGATCTCCCCCCAGGGGAATGTAAGGTTATTCCTGTCAGCCTGGAGCAGCCAAGCAGCTCACAACAGGTGACAGCTCAGCTTCAAGGCCTGAGCATCAGAAATCCAGGCCTTGGCAGAATATATCCCATATCACTTTCTCCCAAATATCCTAACTTTTAGAGGCTTCAGTCTGGAAACCTACTTTCCAAGAGAAGATTAAATTAGTATACAGGCAGGGAGGTTGGAAAGAAGCTTCATATACAGTCCCAGGTGAGGATTGAAATACTGCTAATTTGGCCTTTTAGTTTATTCATGTTCTTCTTTTCCCTTTTGTAATTACTTAGTTTTAACTTCACTGACCTTTTTGCAACAGGCTCAGGCAGCCCACTTGGCCATAGTATGCAGCTTCATGGAGGGGTATCCAGCCATCCTTATTAGGTACAGAAAGGTTTTTTCCTGATTTCATCATGTTGCTTACTGCTTTTTCATCTCCATCCCTGATTGCTGCCACTACAGGGTCAATTTCTCTTTAAAACAAGATTAAAACTTGGTTATTGCTTCCTTCATTACTGAGAAGCTTTCTGCAGCAACATCACTGTTTTATTTGCCCAAAAGAGTGAACCCCTGCAGCCTATATAACACGTGTTCATACAGTGAGACACCATAGGGGCTGTAAAGGTAAAATTTATCTTCTCTAATTTTGTTACTGACAGCAGATGAGAAGAATCACTGTCTGGAGGTACTGATCACTCCCTTCAGATTGCAAGGGAACTAGGTAGGTGTAACAAATGTCTGAGACAAACACTTATATTTTAGGTGTTGGGAGTTGAGGAAGACTGTCCCTGACATTGCTCTGTACACTGTGGAGTGCCCATGACTGTGATAATTTTATCACCACGCTGTCCCACCACACTGTGGCACGGTGCTTCCAAATGAGATCTTTTAAATCAGATCACCATCGAAGAGAATTACCCCTGCTCATCCTTGAAGAAATTTTTAGATTTGATTTGCAGGTGGCTTTAACAGAAATTATCAATAAGTCTTACTCTTGTATTTTTAATGTACTTCTTATTTCCTCACACAGTCCTGTTTTCAGAATTTAGCCAGTCCACTTATGAAGTAGGGAGACCTCTGGTTAGAGCATGTGAACATTGGGGTGTTGGTCTTGGCTCTCCTTTCTCCATCCAGGGAGGATTGAAAAAATTCCACCTACCCAGATCCCTCTGCCAAGCATGCATTCCGCACACTCCAGGCAGCAACCCATTTCTCTGAGCTCTCTGAGTGTTTGCAGAGCAGGGCTGACCTGGGCACACCAATCCTACTGCAGAGCAAGTGACAGCTCCTGTGAGTCGCCCCACACAGCAGGAGTCCCAACACTGCCTGACAGCCCTTTTCCCCAGGTCAGCAGGACCTGAGCAGGACCTGCCACCCTCCTTCCACCCCTTCTGAGGCTGCTGCTAGCATGGCAGAGGCAGGGAGCTGGGAGCTCGTACCCTGCAGCCAAAGCAGGCAGGACCCTTGCCCGTGGTGGGCAGCAGCTCTGTGCATGCTGGTGGGCTGTGCCTTCCAGTGTTGGCATCTGCTTGGGCTCCAGCTGAGCTGTGCTGGGACAAGGCACCCGCAGCTTTGTTATTGTGAGGCACTAAATGACTAAGATTCAGCACGAAGGAAGGAAGCACTTTACCAGTTCTAATGGGGACTTGCAAAAAATGAACGTGGGCTATAGTTTCAGAGACAGAAAACAAGAAGTTGCAGAAAGCACTGGAGCATTTGTGGTTTGAACTAGCTCTACAGAGAAAATCTTGCAGTCCTGAAGACAGAGAGATGTGGGAGAGAGGTGCATGTCTCAGTCTATTGGCATTGCCAGGGCAGGAATGCAGCATGTGGTGGAGGTCACACAGGCTAGTGATGATGGGAACAACCAGAAACTGCAGAGACTGTAGGAAAGTCTAAAATACCACAAAAGAATGAGATCAGAGACAGAAAAATATGGGCAGGTGAGCACAGGATTCCTCACAAAGCAGCATACTAGTGCAACCTCTGCACCTCGTGGGAGTTACAGGACCAGCACTGAACTCCATTGCCTTGTAGGGCTGGCCAGACCACAGGCTGGAACTCACACAGGGCTCACTAATTTCAGTTTGCCCAAAGGCACACAATCTATGCTACAAACACTGATATTAGCATTGAAAGAAGTCACCAAGCTGGTTTTTGGAGGAAAAATTCAGGGCCAGGAGTGCAACGGGTGTTCTCAACAGAGAATGGGAAAAGACACCATTTCCCAGGTGAAATAGTACTTGGTGCCACTTGCTCCTTCTCTATAGCTGGAAGCAGTGATTTCAAGACAGTAGGGTCACAAAAATAGCAACACTGGAATGAGGAGAGATATGGGACACAAGGCCAGGCATTTTGCCTGAGAAGATAACAGCTAGGACAGGCAGCTGCTGTCCTGGCCACAGCCCTCCTGGGAGGAATGGACTGACCTTCTGATATCTGCTGGCCGGGTGTCCCAGGGACACGGCTGGATCTCCATACTGCTCACAGCACCCTGGGGACTAAACCTAAGATTCCTAATTGTGTACATATAATGGATTTTATACAGGTGTTTGAGCATTTTGTTGACAGCAACTAGTGGCATTTTTGGCTGGGAGAGGAGGCGGAGGTGGGGGATCTTCATCTTTCAACACCTCTGGCACAAGGCTGCTGAGACCATCTGTTGTTCTGTACAAAAGCTCAAGTTACGCATGTAGGGCTGTGACCTCACGATTTGGGCACATGATATAATTACTGGTGCTTAATGAATTACTGCATGCCAGGTGGGCCATGACAGGGGTCTGTGCATGGGCTGGCTCACAGCAAATGCAAGGTAAATCACATTATCTGAGACCTCAGGGAAAGCAGGAGGGCACCTTGGATCTGTGCTGGAGTTAAAAATGTGTGAAGAATCAGTTACTGTTCTGCTTAAGCCCTCAGATGTTGAATGAGGCAAACTTCTGTTGGGTTCCTTGACCTTAAATGATTCTGAGTAAGATGAGGGGGTTTGCTGGACCAGGCTGCAGATGCTTTAGCCAAGAAAATTCCAGATCAGAACAGAAGGTTTAATGAATCTCCATGTGAAATCCTTGTTTTCTGCCTGACTTATAGTTGGCTGTTGCAAAAACCCACCACATTCTGCTGCCTGGATTTCATCAGCTATAGAAAATACAAGCATTAAAACTATGGAGGAGGTCTGAAGATACGAGAAAATCTTAACCTTATAGGCAACTCAAAAGAGTTACTGCATTTCAAAGACCAGTGGGCAAGATAATAAATACCCCTTGCAGATGAGATGTACGGTGAGGTCAATTCTGAGTGTTCAAAAAGAGGTTCAGTGGAGCATGGAAAGGTTAAAGAAGCTCCTTTTCCTGGCAGCCTGGAGAGATGCAGGCAGGATGAAGGAACACCACTTCCACAGGTGAAGCCAAACATCATCACTGCCTAGATCTGAGACTAAGGCTATAAAAATGCCAGTCATGCCATCATGCTCTCCTAGGACTTCCCAGCTATATTTTTGCTCTACCTGGCAGCAGAGGAGGGCTGGTTTATCAGCCTTCTTGTACACTGAACTCTATGCAGCTACCTGGTGGAGAAGAATAGCCTGCTCTCAAGGATTCTACTGCATAAAAAAGGCATGCAAGGAGTGCAGAGCACCTAGTGAGAGGATGTGATTTCAGTGTGGCCAAGGGAAGCTGGCAGGTGACAGGGATAAGGCAGGCTTTGTGTTGTAGCAGAAAGAGGTTTTCACAAGGTCAGGGAGTGCAATGCCAGCTGAGGGCCAGGAACAGAGCCTGAATCAGCCAGGATGCAGGGGAAGGTAGGGGAGATTGTAGAGCTGAGTGAGAGGTGAAAGGAAGAAAGAGTGGTGGAAAGGTAGTCCCTGCATCCAGGGAGGGACTTGGAAGATGGATTTAAAAAAATTTGTATTGGGTAGATAGAAAAGGTGGGGAGTTTCTTTTCTGCAGGACACAGGGAAGTGCTGCCTGTAACACATTACTCTTGTCATCTGATAGCTAAGGGCAGGTATCTATTCTGCACTGCAGAGAGCTGTAATAAACCTGTCATGGTCCACACATTTCCACTACACACAGGCACTGGGACAGAGCTCAGGCCACTGTCTGCTTTTCTCATCCATGACTGTGTTCAACTAAGCTTATTTGCAGCTTCTGCCAACAGCAAAACAAGGCCAGGAGGATCAGTCATTCAAGACAGTTTCCTCCTTGGACAAATAAGCCCTCCTCTGTGTGACTGGACAGCGCAGGTATGGCTGGGAACAGCTATGGCATCTTGGGAGCATTTATAAAACACTTATTTGAAGGACTGGACTTTCTCGCCTTGTTTATATACTGTGATACATTTCCCCTCTACTTTTCCCCATTGCTGAGCCCTGAACTTAATACCAGTGCAGTTACTATCAGCACCTGCCTGCCTCATCTATCCTGTTGATAAGTGAGCCAGCCTTTGTAAATTAACCACAGTGCAGTCATCCCTTCCCTGTTGTCCTTGTCACCTCAGAACTTGTGACAGACCCAGAGTCCCCAGGACATGAGCACTGGGGGGATGGAGAGAGAAGAAGAGGGAGAAGAGAACAAGGGATATTTGAGGTGGGTCACTTGCAAGAGCACAGGCATGGCCTGGGGCAGCGGGGAGGTTGGAAGGAAGAGCAGGAGTGCAGCGAGGGTGAGGTGCAGGTGTCAGCGAGACCTCCTCCAGATGAACACCACATTTCCCCCCACCAGGCACCATCACCACCCAGAAGACATGTCTCAGGGAGAGAGTGGGTAGCAAGGCTTGTTTTGGCAGCAGGGAAAGCAGGAGAGGGAGAGGGAGACACTTACACGGGCTGGGATGTGCCGCAGTGGCTGCTGTCGTACCTTCGCCTGACCCCCCAGGCTGCCCCCGAGCTGGATGGCTGAGCACGGCCTGTCTGCTGGGCCGCCAGTCTGGAGTGGCGATGACATGAATGAAATAAGGAGAAATACTCCGAGTAGGAGAAACAGGTCATGCTGAGGCAGAAGCAGAGACACACATCCACAGAGACAGAGCGAGCCTGCCGATCAGGGCTTTGAATAAAAGCAGATGGCCACGGCTTGCTCTGCGCTGGATTCAGCTGCTCACTCGGCTCGAGTTTATTTTTGGCCCTCTGAGGAAGCGTCAGGGGATTCAAATGACCATATAAGACAACAGTGTGGTTAACCCTACCACCACCACACAGGAAGCAGGCACAAAGCGAGGTGAGGTGACATTCATCACCTCCAAAGTGCCATGCAGACAAGTCAGAGGTGGGGACAGAGGAGGACCCAGAGCCACTGGATGTCATCTCCGTTTCCATCTCTGCTCTCCCAGGTGGCAGAAGAGTTCAGCAATGCTACAGTTTTGGTGCTTCAAGCTCCAAAGGTTTTCCCTCTAGTGAGAGGTCGGACACTGCTGGGCTGAGACGGGACAGACAATGCACAGAGCTGCTAATGCTGCTTTTTGCCAAAAGAGCAGGTATCAAAGGACCTTCAACAAGGACAGGACCAAATGGCCAGGGAAGCTCTTATTCTGCCCTGCATCAGGTCTCTACAGGGGAGCTGGCTGTACAGGTGCACAGTAACCACAGGGAGAAACCACAGCCTTTGGTGGCAGCAGGGCTGCTGGCCACTCAACATCCTGATTTCACAGCTATGCACATGCTTGCTGCTCATCAAATTGTCCCCAGCTTCCCAGCCTTGGAAACCAAGCAACCACAGGTAGTAATGAGCAAGGCATCAGAGGTGGTGGGGTTACGAAAAGGGAGGAGGAACAGAACTTCAGTAACTCTCAGTTTATTAAGAAAGGGAAAACTAAAGTAACCTAAAATATTAAAAGGATATTTTTTTCTTGCTTTGGAGGTGCCTTTGGAATCTATTCCCATCCCCCTTGAGAAATCTGCCTTTTATAAAATGAAAGGGCAACAATGTCTGGGTGTGAAACTGTCAGCAGGTCTCTGTGACCACAGCTCAGCATTGCAGGGGAGGGGGATGCTGCCACAATTTGGTGTCTGGAGTTGCTCTTGGTTAAGAGTGGTTGAAGTCAGACTGATCTGAAATAATCACATCCTTTAAAAACTGAAGTATTTAACAGGTAGTCAGGTCTCACTGTTTTATATACCTGGTTTTTGTGCCTCTTTTATGTTTTCTCATAACAAATGCCTTGCTCCCTCTCTGACAAAACCTAAGCTTGGCATACAGCGGGGGAAAAGAGCAGGTGGCCTTGGGAGGGCTTCTATTCTTCAGGACAGCTTGTGGCTGTGCCCCATTTTAATTTGTTCCTTAAAACAGACAACATCAAGCAAATCCTCCTCTCGCTGCGAGCACGTAGATTGTTGACCTCATTGGATTTATAGCAGGCTCCGGCTTTGACACTAATGACAGACTCTCAGAGGAGCCGCCTGGCAGCGCTAATTAGAGAGCGCTAATTAGAGAGCATGTGCACGGCCAGGGAGCCTGCTTTCCCCTCCCGGGCAGGGCTCTCTGGGGCAGCGCTGGGGCTGGCACTCTTACCTGTGCCAGGGGTAGATGCGGTAGGGAGGGTTGTGTGGGCTGGCACGGCTTGGGGCGGCCACGTCACCAGCACGGGCCACCAGCGACTTCTGGGGGCTCTGGGCCACTGGCTGACCCGCCGGCTCCTCTTCCAAGCTCTGCTGGATGGCCATCTTTATAAGCTCATCTTCGCTCAGGCTGCTGTACAGACTGTACTCCTCGCAGCCTATCGTTTGTCTTTGAGTATTTGCTGCTGTCGTAGCCATTTCTGTAATTCTTTGCTTTCCTGTAAAAAGAAAATTGTGATCATCAAAATCTGGAAAATGAAAAAAACTATCTTGTACTGTCATTTGGGTCTGCCTCTTAATTAGGATGACCAGAAAACCCTTCAGAAATCCTTCACCAGAAATCCTTCACATTATCAGCTAAAATCTGCATGTAAACTTAGTGAACTAACTCCTTTCAATTACACAGAAATAACTGGTTTAGCTGGTGTTTAAAAAAGGGGGAGTTGTTGCAAACAAGGCAAGTTTTTATCTGCTTATTCTAGTTACCACATCTCAAGAGAAAAATAGGTAAAGGAAATCCCCTTAAGATTAAAGAGACAAATTTTTTAATTTTATTTAGGAGAAGACCAATGGATGTATCTTTTTGATGGTTTTATTTCTTGCTGTAATTGAAGGAAATTGAGGGAAGAGGTTTTCTCTTTGCTGGGTTTTTCCGTAAGGACAGGTTCTCCACCATGAAGTGCAGAGAAGACTTGTAATTTTTTCCACCTTATCTGGAGATCTTCAAGCAGCATACAAAGCTATGCTTTGAAGTGACTTTGTTTCACTCAGTGAGGAGAGCAACACCACACTGGTCTGTTTCACTTCTGATTTTTCACTTTTTCACAGAACAAAATTCAAGGTCATGAGTGAGAAACATTGGGCACACTCAGCAATCACAGAATGACTGTGAACCACCACTGCAGGACTCTAAAAGGCAAAGACAATTCAAAATACCGCAGAATTTCCAGCAGTGATAGGGAAGTACTGATACTCTGAACGGCACAGTGCTCTAGCAGGATCTCATTTGGATGCCAGAGAGCACTCTGGCCATCAGTGTACAAGAGCCAAGGATTTATTTTATGGGAGGAGGTGGAAAAGCTTACCTCTTATAAGAAAATATCAGCCAGTGCAGAATAGGTTTGATTTTATAAGGGCTGAGCAAGAACTGTGTAAAATAATGGGGGGCACTGGGGTAAGGAGCAACAGGAACGAGCTGCTCAGGTGGACAGGGACATGACAGGAGAGGACAGGGACCCAGCAGGAGAGGACTGTGGGCACATGTTCCCCAGGGGCAGGGAGGTGAGGGGCTGACTGAGTGCAGCAGGGGAGCTACCAGGAAAGCTGCCTGTCCCCACCCTGTCCCATCAGTGCCACAGCAGGGCTGGCCTTCAGCTCCTCACAGCCCTGCTCTGCCCAGGATCAGCTCCTGCTGCTCTGGGCCAGCCAGTAGAGCCATGAACGTGGGGACAGCAGAGCACCCCACTTCCCACTGCTCAGGAGCTGCCTCAGCAGGAGCCTCAGGGCAGCTGTCAGCTCCCTTGCCCTGCACAGCTGCTCTCTCCACCAAGCACCCAGCTCAGCCTGATTTCCTGGACACTCACACTCAAACCAGAGGGGTCCAGCAGGCCACAAGCCTCACAGCAGCAGGAAAGTGCCCTGCTGTTGCCTCCCTTGCTGCTGTGTGCACAGCCAAGAGACAGTCCTGACCTGGAGGAAATGGCAGCTCCCCAAATATAGTTTGAAGAAATTGTAAGAACTTGAATCAATCAAGTAACTTAAAATCTTGGATTTAGGCTTTTTACTTCAGACATGGTGACATTTCCCACTTCAGGCTCTAAGCCCACTCCAGAAAAAGTGGGAAGACTCCAGGTTAAAGGGAAGCCCAGCAGATTTCAGACTGACATTTTGACTTTCAACAACAAAGGATGTATTTTACAGCCATGAAAAATGCCAAAATAAAACCTTCAATTGCTGTAAATAATGCAACCCAGTTTTGGTGGGTTTTTAAAAATTTCTCGGGGTTTTTTTCCCTTTCTTTTAAGCAAGACCTCTCACGACTGCTGTTGCTTCCTTTTTCCAGTTGGTGCCTCAGCTCTGCTATGACCCTTGCTGTCCCAAAGATCCAAGCCCAGACATCACCCTGCTGGCAGCCTCCCTGTGCCCCCGCTGCTCCAGTACCTGCCTTTGGCTGCTCTCCAGCCAGCAGCTGGCTAGGAACCATGACACAGCTTTGTTTGTCCAGATGCTCTGCTGCTGTTGGGCTTGCTCAGCCCCTGGCACGCTGGGCAGTACTCCCACAGTCTAGCCTAGGAACTCACGTGGTGCCTGGTGAGCTGCAGATGTGTGGAACCACCGGCTGGAGCTGGCAGGAACATCCAGCAGTCGTCTGCAGCATCCAGCAGTGCAATGCCTGAATGTAGGGACCTGGCCCCAGTGGTGACTCAGAAACCTAAACAAAGCCGTCAGCAGGGAGGGCAGGATCTGATCTTAAGCTCCTAATGGAGGTGATGCACAATGAATCCTTGGAGAAGGCAAGAATGGAGATGAAACTGCTCCCCTCTGAGGGCAGCCTGCTCCAGTGCAGGCTGGGACACAGATCCCTCCTCTGTATCCTCCCAGTCCCATTGCCATCATTCTGATGGCAGTGAATCCATCACTGCTGATCTGAGCTGGTGTTGCAGTGCCTTCTGTGGGAGCCTGGGCTTTAGGTACTGTACAGGACACCCCTGCCAACATAGCTCCCCAGCCTGGCACAGAGCAGCTAACTGATAGCTGCTTCACTACCTCCCAAATGGATCCAGGTGTAAAGACCACTTCTGGACCTTCTTCCCCTCTCTCCTTTTGTTTCACATATTCTTAAGGCAAAGGGAGCAAAAGGGAAGATTTTAGATTTGTGGGAATCACTCCTATTTCATCCTCTTATCCTTTGTAGGGGTTAACTGGGTTCAACCGACTCGCAGAGAAAAGGGAGAACCTCTCCTGCGTGTTGGTGAGCCTCGCTAATCTAAATATTTTGACAAGAGTTCCATAGAGTGCAGAAACAACAGTGTTGGCTGCAGCTCCCATCACTGACTCATCCTGCAGGGAGAAACTTCGTAGGGCTCAAAATAGAGAAAGCTTTCTGTTCTGCCCATCGCACTGCACAAACACGATGAAGGTGTGGGGGTCACATCCTGGGCTGCAGGAGCTTTTGGGTCCTTACTGAGAGCCAGGGACAGCCTTGGCTGCCCTGAGCCCCTGCAGAGACTGTTCTAGTTGGGCTTGAAGCTGTCCCTGCTGTCTCCACTTGCTCAGACAAGTGTGTGTGTGCAGTTTGCCTGTGTGCTGACTGAGTTTGGCAGGAGTCTGGGGTCATGCCTCTTCCCTACATCTCCCTGCAGAGCAGAACACAGCAGAGCCACCACCCTCCCCTTCCACCTGAGGATGCTTTTGTTTGAAGCTGCAGGACAACAGGACAGGGGCACTGGTCTGAGTTATGTCTGGAAGAAGCTGCAGTGAGACAGCTGAGCTGCAATAACAGGGTGAGCACATGCCCTTAGCTGGAGGCTAATGCACCACAGCCTAATTCAGTTTACCCTTCTTTCCTTGAGGCCAAACTCAGTGGCATCACCTGGCAGTGGCCTGGCTCAGCTGACACAGCAGGGCTAAGTTTACCCCATCTGAGGCCATCAGTGAACTGCCAACCACAGACTTATAAAAGCTCACTAGGCTAATGTGCTATAAGCTAAATATTTTCCACCTTCTGTATTGAAGGTGTGAAAAAAAAAAAAATCAATCTTTGTTGCTAGAAATATTTGAACAAGTCTGGATTATAAGATCTGGCCAAAGTGGTCTTTCTAAGTGCAGCTTGAATATTTCCTTGCTCTACACCAGTTTACTGTAGGTTTAAAGTATTGGAATTAGATTTAAAAGTTAAATGATGTGTCTATTCTTCATCCTAACTTCAGGTTTTGGGGGAATGTTTTAACATTTGGCTCTACTCTGCATTTCTCTGGCAGCCCAAGAGGCCATCTTCACAAGCAGGTAGCACACAGCATCTACTGGGACAGCAGAACCTGGGTTCCTTTCAGGTTTGATGGCTTCACCAGTGATCTCTCTTGGCAGAGACATGTCTTGGAATTCTGCTGTCTGTGCTGCCATTTAATAAGTCAGTCTGGCAAGATCTTCTGGAATCTAAACTTACCACCATTTCCACATAGCGTCTGATCCTGATATTAATTTTGCCATCCTGATTTCAGTGAAAGTTTGTTAATTCAGGTGTGTAATCAGGCCTGTGCCATACAGAGGCAACTTAGATGCATCCAGCGACCAGAAGGTAATGTTGAAAATAAAATACTTGTGCAAGGACCATGCTTTGACCTCCTAACCTGCGTTGATGAGCAGCTGTGCCTGGTAGATCTCTGAAACCAAAGGTACTGCTCACAAGGGGGACTACTAGTAATCACCTACATGATGGCAAAAGCCAGAGACAAACACAATTAGGTTGCTATTATGTTCGGACTACAAGCTCTGTCAACATAGTGCTTAGGAGAATGGGTCTCTGATCCCTGATGCAACATAAATAAACAAGGATTACGGCTGGCTTTGAACATGCAGAACCGTGCAATTCAATACCATTAGCATTTGAAACAACTGGTCCCCGTTGATAGCACTTCTTTAAAGAAAAGCTTAGCGAGGCTGCCTGCCCCCCCCCCCCCCCCCCCCAGTGCTTGGAGCCATTGGCAGTGAGGCTGCCTGCCCCCACCCCCCCCCAATAGATCCCAGGCAGCAGAATTAACAGAATTACTCATTTGTGTCAGAGAAGCATGGCAGATAAGTGACAAGGTCATTAAGGGAACAGAGCCAGACTGTGCCTGCCTTTGCGCTGAGTTTATTCCAGTCAGCTTGTAACTGAATACAGAACCTTGTTATTTATGGCTCAGGGTGCAATAAACCACATTTGTGAAAACATAACCAAGCCTTTGGAGGCTGCAAAAGAGAGAGAGAAGAGGAGCAGCTTCATAATTTTGCCTTCTGCGAGGAATGATTGTGCTCCTGCTTCTGCAGATCCGTGTTTGCCTTTCCACGTGTTAGTCTTTACTTCTGAAAGCAGCAGGAGCACACATGGGGAAGGCAAAGAGGCTGGATGTCTTCCCAGCAAACTGAGCCTTACTTCAGTTCTTACTGTGGCACCTTTCAGGACAGATCCTCCGTGGGCAATGGAAACCAGACCGACTTGCAGCACGTAAAGTGCTTGCATTTTTGCTGCATTTCAGATCAGTTTCCTGATAAACCTTTGCAGTTTTCCAAGGGTATTATATTGGATAGCTGTTACAAGGAAGCAAATAATTTTTTTTAAAACCAGAAAGATTTCAGTGCCTATTAGCTCTGCCGGAGCTGAGACATCAGAAGGATGACACCTCACGCTGCCCTGCTGCGGCAACAGGCAAGGATCCTTTGTAGTGACAGTTTATGCAAACCACTCAAGTTCTAGCCCAGTGCTGAAGGAGCAAAGCCAGGCTTCCCGAAGGAATCCTCTGAGCAAACAAATCCCCATGTTCAGCCCCAGCTGTCAAAACAGGTCACCTATCAGTATGGCATATGCCCTGATGCCACCAAATCACGATTCTGCACAAATTCTTCACTGGAAATCATATACCTGCAAGCTTTTATTTCTCCTCAGAACATATTAATTAACACATAAATTAGCACAATATTATCTTCATGTCAAGCCAACTAGAAATTTAAAAATTAAAGCAATTATTTGCTGATGTAATTTTTCTCTTTCACACTGTGCCTTGCATGCTACATTCTACCTTAGTATGTTGTAGCTACAGAATTTATTTCTGAGCAAGATATTCTAGGGACAAAGATACAGGCACCACCTGCGAGTAAAAGAAAAATAAGGAAATGACAGAGTTACTGTTCTGTTTAACAGACAGTGTTTTATGGCATATTTGAAAAAAATATCAAAGACCAAAACAAACAAAAGCAAATCACAAAGCTCCCAAGACTGTTAGAGTGTTAGGTTACAAACTGCTGTAGGAATAAATATTTGCATAGACATAATGAACTGAGAGATTGAAAGTACTAAATAAGTTCAAAACATGCATATTTGCATTACCTTTTTGTTCTGAAATAAAAGGGTAATAATTGTGTTGAAATGGGTTATCTCCTTGGTTAAGTCTTAATTCAGAAAATCCTCGCTGGTATTTGTCTCCCTGCTTTGCCTGGATGTTTCGATCAACTGCAGGACAGCTTTGAAACACACTCACTTTGAAGCCTGGAGTTTATTTCTGGATCACCCCATGATCAGCGAATACAAGCCAAAATATAAGTTGCTCCCAATCTCAGATTTCCTGTTTGAAGATGCACAGCAGAAACTTGTACCAATCCTGAAGTTCTTCTTTGTTGCATTATCTGAAGAACTTCACTTCATCAACATCCTGGAGCTAAATGACACAAAGCTGACCTTTCTATTACATCATTATTTATTGTCCCTGACAAGTAGACCATATATGGATATGTTTCTGGAACCTAAAGAAGAAAAAAAAAATTGCCATATAATTTTCAAGTAAGATATGCTGTCCTGGAGAGTTTTATTTGCTTGGAGAGAAGTGACCTCCATTTACTTTTGTTTTAGCTGATGCTTTTTAAACAAAACAACCAAACATTACTGGGCATTTACTGATGTCTTGGAGTTGTTCATATGTTTTTAAGGCTGCAAGTTGGAGACTTCAGGATTCCAAAAGATGACAACAGCACTTGTGAACCTGTTCCAAGTAGTATTTGTAAGAGCTTACTAGTAGAAAAAGACTGCTCTCATAGCACCTAAATGTGAACAACAGACTCTCTCAGAGTCCTCAAGGCCATAAATGTGAAGTGGTACCCATCTTCCCCACATCCTGAAGAAGGCAAGCTGGCCAAGGAGGAGATAGCACTGCTCCAGGGATGCGTTAGAAGAAAAGAGTCAGGCACATATAGGAGAACTGACCCTTGGATAGTCTGGATCATGGGAATAATGTGCTCACTTTGGGAAGGTTTCCATGGGTTTGTCCAGCTAATACAATGAATGAAGGGAAACCATAACAGGATATCAAAGTTATGCCTATGCATTTTCCTTCAGCTCCTCTTTCACTCATTCCCATGGCAAAACACTGCACACACCGAGAATAAAGCCTAGATGGAAGTGGGTCTGGAATCCTTTCTGAGTACCTTGTGGATGCTCAGGTTCACTGAAGGCACCCTGTCAATGCACAAACACCCCCATCTAAGGCTTAGCAAGAGCAATCCTGAAGGGAAAAACGTAGCAAGACTATATTATCCACTAATATATGATTCCTTTCAACTCATCTGCTTTGTTTTTAGAGTCTTTCAGGACCAGCATCATTCCCTCTCCATGCTTGGTCCTGAAGCCATCTTGCTCCAGCATGATATCATGGTGAGTACATGATACATCTTCCTTCCCTGCTGTCTGAAAAACAATCTGCCCCTCATAACTAGTGCTGGAACTGTTCTGTCCAAAGTTAAAGTCATTCAGCAGTTACAGTGACAGACAAAAGGAGCCCTGAATATCATCACCAAGAGTGTGAGAAACTCTTACACCCTTGACAAGATGTCAGCCAACCCTCTGTGACTTTTAAACAACACCCAATGCTTTTTTTCCTTGATGCTATTTCAAGATTGTAACTAGCCTTGGCTTAAAACCATGAGCATCTCCCACATTTAACCCTTCTGCTTGCTTTTTGGCAGTCTCTCACCCTTGATCTGAACTCAAGAAAAATTGCTGATACTGTGATGCAGATTCATGCTTTGCAAAGGCAAAGGTGTCTGGTTTTCCAGGATGGCCTGTTTGATTATGAAAAGACATTGGGGCTTGAGGTTCCATGGGCTGTGAACATTGCAGGTGGTTCCCCATGCCACTCCCAGCAGGCACACTGCAGCTCCCTTCCCTCCCACGTTTCTGGGCTTCCTTGCAAAACTCTGTGCACCCTTGATGTATTTGAAGCTGCTATGAATGCTGATGCAACATTTTCCAATAAAAGCACGGGACTCTGCTTCAGAAGATCTATTTTCAGATACCATTAGCTCTCCCTTTTGTCTTGAGTAAATCATTTAACTCCTCTGTGTATCATTTTCTACATTAGTGAAGTGGAAATAATCAAATGCATTAACTTCAGAGAACAGTCCAAAATTCCTTGCAGATGGGAAGCCAACAGGACTACTTATATGGATAGAGACTGCTGAATAAGACCTTATTTAATTAGTATCTGTGAAATCCTCAGAGGACAACCTCATATAAGTTTGAATTTTAATTACAGAAATAATACTGTACAGAAATGAAATCATACATTTGGGAGTTGATTTTTTTCCCCAATAAAACAATATTGTGGCTTTATTACAACACATCCAAAGCACAATAATAACAATTATGATTTATTAGCATTGCATCAGATTGGCTAATATTTCCCCTGGGGCATGCAAAGTTACAGATCTGCATTTTCAGCTTGACTCTGAGAGATTTTAATACATTACAAATGTCACCTGCAAAAATAAATATGTAAATTTTCACTATTTTCTGGGACAGATTTCAATCTTAGACACTGCATATTAGATCTATTCACTTCCTTTAAATAGAAGTGATGGAAATGGCCAACTCATGCTGATGGGGGGAGTCAGCTAGGGTCTCAAAAGCAAGGCACAGCAGAAGAGATTTGAATCTGGGAGAAGAAAAGAAGGATGACCATGTGAAAACAAACGAAAAAATAATCAGCAAGATTGTTTTCTCCTTCATATTTCCTCAAAATAGCCAGAAGAAGCCAGGTTAGAAAAGCACATTTAAAATTTCTTTCCTTCGTCTCTGCTTCCATTAGCTGAATTAATTATCCTGTCATCACTACTAAGCTCTACTAAGCTCTACATCACTTCAGCTCTACCAAGCTACACAGCTGAATCTGGCAGCTGAGGCTGGAGGAAAAAACAAAGTTTGTTTGTGCATCCCAGGAGAGCAGTGAGCTCGTTACTGACTCCCTCTGTGTGCAGAGCTGCCACAGATGTGCCTCCACGTGGTGAGGCGCAGGTGAGAATGCGCATCAGCACAAGCTCTTGTCCATAGCCTGTATCTGCCAATGGTGACTAACTCTGCTGCATCCAAACACTTGGCACATGTGTGGCTCTTCTGCAAGGAAGAAAATACTGACTAGTTCTGGTAGTAACAGTTCCTGCACAGAAAATCCTCATAATACCTTGCCTCAGAACAGTGTATGTCTTTGTGCACCAATTACCTCTAACTGCTGGCTTGTTACTTAGATCTGGTCTGAAGTTTTTCCTGCAGAAAGAGAGCAAGATATTTTGAGTGGCACATTTCTCTGAGAGAATAGAGCTAGAGTACACACCCTTTACAATCATATCCAGTGAGCAGAGGTTTGCATTCAGTGTTGCCATGCTGTGCTTCCATCAGACAGCCCCAAAGATTTAAAATTTGCCAACACCAGAACCACAAGCGCCTCTCCTGCGCCTCCTGCTACACAATCCACGTTCAAATAATGAGAATATAAAAACTCCCACAAGAAAAGATGGTTTCAATTTCCTTTGCTTTGGCTACAATACCCTGAGAGAGGCAAGGAGCCAGAGGAACTTGTATGGGAAAAGGTGCAGGATGTCTCGCATGCCTAGGGGTAATGAATATGATATACATTATTCCTTACTCACTTTGCTGCCTAAATACTTCTTTGATGGAAAGATGTAGCTGTTTTGAGATCACGCTACTAAGATTCTATTTCCCCTTTCAGGAGGAATTTATTCAACTTCAGTAGCTGCTGACACACACCCTGAATCACACTTTGCCTCAGTGCATGACTTCTACCTCTGCACAGTAGCTCCTCCCCACAGAAAATTCTTCCCTTTCAAACCTAATCAAAATGAAGTCCTTACTCCTCTGGAAATGTGACATGAGCACAAAGGGGAACACCCAGTACCCAGGTCCTAAGACCACTTTCAGGTATCCAATGACTCAGCCCTGCCAGTGAGCTTTGTAAGAGTGTACAGCTACTATAGTCAATGCCACTGCAAATGTCACCATAAGGTCACATCCACTGACTCAACCTGAAAGAAGAACCAGTCAGAGGGAACATGAAAATCGAATATGATGTGAACACAACCCAAAGACTGTATAAACAAATGCATGTTCCTTGGAGGAAGAGTGAAATCACAAACATTATCATTTAGTTCTCTTTGCTGTGCAAATATCATTTATCTTATGTTATAATGTACGTTAGTAAGAATTCTAATGAAAGACTTGCCTTTACCTTGACCTTTACAAAATCCACAAAATTCAGAGATATTGCTGCAATCCCAGGGCTCTGAGGCTCCTGCAGGGGAGCAGGAGGATGGGAATGGCAACCTGAAACACAAGCTGCTGTGAATAGCAAGGGTCCTGGGAAAAATAGTGTCTCCAAATTGATGGAAAGATGAAAACCAATTTTTATGGAAAATAACTTTTTCATAGGTTTTTAAAAGAAATCCTTGGATATATGCAATGGCTGTTTACCTCTGTTTAGTCTCTTAGGATAGTTTATGAACAAAGTCTCTCTTGAAGCTTTTCTGTAGTACCCTCTAATTCCTTTCAGACTGATTTGGTTTTAACTACTGTGCCTGCTGTATGCAATAAGACCTATTGTATTGCTCCCCTTCCCTTCCTGCAACAACATGAGAGGCTTTCTGCATATGGATCTGTCTTTGCTTTACTCTTGCCACAGATAAACAGACCTCAGAAAACAAAAAAATGTCCCTGCCTAAATTCAGCAGCTTGCAGTAATGTCCATAACTTTTACCAAAATGAAGTCCAAGGAGTTGCAGGTTCCTGTGTGGAGTGAAGCTGAGGCAGGTACTAGCAGAGCAGCAAGGCAGAGCAGGACCCTCCTGTGCACAGCCCTATGGGAAAGGTGCAGGAGTTGGGCACTAGAAAGATGGGCTCCAGCCTGCCTTGGGATGGATGCTGGAGATTGCTGCTGACCAAATCAACTGGAAGGGACTCTGCTGCTGTGGAGCTCAGAGACTGAGCAGCAAGGGGACAGGTTGTCCTCCACGTTGATCCTGCTGTGCTGGCCCACTCCCCTGATGAGGCGACCAGGTCTGGGACATGGGTGTTTGCGTGCAGACAAGAGCAGCAGAGGCTCCAGAATAGGCTGTGCTAAAGGACACCGCACCAGCCTCTCTATTTACCCAGTGCCGGTTTTGTGTGCTGTCAAATTTGTATAATAAATACAATCCCTGAAGCCCTGGTCAAATGAACTGTCCTTTATATTGCCATGGAGAAAGCTTCCTTGTCCTGCACTGACTGAGCATGCAACCAGAGAAGAGCAGAGGTTTATGCCTCTTTTAAGTTCAAATCACAAAGCAAGAGGTTTGGTGCACAGGGCTGACATTTAATTATTTGCCCTACATCTCAGGTTAAATTTAGAGCTAAATTTAGAACAAGTGTCTGGACAGAATGTCATGACACCAGTGTATATCTGTTGCACAACATGCCATATGAACATGTAATGTTTAACTGGGTTAAAAATAACTGTACACTTACCTAACTCAGCAGACTCCTGTACTCTGTCTACTGAGCTGGTAAACAGACAGTGCAATAGTAAGTTACAAGTATATTCTGGAAAGAGATATTATTAAAGGCAAAACGACAGAAAAAATATTTTTCTGTTTCTGTTCTTGCTTAGCTTTTTTTTTTTTTATCAAGTAGTAAGTGCTACTTACTTTTCATTATAATGTAAGTATGATAGTCCAGATAATCTTCAAAATTGATGTGAATGAGTAAATTAGAGTGAAGTTGTGAGGAGTTTTTTCACCACTGAAGTGAGAGATCACTCATTCCTTAAGAGCAGACTTAAATGGCTGTTAAAACTCCCACCTTAAGCCTAAAAGAGGACAGATTCTTTCACAGTAAAAAAGTAGCTTGCTACATACAAGCTACAACAGGGCTACACAACATGAATCAATGTGGCTGAGTCAGGTAGACCCAGATCTCCAAACTAAGCATCATTATCCTCCTTGAGCTGTGTTTGGAGATCACAGCTCCAGGAAAAACCACACCTGTTTTACAAGTGTCAAAACCACAAAGTGAGATGGAAAATCTGTTTAACACCTTTATAGATAAGATGAGGACAGCACAAAAGCACAGATGAGGGCTGGAGTAAAGAGCTGATGCTTTGATGTCACTGAGAGCTGTAACAATAAGCAGAATGTATTTTCTGTACTTGAGCTGCAGCTGCACTTCTGTTCTTTGGCATTTATCTAGACCCACCCTGCTGCTCAGGACAGGCTAGGGTGTTTTCACCAGGCCTTGTTTGGTGGGGCTGCAGGTGCCTCAGCCATGCGTGGGGGATGGCCAGCGCTGCCAAGTTCTCGGGTTCCAGGAGCTGGCAGCCTCTGTGGCTCCCTGCTGAGGAAACATCATTGTAGGGCTCCAGCTCCACCCTGGAGCTACAGCCTGGCAGAGGGCAGGTCACCAGGACGAGACAGAATGCTGAATGCTGCTGACCATCAAATGCAGAGGCCAACAGCTGTGCAAATCAGCTGGGTGTCAGGGTGCACTGAGAGCCCCCGCGCAGTGCAGGGCGGCTGAGCAGGCACTGGGGGAGTGCCTGTGGTAGTTGGGCAGGGAGAGAGTTTTGGTTCAAGGCAAACAGTGGGATACAGACAGTTCCCTGGGTCATGAGGCTAAAGCTGTCCAGCCCAAACAGAGGGGGCTGTTACCTGGCAGTTGCCCAGGAGGTGATGGGAGCCTGTGCAGGTTCAGTCTGGGGACAGGATGATCTGTCACATCCTGGGCTGCTGTGGGTGCTGTCTGATCTCCTCAGCCAAAACTCTCACCCTCAGGTGGGACAGTCCTTTGGGACCAGAGCAAGGAATAACACCATGTCAGTGTAGGGAAATGTGCTTGCTTTCTGGATACCAAAGCACAGGCATGCCAGCACAGCACCTTTCAAAAGTGCTCAAATCATCTTCATAATTTTTTCCTTCAATGGGTGATTTCCTTTTGACCTGAGATTGTGAGACAAGATAAGGTGTCTTAAACTATTCACTCCATATATGAGTGAAATGGGTGCAGGCAGGATGTCAAAGATATTTTCTCTGAAATGCTGCAAAGACTGAGGCATTTCTTGGTTAGCACATTCTATTTTTCATGAAAATGGTTTTGCTTTCTCTGCTGCAATTGTACATCATGTCTGTCACATCCATTGTGGTCACTATTATGTGTCATGGATTAACCTCTGACATAATATTATTTTCTGTATCTTGGCACCTAAAAATCAATCAGGCCAGTGGTCAGCTTAAGTGGACCCTATAGGCTGACCCTAACAGTGGTAGTTTGGGAGCACTTGCAAGAAACTTTGGTCAGGATAAATAGTTCCCCATAGAGACATCCTGCCTGTTCATGATGACTGGTTTAAATCTTCAAAACGTGGTACTTTGCAACCTTTCCAAATAATGTTTTGATTATTTACTCCTCAATAGTCTTGTTTTTATATAACACTGAACCCAGATACGAACCTTGCTGATTTATTTATCTCCATGACATTTTGAAACAACAGGTCCCAGAGCCTCAAATAGCACATTCCTGTGCTATTGTTGTCAGACTTCTGACAGCCTTTTGCTGTGTACCAGTGAAGACCAGGTGGCTGGAGCACCAGGAGCAGGGACCTCACTCCCAGGTGCATGCTGGCACTGTGGGTCAGGCCCAAGGGGAAAGCCAGGCTGCAAACACCAGCCCAGATCTGAGTCACACGGAAATGACACTGGGGTATGCTGGAAACATGGAGGTCAGGTTGCACAGGAAACTGTGGTTAGCTTAAAACCTATCCAAAGAGAGAAAAAAAGTCCAAAACCTCATACATGCATCAAGACTTCACTTTTTCAGGCAGCAGCTCTTAATGAATGTGCTGGCAGAGTCACTGGGGCAGCACATGGCAGCAGCAGAGTTTGACACATTTGTGTCTGGCAAGAACCAAAACACTCCTTCCTCTCTCAAGAAAAAAGTGATTGATAGTGTAAATTTTCACCAATTCTATTAAACATCTGTGGTTACTGGTTCACTGCTTAGGATATGAAGAGGAGTGGAGTATTTAATAGTATTTTTATTTTTATTTTTTACAGAGGAGGAAAAAGGAGGATTTACCAGAAACCACTGGAGTAAGTGAAGGGTGTTGTCCTCATTACTGATCTTTGTAATTGCAATCCATACCACATGTTTGGCCTGAGGATCAGTTTATTTCTGCTCTGCATCACATCTGTGTAACAAAGCATGGAAACTAATATTTGTTTAGTGGTATGCTCAGGTGTAAAGCCATAAAGTCAGCCCAGGACAATTGGTTCAGTACCAGGGAAGCTGATGGATCACACTGGAGTAAGTGAGGACAAAGCTGTCAGCCAAAACCCCTGAAGGTCTCACAATATACTAGAAATAACACACATAAATATGTAAAGAAATAATAGAACAACCAAGCATCACCAAAATTTCTTTTCCTAGGGTAATTAATTCATTGTTATTTATGAAAAACTGTTATTGTCTCTGCTGACCCTCTGTCAAGAGACACATGAATAAGGACTCTCTCTCTTCATATGTATATGTGCATATGAACAGATATTTTACCACAAATCTGCTGTACTTGGGTAAAGACTGAAGTCCTTTACCTGATATATCCATTACAGGTACAAATTCGTGTGGCAAGAGAATAGCTGCGAAAATAATGCAGAAGATATGGGCTTTCTCCAGCTTTCTTCTTATAAAGAAATTGTTCATATAGTTAAAACTCTACTTCCAGACAATTTCCATCTATCCTTGCTGGAAAACTGACAAACAAGGGCAGAGAACACAGATTTTTGCATTTATTTATGTAAAGAACAGGCAGATCCCTAGGTACTATAAATCAGTACCTCCCTGATTATTTTAATGGACCTGTACTTGCTTCCAAAGTAAGTGGAGCTCAGGCACAACAATCACTTCAGGGAGAGGCAGATGTTCCCTCAAGAGATTTTAAAAACTGTGCCTCAGATCAGTGAAATAACAACACACAAATGGTGCACAATGACTTGCAGTATGAATTTCTCAAGACACATTAACACTTTTCCTTTTTGAGCTCCAGATCAATATCCTGTGTTGGATAAAACCAGGCAAAAAGACTTCAAGCTCTTCTGAGGTGAGTAAAAAAGTCTTTGCTGATCCCATATGGTTCAGGGTAATTTACTGACATCCACAATTACAAATACACCTGGAAAGGACCTGAGACTACTTCTCTCTCTGAGCCAGGCATGAATGCAATACAAAAAACAGGTGTGCATTCTGCAGGTGCTTAGGCTGAATTGCAGTAAGCAGGAAAAAGAGTTTATTTTAGGGAGTGTATGTTTCTGTTTTTCTACCACCTTGAGTGCACAGATCAGAATTCTGTACTGGCTAAGCCTCCTTAGGAAAAGACCTTCAGAAAGGTTAGCAGCACAGTATGCATATTATTAGAGAACCAAATGAAATTACATCAAAATAAAGCTACTATTCCATATAACTAAAATGGCGTAAACCAGAGATAAGCATGCGGCTTTACACCTCTTGCTTGTTTCATACAAGAAAAACACACTTTGTTGTGCAAATTAAAATACTGCTGAGACAACTTCCACTGGAAGATTTAAAAAAAAAAAAAAAGATAAAATTCATGTACCTCTGCACATGCTGCAGTAAATACGCACAATTGCACCAGAGATGCAAAGAGAGGAGTAGGAACTGTGTGAAAAAAGGACAGCATGAAGAAAGCCAAACACCTTCTGAAAAATCAAAGAAATCTTATACCAGCCCTCCAATTTTATTTGTAGCATTTGTATTTTGAAGCTATCGTCAGAACTATATTGCATATCCTCAGATTATATTGCATTTTTTGCAGTTGATTTAGAAGCTTTCAGGCTGAGAATTCTCCCAAGGTCCTACACTCAGCAAGGAAGGGACATTTTCCCAGATAAGGGTGTTAGCATGACTTGGCAGGTCTCTGCATAGTGGCATGCAGAAGAAATATTTGTCAGGGTAGGCCTTGAGGTTTGTGATCACCTGGCCACTATCTCTGCCTGGCCATGGCTAAGGCTGCTGGGGGAACAGGTTTGTGGCTGTGGCCAGGAATGTGGCTCCCTGCAGCTCCTTTCTGCTCAGCAGAATGATTGAGTAGTACCTTTCCTGCACACACAAAGACCTCTATCAGTACACATAGTGTTGTACATTTATGAGTGGCGTCCCAGAACAGAAAAGCAAACTGGAATGATGTCAGTAGGCACTGACTGAAGTTAAATCTGTTTTGCAACAGGAGATTTAAGGGAGATTGTATAAGACAGTGAGGTGATCATCACTGCAAAATCAGAATTTATAGAAAATAATATGGAATCAATAAAAATGAAAAGAGAGAGCAACATCATGCATGATAGGACACATATGTGCACAATTGGTTAATCAGCCTCAGAAAAGTGTAGGCAGACCTGGCAAACTGAGTATGTGCAGCTGCTGCTCATGCATTGAGTCCATCTAATCCATCCCTCAGCCACAGCGTGCCCACCACTGTGGTATCTGTTTACACAGCACAGAGCTGTGGCAAACACGCATTGATCTGCTCGAAGTTGCTGCACAAGTCTACTTCCTCACTGCTTATACTGAGCTGACTTGTCCATCAGCCTTCTCAAAATGCTGCAAAAGGTTCAAGAGGCACAGTCCTTCCCAAATGTTGTGTTGGCAACATTTCTTTCCAATAGAGTATCTCTCCAAAAGAATCAGCAACACACCAGACATGCCCATTAGTTTTGCATATTTCAAGACCATTGTCTTAGAGTTTGCCTTCAAAGACACTCATCCCCAATAATAAAACACTACAGACAGCCAAACTTTATAACTATGAAAAGTTGGAAATCTCACCTTTCTCCATTGTGCAATATGATGTCATGTATTTGCTGCCTGGCCTCTGTGTGCAATCCTAAAGCATAATCTTTGCACCAACTTGTCAGGAAGCTGGACACATGTGTTTTATTTTCTCTCTCTCTATTTAGCCCACCTTGTCCTCATAAGGATCCCTGCCCACATGGAAATATATTTTTTTATAAAAACACCCATTCATTTTATATGCAGAACATCTCAAAGTCGAGTCACCTCTGTGAACATTCAGACCAAACCCCCCCCTTTGGCACTGAAACTGCTGGTGCCAGAGCAATAGGAGATTCTTTTCTTTGTCTCCACACAACCCTTCCTCATCTTTGCTATCATGCAGTACCAGGCAGAGCTGTGTGGTTGTATGCCATGACAATGCACCACATACCATTGCTATTATCAGAATCACAGAATCTTCTGAGTTGGAAAAGACCCACAAGGGTCATCAAGTCCAACTCTTAAGTGAATGGCCTATATAGAATCCAAAACCTTGCCATTATTTAGCACATATTCTGACCAGCTGAGCTAATCTGTATTAAGAAAAAAAATCTTACCACTGCAAACTGGGATTTTTCATGCAAAGTCTGATTCCAAAAGCAAATTCTTGATCTGTTTCCAAACATGCAGTGTAATCTTTATTTAAAAACAAAATCTGATAAAATACATCAGATTTCATGTTACATTTCCATTAAACTTAATATTGAACATAAAAGATATAAGATATTTTGTTGAAATAACAAAAAATACTGAAATGATCTTGCTTCATAAAATTTTCCAAGCCCTGTAATTGCTTCTGAAACCAATCAATCTATATAAAAATCAGAACACTAAACTTCCCTGTTATCAATTCAAAATTGTTTTAAGAACTTTTCAAGCCATCACTGCATTGAGTATGCCCAGGACAAATGTACTATAGAGAAGTAGATGCATCCTGCCCTCTTCTCTTCTAACTAACCTGATTATAACACCAACAAATGCAACTGATTCTCTTTTAGTTTGCATTAGAATCACTGAACTTATGACTTGGCCAAAGAATTAAATAAGGATGTCTCAACAGAAAGTCAGTAACTAGGAATATAATTGAAAGAAAAGATGGTGCCTCATTCACCTGTTAAATGCAGCATTTTGTTTCTCTTGTGCCAGAAGCAAGCTTTTATTTTCATAAGTTTTTTAAAGACTAACAGTGGGAAAAGGAAATGAGGCAGCACAAACTACAGAGCAGAAACAGAATTGAATGAAATGACAGATGGAGAGAAAAATAAACTGGTACCAGAGCTTGAAAATTGAGAATCAGGTAGGGCTAAGCTCACTCTGCCACAATATCAGACTGCAACACAGGGCTGCCTCTGACAGTCTCATCTGACCTCCTTCATGTCTGTTTCATCTATTCTGTCAGTAAAATAAATCAGCACGATGTTGCAGTATTGGTAATCGGAGCAAGGTACTAAAAGAGCCTCATTGCATCTTTAGGTCTTGTCCCCTGCTGTAAATAAACATTATGCACAATCCTCATTCAGAATATAATGAGACCCATCAAAAAGGAGCAAGGAAATTTGAGCAAAACACATTAAGAGGCTTCAAGAACAGCTGAGCTGGACAAGACAAATGCTGATTTAAAACAAAATTGGGTTTGAAATTTGGGAGCTCAGGTTCCTTCTGCAGTCAGCAGGGATTAACCTCTATTATCTAGCTTATTTATCAACAAAGCAGCTGCCTAAAAAATGTGGGTGATTAAACATTCTCTCCCCCTCCTCTAGTCATGATTTAAATACAGTGACTCTTGACAATGATGAGAAGCCCTCCAGGTTTAACCCCCAGGATATCAGCTGGTGATCAGCCACGTTTGATGGGGCTCATTGAAGCTGCTCATCCTGAGCAGTGCTGGGCATGTGGTGACACAGGGCCTGCAGCTGCCCAGAGGCTCCTGATGCCTGTGGGAGAGTGCTAAGTGATTTAGGTACACCCAGCATTAGAGGGCTTTCAAGAGGCTGCAACTTGCAAGGACAGGATGCAAGGGGATAGTGTCCAACATGGCTCTAGCCCCAACTCCTGTTACACCCAGTAATATATTGTTCAAAACCTCTTTCCACTGATTACAAGGTTCTTTTTAATTGTCTCATGGTCCTTTATTTCTTTTGCTGCCAATTCTATCCTTTAGCTCAGCTGGCTCTCCATTCTCCCTGATGTTATGCCCTTGCTTTATTTATAGAAAGCACTGGTATCCACTCGGATATTTTCTCAGTAGCAGTGAGCCAGCCAAGTTCCCGTTGTTCCAGCCAGGTTCTCTGCTCCCCTGCTCTGCTCAGATCTCCCTACTGCACCTGTGTGGTCTGAGGCAGCCTTTTGGGCACACTGCATGCAGCATTTGGGAGTAGATCTCATAAATGTCTAGTACCAGGACATTAATACTTGCTATTATTAAGTATTATGGTAATTAAAATTATTTTTATTTTTCATGAGACTGAACTGTCAGAACTGCTGGATTGCCCCCTCAAAGGATAGTTGTTTTATGTACTCCTTCAAAATCATAGAAATTCTCTTCATGAGGCATAACACGATTAAAAGCTCTTTTGACAGGTCCCTTTAACAACACCTTTCATTCTTACTGTTTGAACTAACTCTTCTAGAATTGTCTTGTGTATTTCTCCATTTTCTTTGCAGGCTGCAACAGCTAGAGAGGAAAATTGCTAGATACAAAGTATATGAAGGATTTCCTGCTGAAAAACAGTGACAAATCGCCTGATAGTGTTACTCCAAGGCACCTGCTGTCTCCTTTACTGTAATAACAGCAACTGGCAGTGTTGGGTTTGCTGCTGAGCTGGGTCTGGTTACCAGCAATCAGCTGTGCAGGGCTGTGCTGGGATGCACCTGGCAGCTGATGGCAAGAACAGCAGGGAGCCAGTCAGACCCTTTCCATGGGCTGAGCCTCTGTGCCTGGTCAGCACGGCCAGGGCCAGGTAGAGGGTGAGAGAGACAAATCCCTTCAGTGAAAACAGCAGCCCAGTTTGACCCTGGGATCTCATTGCCTCATGGCTGGGAACTAGGAGCACAAACTCCTCCAGCTGACACCAGCACAAGGGGCAGAATTCTTCAGCTTACCAATACACCTGTGCTTGGGAAGAAAGTCAGGACTGCATAGTGCAGCTCAGCAGCATCACAATTAATTGATGGTGTCCACTCAGGAATTGGGTTGGACCAAGACGACATGAAGTTGCTGAAAGGATTCACAAAGTGTCTGGTTCATTTCTGCCCTGCTGAGCTTGGTTTTGAAGTTGGGTTATAAAGCATGCCTCTTGCACAGGGAGCTCTTAGATCTGCAACTCCAACTATTTACCACAGGCAGCAGGTCTGCTGAGCCTGCAGAAGTGGGCAGTGGTGCTTGGATGGCTCCACCACGTTATCCCTGCAAGCACAGACTGGACTCAAAGTGACTACATGCATCCTGAGCCTTCTGACCCCCTTGTTTCCCACTTCCATTGTTGGCTGTTAGTTCTGTTTTTCTCCTGACTCCACACAACCATGCAACACTCAGGTGAGGCCAACCTGAAGAAAACTGCCTGGACAAATTGCAACCTGTATATGGCCTTGCTCAGCACTTTTCTCAGACCACACGGGCACATCTTCAGGCCCCAGGACTTGGGTTTCAACTATGGTTGGAATCCCTTGCTCCAGGTGACTGTGAATCTTGCCCTAAAATGGCTCTGCAGCACATGCTTGCGTGGGAGAATTGTGGATGGGAGACAGCCCTGAAATTCTACTTCTGCCCTTTTGTGAATGACACAGTCTGATTATTTCCACTTCTTTATTAGGGGATTAGAGCTGCAGTAGAAGAGGCTCCAGACTGTTTTATTGCTCAGTGTTTTTCAGTAAATTGGTTGTGACCTCTGTAGCCCCACGCAAGAGGGTTGTGATATGTTTAAACTTTTATTACACTATAAAATGAAAACAGTCCTGCTCCCTGGCCCCTCCCCCCCACGTCTAGGGTCAACTATGCTCTGTCAGCTTCTCCAAGCAAGCAAATCAGTCCAACAAGCTTTGATATTTTTTTTTCTCTTGCTTTTATAACAAATATACCGGGGTCAGGGGAATATTTATGTTAGAATGAGGGGGCCACCATCCAGTGGAGTCGGTTAAACACAGATCCAGCTTGCAGAAGGCTACTTGGGTGTAGAAAATCCATTTGTGATTTAATGCTGTATTTAAACACTTAGGTGATTTTCTTTCAAATAAATTCCCTGTTGCGTTGTTTACATACAGGTAAAAGACCTGTCTGTCATTATCAAACTCTATAATCTTGCTGAATTATACAACCTTAGAGAAGCTACATTAAATACACCTTTTAAAATGCATCTTAAATCCTACCTGAATCCTTTCTAGCATTCCAGGTCTTTGGGTATCCAGTCCTGTCTTAATCTGGAGTGATAATTTTGCACCAAAAGCTTTATCAGCCAGAGTTATTTAGCACCTAGTCAGGTGTTAAGCTTATAAATAGTTAATCTCTTGGCAACATTTAGACCTTGAGCTAAGAAAAGTCACTGGCTTGCTTTCACTGTCAGGTCAAGTCTGTTTGAAGGTGTAGCCTATTTAAAGGACACGAAGTACCCATGCAGACATTAAAAAAACCCAAAACAACAAAAAACTCCCAACTAACAAAAACCAAACTACAATCCAAACCAAACAAATTTTCTTAAAAACCCATTTCACTCATTAGTGTGAAGTCTCACAATGGATTGATTTCCTTGTTGGATCACTATTGAGTCCAAATGTATTAATTCTCTATTGCCGGAGCAATGTTTTACTTGGGAGAGAGTTTTCCTCCCTTCTGTCCTTATCACCATGTTTTACAGAGATTAAGTTTCCTGAGATTAGAAGTTTAAATCCCTCAGTAGGAAAGGTATGAAGTCCCACTCATTTCCCTGACAAAACTTTAACATGAAACTTTTCACCTGCCTTGTTTTCTTACCTTCCACATTCTATGAGTAGATGAGGGTTGTTTCCTTTTATCAGACTTTCACCAGCAGAGGAACTTTACCTAATTTCTCACCTCTCAATTTAGCTCATGCTTTGGACTCAGCAGGTTAAGAAGAATTCCCCCTGTTGAGGTGGGGGTGGGAAAGAAAACAATGTGGTTTTTTTTTTTTCCTCAGGAGTCTATTTCAAGCCTCTTCCAAGTAGCAGGGAAACCTGCAGTTGCACCTGAAAATGTGAAACTCCCACATTTAAAAACTTGCAAGCACAAATCACTCCCAATTTCCATTTTTGGAATTCTTCACTGTTCTGAGATGACCTTCAGATACAGTAGAGCGGAGCAAACTGAGAGCTGAGACACAAGTGCTCCTAATCAGTCATCTTGAATCGCTTCCCACTACTAGATGCACTCCCCAAAAGTGAGATTAGGTTGTTATGCAGAGGTCCTGGTCCTTCTTTAAATTTGTAAAGTGCAGTCTCTTCCTGAGAGGTCCATGAGAGTCCTGCAGGAAGAAATCTGCACATCAGTAGGATTTGGCTCCTACCATGCCATGAAAGAACCATCATGTACATATGATAGATGGTAGGTGGCACCTCTATCCACTTTGTGTTTCATTTCTCTCTGTCCTTTACTGATTATCTGAAATGTTTGGGAGCCATCAGGAAACACAAGACTCACCTACAAACCAGATCTTGACAAATAATGAAGTCATCCTGTCAGATGACCACAAAAATACCATGACCACAAAAATAGCATGACCCTGAAGCCAAGCCATGGGAACATGATACCACAAAAATTGTAATGTTATTAAGCAGGTTATTTATGGTTTATAAGGTGGTATTTAGGTCGAGTCACAGCACCTAAAAATCCAATGCTTAGTGGTGCTGAATTTCATCTTCTTGCAAAAATTCTTTAGACTCACATGTAACAGCTGAACAGGGGAGCATTTCTTCAGCTATTGCTAACCATAAATATAAAATATATTGCTAACCATTTCTTCAGCTATTGCTAACCATAAATATAAAATATATCTCCCTCATTTGAACAGGAAGAAAAAAAATCCCTTTTGTCAAACGAGCGGTGTCAGTGGCCACTGCATAGTCTGGACACCATCCCTGTTGGAATCTCTCATGGATATCAAGTGGGTTGCTGGAAGGAGGCCAAGTGCAATCCAGGCCATGGTGATACACAAACATGGTGACTGAAGCCTATTTTGAATATGTGTTTACAAAATGTTGCAACTGAGGCTGATTTCTACGATTAAAAGAATACTCATGATATTTTTGGTTCAATCAATCATCCTTATTTATTATTTCAATTGGGAAAAATTGAGAAACAATGTGCTCGCTGGGAGAGAAAGCAGGCCCAAAGAGCCCATCTCCTCATAGTATCACCCTGGATCTGATCAATACTCCAGACCACGTCCCAGGGAGGCTCCAGTGGTGCCCAGCTGTGACTGGGTGGCACTAATCTCATCACTGACCTTTGTGCTCAGCAATGGCTGAGCGCTGATGCCAGAGCTGCTCAAGATTCATTTTGGTATTGACAGTGAGAGAATGATCTGGTCCTGCCAAAAGGACAGAGCTGCACCACCCTGTGCAGAGCCCTGGTGTTTGTAGAGCAGCCCAGCTATGCTCATCTCTGCCCAGCCCCAGGGCAGGATTGGCAAATTTGCAAAGACTCTTGGAGTCACTAAGAAATCCATTTGGTAGCTGGAAGCTGCCAGAGCCAGCAGTCACTCTGCAAATGAGAGGCACAAGAGTGGGTCAGCTTGCTGCTCTCTTCATCCAGGTGCTGATGAGTGAGTTTTCCCACTCCACAATAAGGGCAGCATCTTGTGGAAAAAAAACAAAGAGCTGGAGCTACACACCACTCAGGAGAAAGGTCATTATGGCAGCAGGTGAGGAGGTTGCATGAGGCCAGCCAGAGTCACAGGGAGGAAATGGAGACAGGGACAAAAGCAGAAGTGTCATTGGTAACTGCCAGAAGCAAGAGAGGCTCTCCCAATCTATACAGTGTCGAAGCCCTGCTCTGTCAGCATGGGAAGAATGGCCTTTTCTGGGAACTTGGCAATCCTCAACTCTCTGCAGGGGGCAGAAATTCACACAGGGCTTTTGTGCTGGGGCAGAACCAGGAGAAACTCAGGCTGCTGTCAGACACCCCACCATAAGCAGCCCTGGCAAGGAGGTGGGGTGTTCATCAAGCCTCAACATGAGGCAGGTAAGCAACAAACTTTGAGTATGGCATGTCTGTGGCACTCCTTCATGAGGATTACACCCCCATGTCAGCTAAACCTCTGGGGAATTGCCCTTCCCACCAAAACACTCTGGCAGCTGCAGTAACCCTCAGATTAGCAGCACTGCTGATGACAGCAGGAGTACAAACAGCCAGGAACAAGGGGCTCCAAATTGTCTCTCTGCTCTACCAGCAAAGCTACAAAGAGACTGGGAAAAGGTGACATAATGCCATGCTTCGATTTCCTCACAAAGAGCAATATTTCTCCAGTTCTTGCTTTTTCTCTGAAAATTAAATGATATATTAAGCAACAGAAATACTGGGGGAAATGTGCTAAAAAGGGCTACATATCACCAGCAGCACTGGATGTGTGTTGTGCACATTACGAGTTTCATCTTGCTTGCAACACTAACAGTGCTGGTGGATTCAGCTCCTTTTAGGTGATCTGACAACAGACAGGCCATAAAACCAGGACGGGGACACTTGTACTTTTTGACTGAGATGTGTCACAACATGTTCTTCAAAACTGATTTTTCAGGATTCAGCCCCTGGGAATGTAAACCTGGGGAGCAGTGTTAGGGAAAGCCATAGAGCATCAATCTGCTAGAATAAATAAATCCACTTGGAGACTGCCTAAGTTTAGCTATATATGGACATTTCTAGAAAGTGAGAAGTACCATGGTTTTTCCATCAGTATTTCAAAAGTTTTCTCCAGCCTTTTCCAAAGCCCTGTATTAAAGGGGTTTAGCAGAATAATCTTGTCTTAACAGAGAGATAACAGAGACATGGAGATGTGCTTGATCAGAGGAAAGGGCAAAGAATAGCATCCAGACAATTCCCAAGATGTTACCCCTTTGGGTCCTACTCTGAACCTTGCATCAGGTCTCTCAGGCTTCACTTGAAATCCTGGCCCAACTGGGACAAGACCAATTATTTTACCCTGCAAAAATAAAGAGGAAGAAGGAAATCAGTTTAGCTTTATGGTCTCACATCTCAGATTAAGGACCTTGTCTGTGTGTACATGCATTTCATAGTAAGAAATCCTAAAGGTAGGATATGCTAATAACAATAAATAGTCCCAATACTGGCCAGGACTAGTTAATAGTGTACATAAAGAGACTCTTTCACTTACTGTGATTCACTCTGCCTGCATTCTGGGCTACAGCATGTGCCTGCAAGGGACAGCACAGCCCCATGACAATAAGTATGGTGAAGGCACAGCATGAGAAGAGCAGAACTGTAACTCCAATCCTGTAGATTAGGAGGGTACTTAGAGAAATTAATGGTTTCCTGCAGAGTATTCCTCTCCTATTCATCACTAGAATTTACTTCTGAAAAAATTCATATTGTACACTTAGTGACACAGACAGATGAATCCAGAACGTTACCATTTGGTGTTGGAGACCAGACCCAGTGCTAGATGCTACAAAGATGGCACAAAATAAGTTACCAGTGGATAATGACGGAATAATACAACGTGGTGAGAAAAAGTGGAAAGCATCCACATGGCACTATTTTAGATTAATATACTGCTGCTTTTAAAATTGAGAACATCAGCATTAGGCTAAATGATTTTCTTAACTAGCTCTTCTTCTAATGGTCTTTTAATTTCTTTTCTCTATATATCCAACTTGGTAAAAGTAGATTTAAATGCTGCAGATGGAAACACACTGGTAATAGAAAATATTGTCATTACACTGGTCATGATGAGAATTAGTGGGACTAATATACATTTTTGTGCACTCTGATTCAGGGTATTCACTTTGAAATGAGTACAGGACCCCTCATTTTAATTCCTTCTTCTCCAGGAAAAAGAAGGTGCTACTGGAATCACTCACAGTGTCAATACCATATCATGGTACTCCAGAATCTTTTCAGGCTGATGCCAGTGGGGTTCAGAGGTTTTTGGCCTCTTTGTTTCCCCACACTCTCTCCTCACTAGCTCACTTTGCCCATTGGATTTACACTATTCCCTTGAAACTTCCTCAAACCTGGAGTTGAACAAGGCTGTGCTGAAACCAGCCCTCATCCCTCTCCCCCAATGCACACAGTGCCCTTCCCAATCCATTATACAAAGACTGGCACAAGCCAGTAGCTCCAAGAGCACCAGAAGCTACAAAAGGAGAGTGGGGTGCAATTCTCTTTTGCTCATCCTCCTTCTTATACTCCCTGCTTGATGACACTTACTCTGGGGAGCTCCTCAGCTCATGGTGGGAAGAGAGAGGAGGGCAGCAGGACCAGAGGCTCTCCAGGGCGAGAAGATGTGAACAGCAATGGTGGAACAAGAAAGGGAAAGCTGCAAACCCAGAATCACTGATCTCATGACAGTACTTTGGTACTGGCCAGTAACACACACTGTGTTATGTTATCACAGCATCCATCACTCTGTATGAGGAATTATTCTCTACCTGTGAAACATAAGGGCTCTACTGGCTTATGCCTGGTGATACCTCACTCAGGTTTTCCAGCAGCATAACAGCATGCTTCATTCAGTTTTTCTGCAAGCTGCCAAATCTCTACACTAGGGCAAGCTTGCTAGAAGAATCTAACTGGAAAGGAAGAATCTGATACTGCTTGCACCAGGCTGCAGGGAACCAAGACCTTGAGGTCTCCCTCACACCATTCTAAACAGAAGAGCTGGTTGGTGAAGTTTTGTTTCCTAACAGTCATGGAATTAGACACTCCTATGTGACTCACCAGCAGATGAAGCTGGAGGCACTCATTGCAGGCAGCAGAGTTCTTTCAGATCTCAAACTCTTTGTCTTTTGTCTCAGTCCAAAGGGAGCATCAGCTTTAATAACTCTGGCATCAAACCACTTGTCAAGACCAGCCCTCCTTGAGTCACAAAAATTATCCCCAGCTAGTAAAAGCCCTGTGGGACAGCAGCTGAGTGCTCCATGCTTATTGCCAAACTCAACAGAGTGGTACTGCTGCCAAGGATGCAAACATTTAGGACAGGTAGGCAAGTGGTGGTAAGAGCTTGCACTGGTGCCTTGGTTGGCAGGTGTGGATCTGTGTCCAGAGCAGAGTGCAGATTCACACATGCTCTCCAAAATGTCCCACCACTGCAGATCCTGCTCCCCTCTCACTCATGAATCCTGAGCTGCTCCCTGGGTAGCTGCAGAAGCAGGGCTTGTGACTGCCTCCACCTTGCTTTTGCCCAGGCACTGCCATGAGATGTCATTTGGCCTCCCAGCCTGATGACAGGGGCCTGGGCAGGCACTTGTGGTGAAAGGCTTGGCTCTGGTCCCCCCATGCTGTCCAGCAGGGGTGAGGTAAAGATGGCTCTTCATCCAAAGGCTGGGATAGTGGGCTGGGCGAACCTGGGCTGCTCACTGGGCTGCACTGAATGATATGGAATGAAATTTCTTCTGATCACCCACAGGATGAAAGTAACACCTTTTCTCCAATTGTACCACAACCCCACATCCAGTCAGTCCAAATTAATAACAATTGCTTCTTTCAAAAAAGCGTGATGTAGCAGTTAATTCATAGAATAAAATGGAATGAGTTGGAAGGGACCTTAAATATCATCTAGTTTTAACTCCCTGTGCCATAGGCAGGGACACCTTCCACTTCACCAGGTTGCTCAAAGTCCCATCCAACCTGACCTTGAACACTTCCAGAGATGGGTGAGCCACAGCTTCTCTGGGAAACCTGTTTCACAGCCTCACCAGCCTCATAGGGTTTAATTTCTGCTCTATGTCTAATCTAATCCTGACCTCTTTCAGTTTAAAGCCATTGTCCTATCCCTACATGCCCTTGTAAAAAGCTCCTCTCCAGCTTTCTTGAGCTCCTTTATGTACTGGAAGGTATAAGGTCTCCCCGGATTCTTGGTTTCTCCAGGCTGAAAAACCCTCAGCCTGAACTCTCTCAGCCTATCTTCATAGGAGAGGTGCTCCAGCGCTCTTGATCGGCTTTGTGTCCCTCCTCTGGACTCGCTCCAACAGGTCTATGTCCTTCTGATGTTGGGAGCCCCAGAGCTCATTGCAGTACTCCAGGTAGAGTCTCAAGAGAATGGCGCAGAGAGGGAGAATCACCTCCCTCAACCCAACTCAGTCCCCCCAGATTCTGTTAAGCTCCACACTTCAGATTTTTGAATGATTTTATGATGCCATAGTTACTACATATAGTACTGCTGTATAGCCAAAGACCAGAATGAACCAGTACGGCTATGGTTTGTACCGATATAAAGAAAACCCCAAACAAAATCACTCAAACCACATCACCTGTGCTCATTTGGAGAAGGACATGGATTTTCCTTTGGTGTCAAAGGCTCAGTTCAATAGTATTTGGAAGCTGATATGATTTGATAGGTAGGAATTATCAAAGCTCAGTTCACAGCTTAGAAACCTTTAAAAGACATCCCCTGTATAACAAATGTCTGTACAACCAACTAGGACAAAGTCAGGAGATCAATAGCTGCAAATTAAGTTGTACAGTAAAACAAAGAAGAAAATAAGAATGTGTTTAAAGACCTGAGGAAGGCAGGTGGTCCTGTTGCTGATGTGTTAAGACAAATGACTGAAGAACAGTTTGTGCATATGAAACATGACCCCAGTAACTCTGTCCAGTTCAGTCAGCTGAGGGACAGTGTGATTTGTTGGGAAGGGACAAGCAGTGCCACGGTGCTCTGCAAGATTTCATTTACCAGAAAGAGCACCACATCTTATGTGATCAGCTTAATTACGACTTAAAAAACAAGACTCAAAAGTGACTGCATGTTTCTCACACTGCCTGGCTGCCTCTGTCCTGGCCCCCTCTCTTTACTTGGAGTGTCCTCACCCAAAACTACTTTGTGGGGTCTCTCCTCTCATGTTTATCATTGTGCAGAAGAGAGGACAAAGCATCAGGCACGTGGAAAAGGCTGTTTGTGCACCAGTCCTGGAGTGAATCTCATTAACTCATTAGCTGTTAACAGGCACTGCTAATGCTGAAACTGCTTCTGAATGTACACAGGGCTTTCTGAAACTGTGGAGTTGGATAGAAAATGAAACTGACCCTTGAGATAGTACAACAGCTCTGTAAATACCTGTAAAATGAAAGTCACAGGGTTTGCAGCCTAGAGCTGCACTTTGTTCTCTGTATCCTTCAGCTTTCCTAGAGGCCAGGATCATTCTGTCTCTGCAAATAGCAATGCCAGCACCTCCCAGGGAAAGGAAGCTGAGGGGGTCCCTCAGGATCTCATCCTTCAGACAAGAATGACAGCTGCAAATGTAAAATATGACTTTTCAGCAGCATGACAGCTCCTGTTTTGACTGCAGTCTTTCATGTTTTCAGAAATTAAATCAGAATTTTCCACTGAATGAAGCATTCTATTTCAACAACATTTTCCCTGGCTTTCCCTCTTCTACCAAAATGCTTGGAAGGATTTCAATTAAAACTGTAAACTACTACATACATTTTTAAATTTTTTTTTTTTTTTTTTTTTTTTTTTTTTTTTTTTTTTAATTTGGCCATACTAAGTCCGTTTCTATAAGAAAACCAAATTTTTGGAGCTGCTGTGGTCTTTCTTTCTGTGACAGACCTGCAAAGCCAGAATGGTGCCCATGCCCATTCCACCATGACATAGTTCCTCTGGTGGAAATCAGGAGCTCTGACAATTAAATGAACAAAATTCAGAAATGTCTCATTCCTCCTCTTTGCACCTTTTTTATCCTGGGCAGTGTAAAATGCAATGAAATTGCACTGGCCCCAGGCAGCTCTGGGTGCTGGGCAGTGGCAACCAGGTGCTCCTATTCCTTACCTACAGTTCCCCACCACCTTCTTCCAGCTCCCATCAAGACTCCTGCCTTCAGATGCTCACCATTGCCCACTACAGGAACATGATTTAATCCAGCCCAGGTCATTTTACACTTGAGCAAATTGGGATTTAGCTGCTGCAGCCTCTTGGGGGAAGCCAAACAGTGGGTAGCAATGTCACCTCTGGCTCATGTCTGTGGATTGCCCCACTGCACCCCACTGCATGCAGCCAGATTCCCATAGGAATCCCTTGTGCCGCCCCACAAGGATCTACGCACAGCCTACCAGTTCAAATGGAGAGCTGGTCTCAGATTGCGAGGGCATCACAATTAGGAGTCTACAGAGTGCAAGACTGAAACATCTGAGTGAGATTTACAAAAGAGAAACCCACAAGAAGTGTCTGAGTCTATTTATGAACAGACACTGAGACTGTTTATGAACAGAAGGGAGGAGAGTTAAACAGTCTTTGTTTCAGGCAGGAGGCAAATGGGGAAAACAATCCAGAGCTGCTGTGTCTCCACAGCTTTGGGACAGGAGCTGGGTTTATCCATCTGATAACAAAATGCCAGTCCTTACTGTCTGTGCCCACATCTGCTTGTTTCACACTTCTGTCTGGCTCAGAAGTTTTCCAGTTTCCTTCAGCCTTCCTCACTGGGGAGAACATAAAGAACAACTGTGATCATTGTCATCCCCGGGACTAAACACAACCAGATCAACATGAGGGCACAAGAAAAAAAATGGCTGAATTATTCGGAGGATTTACGTGAGGTTAAAGTGCAGTCTGCTTCATCTTTGTTGCTGAGACAAACAAATTACCAAAATTTGGCAGATTTGGGCCAGGTAAAAGGGGCAGTGCAAATACCCAATGCTCCTCATTTCACTTGCGAACCGAACACAGGAAGATTTACAGAGAGGTAAACTTGGCCAGGGACACCTCTCAGAGGCTAAGGGAGCGGAGGGAATGCCGCTGGTTGTTGGCAATGGCTCTGCCCCGTGGGCCGTGGGCCCCGTGGGCCGCGGGCCCCGTGGGCCGCTTTGGCCGCAGAGGCCCAGGCTTGGCCCGGGGCAAGGGGCGCGGCAGGCTCGGCCCGGAGCCCGGCCCGGAGCCCGGCCCGGAGCCCGGCCCGGAGCCCGGCCCGGAGCCCGGCCCGGAGCCCGGCCTGCTTTCCCGGCCCAGGGCCCAGCCTGAGCCCAACCTGCTTTCCCGGCCCTGAGCCCAGCCTGCTTTCCCGGCCCGGCGGTGCCTCCCAGCGCCCGCTGCCCGCTCAGCATCCGCGGGCGGGCAGGAGTCGGGAGTGAGCTGGCTGTGTCCTAATGAGCTTAGCTGGCTGAAGATACAGCCGAGACAGAAGCAGCACAAGCTCCATTGCATTCATAGACACACGGCCACTGTGACATTAAACACCAGAGATGAATGCTGGCCAGTTATTTCATAGAGTCGTGGAACAGTTTGGGTCAGAGGAGACCTTAAAGATCATCTTGTTCCAGCCCCTCTGCCCTGGGCAAGGACGTGCCCCATTAAACCAGATTGCTCAAAGCCCTGTCCAATCACCCCACAGGAAAAATTTTCTTCCTAACAACTAATCTAAAATTTCTTGTAGGGCCCTTTGGCTACTGGTCTAGTGGAAGGTGTTCCTGCCCATGGCAGGAGGGCAGGAACTAGATGATGTTTAAGGTCCCTTCCAACCCAAGCAATTTTGTGATCCTACATTTTCACCTAAAAGGTAATCATACTCCACAACACAGGGAAGAAAGAAACAAAACAAAAAAACCCAAAAACCAGCCCTGAATAATTCGTCCCCCCCCCAATCCATCAATTTCACTTATCCTGAATTTTACTTTTAGTTGTTTAAACAAGACATCAGAGTTTTGAATTATTTTTCCAATCCAATAGAATAGAGCATTTTATCTGACATCACATCTGTATGGCTTCAGAACACAAAAAAGCTTAAGGATTACAGAACAGTCCTTCTTTGAGGCTTGCAGAGAACCAGTACACTGAAATATGGAGCCTGCTGCCTCCTGCAGGAGACAGGAGAGTGGCCCAGGCAGGCCTGCAGCCCGGCCAGAGAAGCCATCGATGAGCACTGCCTGACACAGGCAGAAACAGAGTCACCTACCAAGTAAAACTGCAGACAGTGCTGATGTTTTGATGGGAACCCAAAGAGCATGCCAAAGCTGGCACATGCAGCAGCTTGAGACACCTTTATTGCCACGTGATGCTTTCAGTGGGTGAGAAAAAAGCACCAGACAGCCCAGGCAGACTGTGGTGTTTATGGGCAGAGCAGCTGATTTCATCTTTCCACGGTGAGTAATGTGCTAAGCTGAGCACTGCTGTGGCTGCACCTCCAGACCAGGCTGCAGCTCTGCCTTACAAACTGCCCAGAGGATCACCTGCTTGACACAAGCAGCAATGAACACAGGCAGAAAATGAGACGGAATGTGAGCAAAGGCACTTCAAGAAATCAGCAAGACTCCAGGAAACTTCTACTTGTACTACAGCTGTGGCTAGTGGAGCCATGTTGCAGATCTGAAACAAACTCAACTGTCCTGTGAAAATCTCTCCTTTCTCTTTTTCTGTCAATGCTTTGGTCTGTCCCAAGTCCTGCCCCATTTTGGTTCTCTCTGCTGTGGGAGGTACAGGTCTGTGCTGGCAGAGGGCAGCAGCCACCAGCACAAACACAGCCGTTGCCAGTGGGAGGATGATGGGAACAGCAGTCAGCGTTTCAAGGTGTGCCAGCTGTCCAGGAGATAAAATGTGGGAGGTTCTGGTGATATAAATAGCTATTGCCTTAGTGCTGGATTAACAGGAGAAAGGCCAAGCTTAATCCCTCTCTTAGCGTGCTCCTGCATGCTGGGAAAAGGGCTAAGGAAGAGACTCCTTTCAGAGGTGAACTGACAGGTACAGAGCATTTTGCTTGAAAGAGAGAGACACTGAAGGAAAAGACATCACCTGGAGTAGGAATTCCCTGGCTGTAGTCACTTACATTTAAACAACACTGTCCTATTGCAATTTTTATTTTAAATCATATTAACAAGAGATAACAGATGTTTTTGCTATGAGTATTTATCATCTTTCAAGACCTTCTCTTGTATTCTCCATCACTGCAATGCAACAACACTTGGCAAGATTTGGTTTTAGTGCAATAACTGAACAAATAAATATAAGGAAAGCTAAAATATAAAAAGAGAAGGATTTCTATAGTGATAAGGCCTAGGGAAGCAAGGCAGAAAGGTGGGTGGTAACTACAGGCAGTGGTGAGGGACTTTGACATACAAGATGCAGAAGCAGAACTTAGAGGAGAGCAAGGTTCTGCCTTTCATCTTAATGGATTTCATTTTCCTCGTGCAAGGAGGGAGGATTCCACACAGGGGATAACCACTGCGTGTGCAGCAGCATCACTCTGGTTAAGTTTTGTACATGAGACAAAACAGTATGTCCACAGAAGACCTCTGTGTGAAATTTGTACAGGACTTAATCACTGCACCAGCTTTACCTCTCAATGTATCCACTACTGCAATGTGTTATGCACTTTGTAGTCCAACACCAAATGGAATTTATTTACTTTAAATTCCATGCTGGGTAGGGAAAAATATACTATCAGATTTGCCAGGATGGATAAAACCAGTGGCTAAAGCAGAGAGAAGGCCTGTTTACTACTCACAGCAGCAGCAGCCTTTTGAATTTGATGGTTTCCTTCAAAACTTGGGAAAAGATTTGAAGGATCATGGAATTTTTCTGCAAAGGACACAATATTCACCAGTCACCAAATATTAACAGAGGAAGACACCTGTCTATCCCCTGGACACCAAGCAGCCTGCTGAACAAACAGGGGTTCAAAGTGACAAATGATTTGGCACCCAAACAGGTTCTGACTTAGGGGGTGTGAACAGCCTTTTGATCTGTGCTTGTTAAGCACACAGGAACCTGATCTGCAGCTGGTGCTTCTGGCTGTATCAATAGTGCTGGATCAGTAACTAATGAGAGCTGTCAGGAATTAGCAAGCACCACTTATAATGCTGTCACTCAAATCTAGTTCCCTCCGCACACTTTAAGGTATTTAATAAATTTTTCTAAATGAGTGCTTACTTTTCACATTAACTCATCCGAAAAGTTATGCTAATAGTTTAAAAATAAAGCAGAGAAAAAGAACATGAAGTTCCAGTAACTGCAAGGTCACAGAAATTTTTTCTTGAACTGCTTCCTTGCTAACTCCTCTGCTTTGGCTGTTGTGTAGAGCAAGGCACATTTATCAGCCCTGTGTGTACCTGTGCCCTGTCCATTAGTCCTCTGCTGGGGAAACAGGGCCGTATATGCAAGTGCCTGACTTGCTTTTCAGAGCATATAAAATGGTCATAAATATAAGTACACCAAGGAGCAGAAAAGTTAATTTATGGCATTGATTGCCCAGCAGTGGAATCAGTGTCTGGCTGTTTGCTCTTGCACAGTAACTCAGCTCTGGAAGGCCACAATTCATCATAAACTGGGTTCTGGTTTCATCATCTGTGTAAGGAACAGTTTAATTAAAATACAGGAATAACAGACAGCTTCCAATTGTATACAATAAATAAACTTTTCCCAGTCTAGGGGTTTGGGCTGTTATTTGGTTTTGTTTTTAAATAACAAGGCATAGCAGTAAAATATGAATGTCACATAATGGAAACTGCAAACATTTTCTTTATTTGAAGGAGGAAGTTGTCCCTCGTTATGGGTAACACCAAGACTTTTGTGTACAGAAAAGTGCTTTTGTGTACAAAAATGGTGGTACCTTTTCCTAATTAAACAGTCCCTGATAAATTTACTCAGTGTTTATTTTTGTGCTCACACTGATCATATTTTAAAAATAAGAAAACAACATTAAATTTCAACTTGATAAACCTGTCCTAAGGTTTTTATACCCCAAATATCAGGTCTTCATTCCTGGGGTTTTTTTGCCAATAAATCAATGTAATTTTTATTGTCCTTGTATAGAAAATAGGAAGAAAAAAGGTAAGACAATAAGAGGAATCATATTTCAAGGCTTAAAGGAAGCTGCATTTTTTTGGCTCAGATTTAGTTGAGATAGAACATTGATATTTTCCTGCTTCTTTTGAAATCTGTGATGGCAACACTTTTTCCAGTTCACTTTCATTTATCATTTGGTAAACATATACTTTATTTTATTAATGAATGAAACAAACTACTCCCAGGGGAATGGAGCTAAGGATAATGATTTTTCTTATATAAAAATATGTAGTTTAATTAGCTAAGAAATCACACCATATGCAAGTATATACACATATATAGTTGAATAATGTACTAGAAAATAGACTTTTGAAAACTTCCATAATGAAAGGGACATTATTTCCAATCATGTTTATACCTGCATATATGTGCAAGAAACTGTTTTCCCAGCTGGAATTTAGGAGATTTTGAGATCTAGAAAAATAAAGAAAATTAGTGAGAAATATTTCAGCAAGTTAATTCTCCCAATTTTTTTAACTTTCCAAGAAAATCACACTGTGATGTCATTCAGAACTGTGATGATGGAAATGGCCTCACTCAAGCCAGCATAGAAATAACTTGATAAGAAAGAGCAGCGACTGCACCTTATACTTTATTCATGTGTTATAGAAGACATTAACTGTTCTTTCTGAATAGACTAATTTAGATTTAATTGCTTAGCACCAGTAACTAAAGCACTTGAAGCTCTGACTGCAAGGGCTGACTGAGAGCAAATTTTTTGAGAAAACAAGTGCTGCTAACACAGAAGTAGCAGAGTCCAGCAGATGTGAGAGAAATGAAGAAGGTAAGGACAAGGAGGAAAGAGACAATTCCAAGAGAAGGAGGTAACTTCAGAGGAAGGCCAGGCCAGCAAGAGTGAAATCAAATAAGAAATCAAGAGACCACTGACCAGGATTAAGGGACTGGATGTATGGATTGGGTAGTGGGTGGTGCAGCTATAACTGAGGGGCTTGTTCTGGGGTAGGGGTTCCTCCAGGGACTACTAGGTTTTGCCATTCCTGCAGCACAAGGCAGCCAGCTTCTGTTTGCATTTATATGGAAAAATCAACATGGACCCTCCTGCCCCCATAGCTCACTGGCTCTCCTACTATATTCTTCAGCTTGTTTAAAAATGACTTGAAGATATTGTGTGGATTTTTAGGCACAGCAGCATACTGCAGAACCTGGATATTGGGGGAGAAGCTACAAAGGCAAAGGCAGTGGGGATCAGAAATATATATATATATATAGTATCTATTTCTATATATAGCAATATATATAATATTATATATATATATTTATATATATATATATATATATATGTTCCTTGTTTTGTATATACTATACAGTGGGATCCAGAAAGAGGAAAGTATTTCGAAAGTACAAAAGGAGCTCCTGCTCCTGCCCTGGGATTGCTGTATTATTCCAGATAATTAGAACGAAGTGTGAGAGCAAGGCGGAGCGGGCGCAGCTGCTCCTCGGAGCGTGGCCACACCGCCGCCCCGTGGCTCCGCGCCGGGCGGAGCTGGGTCCTGCGCGGGATAAACTCCGCGGGAACGGAGCCTCGGGAGCCGCGACCGTCACGGAGAGCAGCAGAGCATCACCCCCGGCTCGCCCCTCAAGCCTGAATGCCCCCCATGAAGTAAAACTGATTTTGAAGAGACATGCTACGCAAGCATTGTCCCCACAAACGGCACAGCACTATGATTTAAAATAATTTCACTATCCTAAATGAGAATAATGTTATTTTAAAGAGATATAGTGTTTTGAATCCAGCAACTTTACTGCCTGCTCCTTATGATGATGGGCCCTGTTGTGATTGTGCTAAGGCTGTGTTTCACTCCAACTGCACACAAGATCTGCTGGATCAGCATCTAGAGAACTCAAATCTAACCCTTATCATGGACAGATCTTTATGCTACATTAATGGAAAATGATATGTAGGCTATGCAGTGGTGAAAAAGCCAGAAATACTTGAAGCAGAATCTCTACAAGCTTTGATGAATTAACTGTGTTAGCATGAGCAGCCTAGTGGGGACATCAGCAGTGTTTATTCTTATTTTAAGTTTTCGGAGAGTGTCATGCAATGGGTATGCTATAGAAAAAATGAAGGTTCCTTACCTCAGAAAGTATATTTCCAATGGAACTGGAATCTGAATGCTCTTGGAAGCTATTCAGCTTCCAAGGGAAATTCCTGTAGTGTGCTGTCCAGCCCAAATCAAAGGGTACAGCAAAAGCAGAACAAATAATGAACTGGCAGATAAAACAACTGCTGTCCAACAACCTATAATGAGTGTGCCACCATAATAACTACCTCTGCTGATGGTTGACTAGAGATCAGTAATCCACCCCAAATATATGCAGAGGTTATTCAGGACAAATGGGCTTGATTGGAAAGTTGGGAGGCTGTGAAAGACAAAACTGGAATTTGGACTACTGGGAAATAACCTATTTTACCAAGAAAGTATTTAATGAGTTTGGCTAAGTGGTTTCATGATAAAATACATGGAGAGATGATGGCAATTGTTAACCAGATTGAAAAAATGCGAGCAGTCCCCAGAATATATATGGCAATGAAAAGTATTGTGATTTCTTGTCCCACACATTGAAAGTTGTCCCACACAAAACACAAACGAGATTGAGGTATGATCATATTTGTTTTTCCCATTTTCAAACTGGTTATGCTGACATGCCTCTTATGAGCACTGCTAATCATGGATCAACTTGGATAGAAGCTTTTCCCATCAGGAAAACTGTTACTGTGGGAGTGATTAAAACATCCTTACTAGATATGGAATACCTGAAAATATGGAATCTGCTAGAGGTTTTCACTTTCCAGCAGGAATACTAAACAACATCTATAAAATTTTAGGAACACAGTGACAACTAAACATTCAGTATCATTCACAGTCCTCAGGAGAGGGGAAAAAAATTAATAAGACTCTCAAAAATAAAATTACTTGAATTTGTAGTCAGGTAGCTTGGAAATGGCCTTCAGGAACAGACTATTAGAAACACCTGCCACCAGCAGAAATAGTGTTTGGCAGGCACTTAGCTGTATCTGCCAACCCTGTCTCTGCTATGACCAGTCCCTTAGATGGAGAGGAACCAAATTTATACCAGGGACACAAAAACATCTACAAGAAAACAGGCACAAGACAGATGGTTTCAACTAGTTTTATTATTGGGCTGTCTTCTATACCTTAAGATACTAGAATTAAACACTTCATTGTATAGATGTTTTGGTTCCTTTTGTTTTCTAGAATGCAAGGACAAATGAGACAATTCCAAGAGAATGAGGCAACTTAAGAAGGGCCAGCCCAGTAATAGTGAAATCTATATGAAATAAGAGATCGCTGAGCAGAATGAAGTGATGTGTAGATTGGGGGATGGTTGGTATGGGTATAACTGAGGGGCATGGTCTGGGCAAGGGGTCCCTCTCCAGAGGCACAGAGCTGTAACCTGAGAACTAACAAAAGAGGAACTGGAAACCTTCCCTTGGATGTGACATTAATTAGTGAGATCCTAGAGTTGGACCCTGTTAAGATGGCCAGTGTGTGTAATTCCATAACACCTGTCAGATTTTACTGCTATAGATATTGCAATGAGTAAAGAAAAAGAAACTTTACTTCTGAAAAAAACATCCCCACTAGTGATTAGACTCATATAATCACATCAATAATAAAAAATAAGCAGACCTTTAACTAGCCCAGTGGTACTAAAGCCCCTATGTGCTTTGTAGTGCCTGTTCTGCTTTTGCAAGCCAGGTTTTGTATTTATGTTCTGTATGTGCAGCTCTCACCTACAGAAAATTGACAATTTGTACCATCTAAAGTTGGTTGCTCTGGAAACTGGCTACAATTTCTTCCAGTTTCACAGCAAGAGCTGCTGAACTCCAATGCAAGGAAGCACAGCAGCTCTTATTCACTTGCTTCCCCAGGCCAATAAACTTGCCACAGGAGTGACAGATTATTTTCTTCTTTTTTACTCACTCTGGGAGGCCAACCCCAGGAGGAGCTTATGACTGACTTGAGAAAACACTGAAGCATTTCAATACCTTTCACAAAAGAAGCTGAAATAGAAAATCTCTCACAGGCCAGAACAGTATCAGACATCTTCCAGAGTGTCAGAATGGGCTATAGAGGGAATCTATAGAGGGTTACAGAACCAGGATGATTTTCCTAAAGAGAGCCCTTCTGTCTTGTGCCTCCCTTCTACTTCCCAAACCTATGACCACTGACAACATCCTACTTTTCTGCAATGACTGTTGGGTATTATTTACAGATTGTTGCTTGCTATATCATCAGTCATTCATTTCATGTCTTCTGAGCTCCTTCTTTCACCAAGCCATTCATCAAAAAGTCTGGGATAGCTCAGGCACCCAAAAAACACATCCTGCTAGCACAGGACATAGCAGTGTGTTTCAACACCCAGGAAAGCACAGCATTTCCTACATTTTCCTTTTTGTCAGGCTGTGTGAGGTAAGGCTGTCAAAAAGTCTCCCTTTCCTATCTCCTGTCCCCTCAGGGAGCTGATCCACACTAATTGCAGTAAGTGTGGGGTACCCGGCCCTCTCTCAGGAAGGTGTGAATTACCTCCCCTGTGCCACATGGCCAGCCCTGTGCCTGGGCTGCTGGCATATGGCAAGGCACCACTCCAGCTTCTGCTCTGCTAATTTACTGTTTTATTAACATACAAGGGAGGAAAGAAAAGGCATGGGGAATGTCAGGAAACTCTCTTGTCTAATACATGAGATCCTGTCCAAACTATCTCCTCAGCAGATGCCTTAAACTGCAGGGACTCTTCCTTTTCTTTATAGAGTATGACAGAGCAGGAACTCTGTGGCAGGGATGAGATCAACTGACCCCATGCATTCAGAAAATAAAGTTCAGAAGCTATTGTTTCACCTTTCTGTTAGGTAGTACTGGTTGCTCTGTATCAGCTTGAAGCCTACCACCACTCTGCTGAAGTCATGCTTTTATTAAACTACTTGGAAGTTGCTTTGACAGCTTAAATAGACTTAATAAGTCCTTTAATGATGGGTATTTCAGCAGACATAAGCTGCCACAAAACACGAGATTACTGGTTAGAGGCCTTAGTATAACTGCTGTGCCAGCACAGCATTAGAGAAAACATTTGCTACTATGTATCTGATAAACACTAAGATTACACTGCCCATATGGACTTGATGTAAAATTCTTCATGTCTAATATGCACCAGTACACATACACATACAAATCAGAGATAGAGAAAACATTCCACTTGACTGTCCTCTTTCTGCAGTAACTTCATTCACACAGGAGTGGGGCTGCTAAATGGTAATATCGTTCAGTTATAGATTTAACAATTTTTTTAAAATTAGCTAAAGCAAATATAAGGTTTTTCCTCTAGCTAGAAGACTCAGGGTATTCTGATAAGATAATGACAAGGCAAAACAGACAGCCACAAGAGAGCTTTCAGAGCTCTAGACAAGTGTTCTTTTTAAGACACTGAGATATTTTTAGGGTCCAAGCTCTGCTTTACTTCCTGTGGGGGTGCAGCATCAGTAGATTTAAGCATTGAGAGTTCATGCAGAGCACATAAGAGGCTACAGAAAACCAGCCCCAGAGCACGTCCCACAAGCAAACGTGAACCATTAAGCACTGGAACAGGCTCTTCAGGGAAGTGGTGCAGTCAGCACCCCTGGAGTGTTCAAAAAACAAGTGGATGTGGCATTCTCCTATTGGGCATGGTGGAATTAGGTTTTATGATTCTATGAAAGCAGCAAGTGCCATGCTCCATCCTGGATAGACTTGGCAAGACAGTGGGCTGGGAGTACGAGAGCTGGGTTAAACACAAGGAAACAGAAGCAGCTGAAAAACTTCATAGCAATGATAGAAATGAAATAACAATACTCTCACTGTCCCCCAACTCAGTTCTCCTCATGTTCTCACGGAATTAGAAATTGCCAAAACTCATGCAGATTCAGACAGGGAGATGCTGAGCTCTGTTGTCAGGATCCAGACTTGATTTTGTTAATGAAATGGAAAGAGAAATGCATCATAAGATTCAGAAAAGGCTTACCTGATCTTCAAGCCCTTCAGGATGCAAAACCAAAACAAGTTTCCTTTTTATAATGTAAGAGTCTGGTTAAAAAGGTACAGGAAAGAAAAGAGGGCATGCTCACTTTTGTTCAGTTCCTTTTTTCAGCCTTCCTTACAAAGAACTGTCATAAAATTGTTTTTATTTTTAAGATGTCACATTAACTCCAAAGATGCATCTCCTCATGTGAGAGAGGAAACAGAACTTTCCCATCTCTTCTCCCTAAAACTTTCCCCTCTGCTCCCAAGGGCATGAGACAGTGCACTGCAAGGAAAGTCTCATACATCATTGACAAGCTCTGTACGCTTTTGATTACACTGTCAGAGCTCTTCTTCAGTAATGCATGAAAACAAGAGAAAAGCCCTCCAGAGACAGAGGGCTTCAATTATTTACACAGATGAAAGAATAAAGTTTGCTATTCTCACATATCTAGGAAGTCTCAACTCCATAGACAAATTTCCCTGGGTAGCTGAGTAAATTGGTGCTTCTTGTCATGGCAGTGACACTGGTTCATTCCACACTGTTTGAGACACAGAAACCAAGCCTCATCCAGAGCCAGCAGGTGAAGGTTACCTGTCCTCCCGCCAATACAGATTCCAGACTCCACTGTCTTATGTTTTGGGTGCTTTTACCCTCTCTCCTTGCCTGCTAAGTGTAAACAGCATCAGCTATGAAGGATTTAAAAATCTCACGTAACTGAAAACAGAGACAGGTTTTGAAGTTTATGGCAGATATAATTTAACAAAAATTTAAAATATATTTTTCTGACATATTTTTAAAAACAGTTTAAAAAATATTTGCCCAGATCAGGTTAAAATTATTTAAAAGCATAATTATCATGGCACAATCTTCAAAATTGACATTTCAAAACATCATCTCTTCTAATACAGTGAAGATCATGGTTCTAACATGTTTCCAAATACAGGCTTAACTTCAAATATTAATCAAGAAAACACTGAGTAGCAACACTTATTTCTCAGAAATCTACTCATCTCCCAAGGTCAGTCCTGGTCCATTGCCACCCCAATTTTTTTTGTATTAATTTAATGTATTAACACAGGACTAAGAGAATTAAACCTGGTGGAGAAAATAATTGAGAAATATTATCAGAGGAGAAAAAAAACTTGGACATTTCCATAACCAGAACTGTAGACTTACTTGCAGCATTATCTGTATTTTCTGCCTTTCACACTGAGCTGGAGGCAGTAAAAGCCAAACCTCCCACTACCACTCAGACTGTACTTGCAATGTATATAGCTGACCTTCCCCTGTCCTTCAAAACATTAAAATTCAAATCAAGTTTTACCATTAGAGTATGCCCACAGTGAATTCCACTCAGTAACTCTTACCCATCTCACAAAGTGGAGTAATTATCAGAACTATGTGAAAACTAATTAACTTCTATTAATATAGAGATTTATGAAAAAAATAAGAACATAAAAAAACCAAGATCCAAGACAAGATTCAACAGTAACTAACCAGAAGTTAATTAGGCCTTTTAAATCAGCATTTTGTTTTGTGCCTGCACAACCAATACACAGGCAACAACCTTACACAATCTGTCTTCTAGCTGGGCTCCTCCATAAGCACTGACAACCTTGATTGAGGATAGTCCTTGCTTCTGTGATCTTGCTGTTGTCTAATTTTATTTTATTGATTTCTTCTTCTTGGCTTGCTTTTTGGACATGGCACCTAGAGCTGAAATGCCCTCTGATGTCTGAGGTAAGAGTAGTTTTCCAGACTGTGTTGGGTACTTGGTTTTCATAAGGACTTTAAACAGTGGCTGGGACAACATATGTTTCAGTTGTTTTTTCATCCCCTTCAGCATCTTTTGCTTCTGGCTTTCTTCTTGCTCACTAGCTTTTCTTCCTTGGGGCAGAAATCAAAGATACAGAATGTTACAACAAGAAAAAAACTTGCATTGCAGGTGTTTGTAAGACCTGATAAGGGCAGATGCTGACCCCAGCTTTCTCTCTCTAACAAGGTCACTCAACTCCCAGTCATCTGTGACTTTTTCAGATCACCCAGGCAGTTCACAAGATAATGAGATTGAAAAGAATCCTGACTACTGAGTAATGATAGTTAAGGCATGAACTGAGGAGAAAAATGAAATCAAGCTTGCTGTAAGGTAAAATTGAAAGCACATTACTGAATCTATGGTAACTGTGTAAGAGGCACTTCACTTATGGCACGAATGACTGGGAGTTTAACTGGTCTCCAACAAGCTACACAAGAATTAGAGACTGTACACTTTAAAGCATAAGCCTGGCAGGTTTCTGGGTGACAGTTACAAAGTGTTTCACTTGAGAGTCACAACTTACTTGGACTGGATGTGCTATTTGGAAACTCATTCTAAAGCACAGCATACTCAGATTATGTCAAAACAAGACAGCAGAGTGCTAATTATCTGAAAGCACTCCTGAACAATGCAGACAGAGATGGTTAGTGTTTGCTTGCAAAGTGGTTGAGAAGCAGCTAGTCCAGGCATGAATAAAGAAAGCCATGATTCTACACATGTTTCAAAATTAAGGCATTGGCATATTTAGCAGCTTACAGGTTAGAGCCAGACTAATCTGAAGTAACCTCTGCAGTAACCCTATTCAGCCTACCTTCAAAGAACTAGTAGGAAATCATACCTTCAGCTCCCAAAACATGAACACACAATGGGGCATTTTACAGTGCATCTAAGCTTTGCAAAATTTCATGGCATTGAACTAATAGCTACTTGCAGTTGTATAGCTATACACATTCTCTCAGCTACAGCCTGCAAAATATTTAATTTTAAAAATGTAAAAAATTATTTACTCCTAACAAACCACCAAAAACCTTGTCAACTTCAATATATGTATCGGCCATTTAGCCCACACAGCTCAACCTACTTAAGGCTCACATAATATTTGGTGTTCCCTAGCACTTCCTGGTTGTTCCCACACAGAGCTGTCAGGCTCCTGTCCTGATGCCTGACTACAAGAGAGTGGGAGAGAGAAGAAGAAGTGTGGAAACAGCTTTTTCTATGACAAGAGGGGACAAGACTCAAATCAGGACATACTGGGCTGCTTAGATTACTCTGACATGTTTGCCAGAAGCTCAACAGTTCTGGTCTGTTCAACATGTAGACTTGTCTGCAACTTGCCAGAACAGTCACACCTCACTTCCTCAGCTCCAGCTGCACAACCATCCTGAAAACACCACTAACACCATGCACCAACACCCCTTTCCTTCCCCCCAGCCCCTGCCCTGCAGCTTTTGAAGCTTCTCTGCCATGGTAAGGCTTCTTCTGGACACCAGCACTATCGACCCTACTGAGCATATCCATGAAAAAACATTTTCTACTTGCCCATCAACATGTCATCATCAAGATCAATCTCAAGAGCCTCTGCAGCTTGCTGGAGCCAGGAGTTGTGTTGCTTTGCCCGACTGTTGAAAAATTCTGCCTTCTCAATCTGCCTTGCCAAATTCATCCGTTCCTGCAATGAAAGTACATTTAGACAGTACATTTAGACATTATGATCAGGTTTAAACGTGGGGTACTTCAGCAGAGTAAGTGTTTGAGAGTATGCACTGCAATGCAACTGGGGTGAAGAGACACTTTTGTTCCCTACTCACATCCCACCTAATAAACACATCATCATTCACTAGTGTTCTCCTTCCTTAGATCCATGATAGAATCTGACTTCTAAAACATCTCAATTACTAAACATACCTGAATCTTAACTTTCTGTGAATGAATCATTATAAACATTCGAGAGACATCAAGAACAAACCCTGATTCAGACACCAATCATTTCCAAGTTACATATTTATATAGTACAGCTTGATCTCAGAGTTATTAGTCTCAGCAGTAAGGAGCAGGCACTACTCTCATTCCACTCTGAAGAAAGTGAACTCTGCAGGCCATATGAAAGGAACAGATATTTTCAGGAATGCATCTGGATCTTGTTTAGGCACAGGACAGAATGTCCTGTCCTTCTTCCCAGCTGCACACAGGTGGAACAAAGATGTCCAGCAAACTTAACCTGACCTGCAGGTTTCCAGCTGGGCCAAACAAATAACTAATTCACTGCAGAAAGAAAATGTGCACTAACAGTAATTATGAACCACTAGAAGCAAGTTCTGCTCTTTGGAATGTGCCTAAAGTTGCATAAAACAAAACCATGCAGGAATCTGCATAGTCAGGTGCTGCACAGTAGCAGCAGCAGCCAGGACTGCAAGGGTAATTACTACAGAGAGAGAGAGAGAGAAGAAATAACACTTGGAGTGGACTACTAAGTCAGTCACTTGTTAGATCATTACAAGAAATTTAAAGTAAGCTTTTCCATCTCTGTAAAATTTAAGTCCTCTTTAAATCTATCTTGGTTCAACAATTCTATTCCTCTCAAGTGAAATCCCTTCAGACTTTTCCTGAACTTGAATGAAGGCATGCAAAAGGAGGGAAGGACAATGGGACAGACATAAACAACAGCACTATTAGTCCAAACTACAATGACTTTGTGATTAAACCCAGGAGAAAGCCTAAATAAGGCCTGACTGTTGCAAGGGCTTATGAGGCTGGAGTCCTGCAACTACAATTACAAAGATCTCTTCTGGGGAGAGGAGCACTATTGCAGCTAGGAGAGATCATTGTGAGATGGCGACTGGAAAAAGAAAGTGTAGAAACGACTTTTATTTGCCCATCAATTGATAGAGCATTATAAGAGCCAACAACTACTCATCAAGAAACACAGAAGGATCCTCTGAAGCAACAGTCTTCAAAATAACAGATTTCTCTCAGTAACTAGAAACATTTAGTGGGTGGAAGGGGACAATGGGGGAGACAGGGGTGGAAATCAGATTCTCTTCATTACTACCAAGAGGAGAAAAAAATGAATCCGTGGAAGAATTTATTTGGTTTTCTTTCCTATTTCAGAAAGCTGCATTTCCTGAAAGGAATACCCTATTTGCAGCAAGCCTGGGTTTTGAAAATTCCTGTCATCATTCCCAAGGTGAGGATACTGCTGTTGCCACTGGGGTAGACCCTGGGCTTAGTCCAATACAAGTAGGTAAGCTTGAATCAAAATAACATGAGGAAGATATCTGCTGCATTATCTGACTGTCTTTACTCTTCCCTGTTCTCAATGATTGCACAATATTCAGACACTTCTACCCCAGCTGGATTCCTTTAAAATCTAGTATTTAAATATGTCCCTTTTGTGTATGACTGACAATCCAAACTGCTAAGAGAATGCTGAGACATGAAATAGAATTCAAGAAGTAGAAAATCTGCAGTGACTAGATGCTTTCTTAAACACACTGTTTTGTAAATTCTAACCATTGTCTGCCTTGTGAGTTAGTGAATGACTAACTCACTAGCTAACTTTTAAAGAATCCTCTTTAAAATGGGCAATAACCTAGGAAAGGGAAACACACAGTTTGACAGGGTTCAGTGGCAGCTGTGGCCTCACAGTACAAAAACTTTTAGAAATGCATAAAACTCACAACTTCAGATGGGAAGAGGCAGGTGAAGACCACTGAATATCCCTGAACCTGCTAGTGTTCTCTAGTCTGTTCCTAACATAAGAGGCTTTAAAAAATGTACTTAGCAGTGCCATCCCAGCTCCACAGCCACAAAACATATCCACTTCCTTACACTGTTTCTGGAAAAACGCAAGTGATGTTTATGTTTGAACAACTTTCTTGGGCCAGTTATTGACGAGAAATCATAGATATTGCTTAAAAAAATATAAAGTGTAATGAACTTAATTTTCTAATCCAGATCCTCAAGAGTAAACTTCATCTGAAACCTGGAAAGAACACAACAGGCAAAATCATATCAGTAATATAAATAAGCAAGCAACTAATCATGCTGCAAAAAGACCATTATTACTTTACCTTAATAGAAGTCATGCACTTGGCATCAACTGGGAAAAATGGCAGCTCTTCACTCTTCTCCAATGTTTTATAGATTTTCCGAAAATTGATCAAGTCCTCGGGGCCAATCAGCAGCAGGCTGAGGCCTTCGTTGGCAGCTCGGGCCGTGCGGCCGCTCCTGTGCACGTACAGCTCCGAGGTGCGGGGGACCTGCAGGAAGCCGGAGAAGCCATGAGCGGGCCAGCACAGCTGCCAGCAGCCTGGCATGCCTTGGACAAGAGGCTGCCAAAGAATCTTGGCTTTTACACACACAGTACATTGCACGTAACACAGATGAAAATAATGTAAAAGATGATGTCAGGACACACTGTGTTCTCTGATCCAGAACTTTTCCTTGTGTAACCTTTTGTGAGTCTCTCCTAACTTCTGACCCTCTGTCATTTCACTTGCAAAGCAGGAAAATATTTTGTGTGTCCTCAGAGAATAGTTATAAGGCTGAGTAATTTGACACCTTTGTATATAAAAGGTAAGCAAAAAGCAAGGAGGATCATATCTATTATGTCATTTCTTATACATAATCACACATTCATAAAGTGCTACCTATTGCAGTCAGTCACTGCAGAAACGAGGTCTTTAAGTACAAAGCACTGAGGACAGTTAAATGATTTAATCTCTATACTTGGGACTATACTATACATGGGACCAAGAATTACAGCTTTACAGTGTTCAAGATTTGGATCAGCAAAAACTCATATCAAACCAAAACAGTAAAAGGAAAAACACTAAAAATGCTTAACCTGGTAGTGGATGACATGCTGGACATTAGGAATATCAAGACCACGAGCTGCAACATCTGTTGTCAGGAGGACACAGCTGAGAAGTGACAAAATGTAATGAACATAAAATTGAAGAGTAAATAATTTGCCAAGGAACATAAAATACAACAACTTAGAATTCTACCAGATCAGTTTAAGAAACAGGTTTATACTGTATTATCTGTAGGACATATGCATTCTGTTTGCCCTTACAGAAACAATACCCAATTTACCTCAAGGGCAGTCTTGAAACAGTAATTCTTAAGAGTAAAATTTAAAATGCAAGTGTTGCCTTCAGCATGTCTACTCTGTTTTCAATAAATAAATGCACTACCTTGCTGGATCCTGTTTTCCTATGTTCTTCTTCTCTCTCAGTTCACAAGAATGCTAGAAAAAATTGCTATTCAATGAGGAAGGGGGTGCATATGCCCCTGCATTACACTTTTCAGTGCACTGTCCAGATTCTAAAGAATTTCTTTAGCTTGCCTTGACCCCACCATTAACAACACAGTTGATCCGCTGGCAGTACAGACATGTTATTAAGAGTTTCACCAGTTGAGAAAAATAACATTATTAACATTATCTATTTAAACAACAGTTTTTGGGGGTGAAGTATCTTTTACCAACTTGCACTCAAATACACTCTCAGTAAATTAAAACCTAGAAAAAAGGGGGGAAGTTCTGTTCTAACAATTACTATTTCTCCTTATCCCTAGAGAAGATGAACAAAAATGTTGTTCTTTTATATAAGCAGTCTCGACAGAGACAAAAGTCTCCCCAGGATATGGAACAGTTTGTTTTAAAAACATCTCCCAGCAAGTGAAATGAGTAACTTTCAGGTGATGGAAATTTGTTAAGATTTTATGGCATCTGACTGCATACTCTATTGCTACAAGGTTCAAAGCAGATATAACAAGAGAAAAATTCTACAGCTAGCAATCTGCAGAAGGCCATGACAGATGGTCTCAGACTTCTTGCCTGCCTTGAAAACACTGCAGGCTCTGAAAACACTTCACCTGACCAATGCAAATGCTATCAATACATTTGCCAAGGGATGCTGCAGCTCCATGACAGCAATTCAACCTTTGTTCTCCATGCCTGGATCTATTAACAAGGTACAAACTCCTAGACAGCATGCAGCAGTTCACAGCAGGACTAAACTGTGAGGCTTCTGGACTATGGAAGTAATGACATGAAAAATCTCCTCCCAAAGGCCATGCCAAAGAGACCCCAAAACATTGTTTCATAAAATGGCAGGACAGGTCTGCTTGGGTAAGCCCTGGCTGCCCACTACTGCTGAAAGGCACAACTGCCCTTTCTTCTGCACTGCTCAAAGATACTTTGACCCTTGGGATACTAATTTATATAATTAAACCTGCAAATGAGTAATAAGTGTTAATTTTCTGATGGTTTAGGGAGATTCAATAACTTACAGAGGATCAAATGACCTGAGTCAAGATCCAGGCAGAGCTGTGCAGGACAGTCCTAAAATAATGTCTGAAAATAAGGCAAGTGACAGCTCCTTCATCAGCAACAAGCTCCTGGACCACAGACTATTTCAGGCTCTCATGGGCCTCAGGAGGTCTCTAGTAAAACCTCCTCTTCAAAGCAGGATGAGCTGCAAGACTGGACCAGGTTGCTCAAGGTTTTTATCCAACTGAGCCTCAAAAAACTCCAAGACAAGCAGCCTGTTCCCATGCTCAGCTGTCCTCACAGAGAAAAAGCTTTTTCTCATATCCAGCCTGAATCACTTATTTCAACTTGCACTCATTACCCCTCATCCTCCCATCAAGCACCACTCTGAAAAGCCTGGCTCCATCTTCTGGATAACCTTTTTTATGGTGTCAGAGGGTAACCACTAGCTCCCCACAAAATACTTTTCCTCGGTAATAGAAACACCCAGTCTCTTCAGCCTCTTCTCTTGCAGAGCCAGTGCTTCTTGAGTATCTTGGTGGCCTTCCACTGAACTTGCTCCAGTTCATCACCTTAACTGTGAAACCTCATCCTCAGTCGTTAATATCTTGAGCTCATGAGCAGGGGATTCACATCCTCAAGTTAATTCACATCCCAAGTTAATATCTTGGGCTCATGAACAGGGGATTCACATCCTCAGCGAACTTCCCCAACCTACTCCTACTCTAACAGAGTTGCTTCCCCTCACCACCACCCTTCATGCAATTTCATTTTTTCTCTACTAGGAAAAAAAAGAAGGAAGTTCTTTTTGGAACTAAGAAGTAGAAAATCAACTCACCTCTCTCGCTCAGCAAATCTTTCCAGGTTTTTCAGCCTTTGCTTTTGGTGCATGTTGGCGTGCAAAGGAAGAGGATCACAATTTAAGATTGTGAGGAGAGAACTGAGGCGTTTTACACAGTCTATGCTGTTTGCAAAGACCATGGTTCTTCCTGGATACTGGAGAAGAAAGTAATAGAGATAATAGTCCTTCTCATTTGTGTTACAGTGGATTCTGGTTTCTGTCAGTGTCTCAACAGTAGCCTCTTTCCTTGTTAAGTCTATTACTTTGGGTTTGCCCTTTATTCCTACTTTTTCCATTAACAATTCTAGTTTGGTCTTCTTGTCCATCTTTTTAGCATTCTTTTTTTGTAAAACTCTTATGGGAGTCTGATGGACTAAAGTCAAAGTGGCAGAAAAAACAAAAGTCTGTCGTCGAGGGTTATACTGTGAATCATTTAAGATTTCCAGCAACTGAGACAGCTCTAAGAAGTGACCTTTCTCAACCATTCGGTCTGCTTCATCAATCACAAGGCACCTGTCAAGTAGAAAACACACAGTAAAAATACCCTTGTGCAGCTAAATACAAACCTGATACATTTAAGAACAACTTTTCCTGCTAAACACATAAAGGATATTATGCATATAAAACCAAAAGGAACACCAGGTATGCTGGGGCAGCTACAGTAGCCTTCTGCATTTCTTTTTGAAAAATCAGGTTTTTACTACTGTCTTTAACTGACATTTCCCTCCATCAAAATAACCAATGTGCATTTCAATAAAAAACTCACACAGAAATAGGTGATCTTGTGTAGTCTAAATTATTTAATCTGTTAGTAAACCTAACCAGTATGCAGGGCTGCCCAGTTCAGTATCCAGCAGTCATCTGAAAAGGCACCTTTACCTGAGCTGACGAAGATTTGAAAGATGTGGGTGTCTCTCTTTAATTAACTCCCACAGACGGCCTGGGGTTGCAATTACGATTTCTGGCTTTCGATTCAGCACACGTTCTTGCTTCTGTGCAGCCATGCCTCCTACTAGGATTGCAGTCTTAATGCCTAGAACATATAAATAACAGATTTTATTTCACTAATTTACCAGTGAATGTTTTTATATAAATCTGCTTCATGAAGTGCTATAAACAGTCTACCTTGCAACTTTCAACAAGCATTTTGCCCAGGAAACTTCAGGGGTTTTATGTAACACTGAGCTTATAGAAATGCACTCAATTTTACAGAAGAATCCTCATTATAGTTAGATGCCAAGAATTAGTGCACCAGTCTTTCAACAGCATGAAGAATCACATCCATAGCTGTTAGTTTTATTTATACAAATTTCTGAGTCTCGTGTTTTCTCTATTACATTTGCATGAACAAACATATTCCTGTTAAGAATAACCAGAAGATCCTTTCAAGAATAAGACTGAGAAATGCTTGTCTTGCTAAATAGCTGCTTATTTGCTATGGAATAATCCTACCAAGCATGCTCCCATCCGATTACTGATTCTTGCACAGTAGCACAGGCCTCCTTAGCTTTAAGTAGTTTGCAGAGGTACTAAAAAGAGTTTATCTTTGGAAGCAGACTCCACACATGGCTTATTTCACCCTACTTCTTCAAAGAGTACACTGGCCCATGATAAACTCAATGCTACTTTGCAAGACCCTTCCAATATACAAGCTTCCAGATCTCTCTTCTGGACTACTTGTGAAACACTACAGCAGTTTATTTTTCCCAAAGTGAGTTTGAGGCAAAAATAAGTCCACATCAAAATACTGCCTCTCCTGCTGCACCAACTGTATTATCACTTGGGCAGCAGATTTTTATACATAAATAGCACTGCTCCTATCAGAACTGTACGACATAAATTGTTTACTTCAGCCTGGCAGTTAAAATAAGCCTTCTAATCAGATGCAGACTGATGAGCACAGCAGGACATACAGACACCAAAGGAAGGTGGACTTAAAAGTAGTGTGTTGCACTACATATCCCCTTTAATAAATAAACAATTACTGGTACTGGAGAGGTGTAGAGAATTGGGAAAAACTCGCTGTCTTCAAGTTTCATGGCCTCACTCATTCACTTAATAGATGTACTGATTTCTGGTTTGGAAAGGAAAAGAAGAGGGGGGAATTGCTTTTGTCAGGCATGTTACTCAGTAACACTTCTGTAGCTTGACTGCTGCAGGAGGTAAGTCAGGCAATCCAGCAATGCCATCCACCCTAAATACTTATGGCCATAACATTTTTTTTTAAATTAGGCAGAACAAAGTTATACATATACAGTATATACAAAGATTGATATGCTTGTTAAAAATGAAATTATATATACATATAGATATATAAAATAAAAAACTTACAGATAATGAAATTATTAATTATATATAGCCTACATTACCCAAAACTAGAACAAGGTTAGCTGTCACCAGGTATCTAGTACTGATTCTGTGTTGTGAGAGTAGGAATCAATACCTATTTGATGGAAGACACATTTTAAAATAAACAGCTCACATTAACTGCTTACTTCCACATGCATGTCACTGAAGAATCTCCACGCATTTCTGACACATCAGTGGCTAAAAACTCTAACCCCCTCAAAAGCTATAATAATTTTATGATTTTATGGAAGGAAGTGTAGCACACATTCTGGCTCAACACCAATGCCAAGATCCAAACACAGTCTAATCTGGCTGTGGAACATGGCCTCTGGGATTTACATACCTGTAAACTTTGCAACTGCATCAATGTGGTGCTTTACTTGTACAGCTAATTCTCTTGTAGGAGTAAGGACCAGTCCTAAAAGAGGTCTGTTTTTATCAGAGTCAACAGTGTGTGTCTCGTCATCAGAATCAAATTCAATGTTTTCCAGCACCTTCACACAGCCTGTAGTGAAAGATGCATCACCTTCATCTCCACTATCTTCAGCCTGCTGATGGGTTAGTTTTTCTGCTTCATCCTCATTTTTCCATCTTGGTTCATCATGATGCTGATGGGACTCTTTAGAAACACTGTCATTTCTGGTTGTTGAGTTATTTGATTTTTGCCACTGCAGCACAGAGTGAATCATTGGAATTGCAAATGCAAGTGTTTTGCCGCTTCCTAAAAAAAAAAAACAAACAAGAATAATAACACAGACTGACAAGTCATTTATTTGAAAAGATGAGAAAAGCAACAGCCAATCACACACTGTTCTTAAAACACACCATTGTAACAGATGCAAACTCATGATCTTTAGAATACCAGAAACTTGCAGCAGTAGCATCTTTTCTCCTGTTCCCTTTATACATCTCCATTCCCCTGTTCCTGGGGAACAGGTATTTTTCCAATCTCTAGCAGGTCAGGCATATTTATTTATTCTAGAAGTGTTTTTAAAAAGCTGTAGTAGCAGTCAAGATATTTTTAAAGAACTGTAAGCCCATAAGGAGAATACCATGCCCTAATTGAAAGTTCTAATCAACATTCTCCAAATAAAGGAATAGCAAACGAGGCCAAGGACAAACTGGAATGCACTTGAAGGATTAGCTTCCATCTTCAATTTATAGTCCTGTATTTACAACTTTCTAAGATACTGTATTTTGAAACACTCCACTGTCTAATTTCCTAACCTAGCACTGGGTCATACTTTTATAATCAGAACACATACATCTAAGTTAGAAGAGAGAATCCACTTTGGAGTGATAGGGCTTGTCAAAAGCAAGTTTAATTGCAAGGGTTCACTGTACTAACTACCAGTTACATCCCTGCCACATATTCCCTTCTGAACTATCTATCAGTAATAAAGACATTAGCAAAAGCCTGGTAGCACATCCACCCCAGTGAAGCTTTTCAGATGTAGCAGTTCACTAAACATGAACGCAGCATCCAGAGTACAAGACACTATTACACCATTCCTGTAATAGGCCACTGCTGGAAAGTAGTCCTCTGGAAATCTCTTCTCAATTCCTTCCATATCAAAAAGCTGTAAAGGTTTGCCTAGCAATACAGAATTTTGCCTGTTTAAGGAGAGAACTGTATTAATATGAGTTAATACAGATAAGCTCAGTGTCATCATCCTGACCAGGGCTGCTGCAAAGTCTTGTATCCACTTACCCACCTTTCAGCACGGCTGGGAGGTATTTTACGACTTCTGCCTGCACTTGAAGCAGAAAATATTTATAACCTGTATTTAGAGCACTTATACAATAAGGTTGTGGTAATACAGAACATATGTCTTGAAGGTGAAGAGCACTGCTGATTTTGAATTAAACATAATGCAGTTTGCTGGTGCAAATGTCAGACCAGACAGATTATGGCTGTGACAATCAGGACTATTCTACAGACACTAGATTCACCCACAAATTAAACAAATTATCACCTCACTGGACATGTTATCGTTATAGCACACAAACTACATACCACAGACAGGTGTGCAAAACCAGGAAGAAGGAATATACTGGTACTACAGTTCAAGCCAACTCGTGCTCTTTTAAACAGTTTCATATTGTATAATTTCATGTAGATTTGGCTCCTTAACCAGGAACCTCAGCAGTTCCACATAGTAATGAACAGCAAGGGTTAGACCCACTGCAAAAACAAGTCTTGACATTCCCTTTGTCTGATCTGCACATGGATCTACTGCCATATCAAAATCTTCCCAGTCTTCCCAATGTTGCTACTAGAAAAGATTATTAGTTCTTTAACTTTGCGTATTCCTCCCTCAAGCCCAGTGCTAAGAGGGGCTGCAGAATGTAGAAAAAAGAACTAGAGAGTTTCAGCTTGTCTCAACTGCAGCACCTCCTGACAAGCAGTTGTCCACATCTCCCAAGTTTCTACAAGAACATGATGATCCAGCAGACTCTCTAGAGAGAATATGGATTTCACTTATGAAAGAATAAATGAGCAAAACACATTCCTACTGCCTCAGGGTTATACAAAGTTATAAAGCAACAACACAGCCTGCCAACAGCCATGCTTTCCATCCTGCAGCTAGAGAGGAATTTGCTTACCAGCGCTGCCAAAATGGCACTTTTTTGCAATACAAAAACACCATTCAAATTTTCAGTTCCATTTTTAAAAACACTCCCTGTGGGGCTTTCTAATCTTACTAAAGCTAACAGCATCAATGCAGCTTCTAATTAAAATAAAAATGCAAATGACTGCATATCTTATTAGTTACTATACCGCCTTGCTGGAGAACAGTAAATGACTTTACAGAGAAGCAGTGAGATAAAGCAACTGGAACAAATGAAGACAGTCTAAAGGAAGCTTTTAAACCAAGGCAGCTTTCAATTATGCTTCCTATCTCTAGGTGTGTTAGGGGAAAAAATGTTGCTAAAGACAAAACTTCAAAGGTATGAACTGCAAACAAAGTTTGAGGGAACATAATGTTCTGAGACTTCACAGCATTAAGTAAACAAGAAGCTATAACATATTTCATGAACGCTAGCAATGTTGAAAGCATGAGCTGAGCACAAGATGGATGTGAATCTACCTCTCAAATCATTAATGTAATAACTTACTTCATGCACTTTAAGCAGGGAGAAGGGCTGGTGACAACATACAGGCAAAGCCAGGGGACACAGCACAGGGTGGGCCCCTTTAGCTCTGAGCAGGGCCTGGGTCATATTCACATTTAACTCTGTGCCCAGTGTTTATTCACTGCTCCACACTAGCATGAATTACCTCCACAGATATCTCCACAGATTGTGTTTGGCTGCTGCAGAAATGGCCCTGTTTGCTTCACCAATCCTGCCTTTTTGCAGAATATCACCTTACCATTCCCAAAACAGGAAGCAGTTTGACAAACAGGAAAACAGACTTCTGCCAAAAGAAACTCATTGAGACTCCAAAGCTTTGCATGCTTTTTAAAGATGGGAGTTCCCATGGTTGTAAACATGTAAGTTTCAACATGTAAGTTTGTAAACATGTAAGTTTCCATGCTTACAAACATGTAAGTTTCAAAGTTTTAAAACTCTACTAATACGCTGGATATGCAAAAGACAAAAGCTCTTCTCTTATAAAACATAAAAGCTGCTTCTTCTGCATGTAAAAACTTGCAACCATGGGCTACATTTTAAGGAGAAAAACGGATGCTCCCAGCATCCAGGATCAGTTGAACAGACTTGTACCTGTTTCTGCAGCACCAAGAACGTCCATATTATCCCGAATGGCAGAAGGCAAGGCTAAGGCTTGAATAGGAGTTGGAGCACTGAACCCCAGGTAGCTCAAGGCTTGCAGCACTGGCTCAGGTACAAACAGATCTTTCCATGCAGACACATCAGCTTTTTGATCAGCTGAGGCAGATAAAACTTCTGTTGTCCAGTTTTTGACTTTTTTAGAAGTAGCTACTGATGGAAGGGCTTCCTGTGCTTGAGAAGCCTTGTTTTTAGGCACCTTCTTTTTCTTCTTCTTTGGAGTGTCTCTTCTGCTTGATGTGCTCTCAGTCACATGTCCATGGTCTTCACAATTAGCTTCTTCTTCGATTATTTCATTACACTTTGCCTCTTTATCGACTAGCACATCAACTTCTGCTGCATTAGGAATATTACCTTTATCTGTCTGGCTTCTCAAATCTTTGTTTTTCTTTTTCTTTTTTGGAGGAACAACAGGCTCTTCCACCTCCTCATCGCCTTTTTCAGAAGCACTCTCAGCCTTTCTCTTCTTCTCTTTTACTTTCCCCACTTTGGAAGAACTTACTAGCTTGTACTCTGTGAGCTCCTCCAAGCACACTATGTCTCGAAACTCCTCCTCAGCAAACAGATTGGGGTCAATCGGCACGGTTTTCCATTTTCCTACTACTTCAATGCCTTTTCGCTTCAATTTAAAGGAAGATCTAAATCTCCCTCCTTTTCTGGCCTTCATTTTTTACCTAAAAAAGAAATTGAGGGAGAAAAAAAAAAGGCCTTAAAATCCAAGGAATGGAGACTACCTTGGTATTCAAGTAAACGGGTATCCACGAAATAATTATGCTACTTTTTTAAATATATCAATTACACAATTTAAATATAACTTCAAACTAATATACATGTTGCTAAAATATAACTTAAACTATAATATAACTAAGTACAACAGGCAGGCCAGGCCTACTGCGTCCCTCCTGGAACACCTCCGGAGATAAAACAGAACCGTTGGATAAATTCCCTGAGCAGGCCGCGCAGCGCTCCCACCCCTGCCCGCCCCGGGAACCACCGGAGCCGCGGCGGGGCCCAGCACGGCCTCCGCCGCCACACGCGGGAGCTCCGGGCACTTGCTCCCCCCGCCCCGCCCAGAGCTTACCGCGCTCAGGAGCCCCGGGACGGAGAGGGACGAAGGGGCACAGAGGGGCACAGAGCGGGACCGCCCGGGCCCGGCCTTCCGCTAGCGCCGCTGGCCCCCGCGTGCGCTCCTGGGCGCCGCCATTGCCGCGTGACGTCACCCGGCGCGGGGCGTCACTGCGCGGCGCCCGCCGGGGCCGATCCTGAGGGAAGGCGGGAGAGGCCGCGGGAATCCCGGTTGGGATCCGGGCTGCGGCCGCTCGGTGTCAGCGGCGCTGCTCGTGCAGCCACAAACATCTGTTATTCAGCCTTGGTGTTCGCGTGGTGCTAACTTTAATGCCTTGTACGGGCAGAGTTACGTGTTGCAAATAGCTCCAGGGAAAGAGCGAGCGCCGCCGAGGTCACGGCAAGGGTCTTCTTTCCTCTTGTGTGATCCCGGCTCTTCGCAGCCTAGGAAGGGGACGGCATGAATGATAATGGAAGGTTTTTGTTTCTTCTGAAAGGTTGGCTGATGTTCAGAAGAGCGTCTTGCTATGAGACGGAGAGTGAGTTAAAAGCCCGGAGCTTTGGAGGTGATAGAGACTGGGAAGGTTGAAGTACAATTTCAGGTTGAAGTACAATTGCAACAGCAGTTACAATTGTTTCTTCTGCTTGGTGTTTGGAGGACTTTACTGGTTCTGTGAGAAGATGGGAAAACAGAGGATTGTTTTCTCTAGCTTTTTCCATTTTTTAAATGTCTTAGGACCAAGGGCAGAAATAAGCATATTAAATATTTTCAGTGACAGTTTCAGTTCCAGGTGGTCATCGCTAATGACATCACCATGCACAATAAGGTGTTTCTTTCAATTCATATTCCATGAGCGAGGCTATAGAGATTTGATGCTGGGTCCTGATGTTCTGTACAAGATTTATTTAAATCAGTGATGGTCAGGAAGTGAGTTCAGGGAGCAGGGACTCACCTGTAATTAATTTATGGTGTATTTCATGCAAAATATATCAGTGTAGTTTATTAATAGTCTAATTATCAGGATTAAGTGTATTTTCTGGCACTACTCAGAATTTTTCCTGGGCTTGTCTGGACAGAAATATGTACACACCCTTGAGTTTACTTGCTTGTAAATATGTGTTGTGATGTGCACAGTAAACATGTCTCAAATAACTAGAAATCCCCCCAAAAATGTGTAAAATACTGTTCTTCCCACACAGAAATACCAGGGCAGTGTGCCTGTGGAGATGGAGACAGTGCTGCTGTTTTTTGTGTGTAGAACAGACCCCAGTGAGTAAATTGCTCTTTCTGTGGCAGAGAGGACATGTTGCAGGAGTTTTCCTGGTGAGTGGATTTTGGCAGAGAGGGGAAGGTCAGGCTGCCAGTCAGGAGGGAGCAGTGTCACTTCTGCCACCACAGCGAGCACTGCTGCCCTGTGAGCTGAGGCAGTGACTTTGGCACGTGGCAAAAACCCCCAGCCTCAGCTCTGGGGCACTTAGAGGATTCAGTTTTCAGATTCTTGGTGTGCGTGGTTTGCATTTACATGGTGCCTTTCACAGTACAGCCATCAAACCTTATTTACGTAGGACTGAGCTGGAGGCAGCGATGGCCAACAGGACTCTCACCAACAGGAACTGGGACTGCATCCTCATGCCAGCCCTGAGGAGGGGTCTCAGCACTCTTCATGCATTCCTTCATTAAAAATACTTTTCCCTACACGTTGTTTAGATTCAAAACAAGTGACAAAAAAGCTTATTTATAATATTTTTCATTTTTTCTCTTCTTATTTATTGCATGTAAGCAAAAGTAAATTTGCAGAAGCAAAAGGAACAGATTACTCTGAAATTCTGGTGTGGTTGACTTAACACTGACACTGAATAAAAATAATGAAAAAAACTTGGACAGAAGAGTTCTTCGCTGTTACTCCTAGGTATAGTTACATGTCCTTTTGTAGTTGTAGAATTTCCAGCTTTGTCCTGAAAGATTTAGTATGGAAATAATTTGCCAAATTATGTTGAATTGTGCTTTCTAATGTAATTGTGCACATGTTTTTACAGGAGATAGGAGTATTCTGATTTTTTCTTTAAGAATGTGAGGGGTGCAGCTGGTTTTCTTCTTGATCAGTACTGAGCTCTATATTCTAGACTGAGGGACTGAATTACAGGCCATTGGTTATTTGAGTTGCTTTGAAACGGGATAACCAAGGGAACTAAATATTTGCTTAGTATTACAGTAACAATAATCTTTCTAAGCCTTTGTAACGGTAATCTTTCTGAGCCTTTGTGACCTGAAAGAGGCCCAGCTTTGGTATGTTGTGACAAGGCTTTGTCAATGAGAAGTTCACCTTCGTGTCTAACAGAGAGTCAGCTGTTAAACTCTGGGTAAATACAATTCCATTACTGCCAGTGCAGAGTGATCTCTTAGTAAAACTGTAAATGACAAATGAAACAGGTCTGCTTTACCCCCCTAGGGCTTCTTTAGATCAGCAGTTATTTAAATACCAGGAAATTGTGAATTGAAGATAATAACCTGTATTAATAAGTTAAGGAATTATGTCATTTGCTTGCATAACTCATGTCAGTACATGCATATTTTGTTATTTTATCAGTAGTTTCCAAGGTATTTAAGCCTTGTCTGAGAGCCCAAGAGAACTTGAAGGGTTTGATGTCCTCATTACAGAACTTTACCTGGTAACAGATCATGTTCTTCCCAGCTGTGAATTTACATTTCTGCAGATCAGTAGCCCAGGGATTGTGGTTTGGTCCCTACTGTGCAGTATTACATAATAGATATTATATGTTTCTTCAATTAATATTTTGATTTTTTATAAAATATGGAAGACTTCTCCTAAGAAAGCTTAAGCCAGAGAATGTTTTGACCTTTAATTTTGGGATTCATGTAGCTGAATTCAGCACCAGGAACAGCTGAATGTGCATGTCAGCAACTGTCGTAGGCTTTCACTTAGTAATCAAATTCTTTGGTTTCTCTCTTTTTTTTTTTTTTTTTTTTTTTTTTGTCTCTTGCAGGAATGTCAGTATGTGCTTAATTACTGAGTTTGATAGCTATTTCTGCTAACAAAAGAATGTCCCCGTACTGTGATTTATATTAATACTCATAGTGCACTGTGCACCTGAAGAATGTGCAGCTGCTGGCCAGTGGGGGACCTGATGCCTCCTGTGCTTTGCAGACTGTAAAATGTGCTCTTCTCTCTTTTCTGTCATGCAGCCAGATGAGGCTTGTTGTCCTGGTCCTGAAGTGGCAAGGTAAAGCTTGGTTCTTTGGCTTAAGGCCTTTGTTGTCATTTTCAGAAGTTCTGGAATACTGTTCTAGGACTGACAAGATCTTATGGCATAGCACCATGGAAAAAAATAACTCTCTGATGTTAAGCCTCATTTGAAAATATATACCACTTTGCCTGTGCTGCCTTTCTTTACTTTTTCTCTGTTTGTTCTTCCATCTTCACAAATGCATTTCTTCCTCACCTCTGTGAAGACAGCATGCTCCTCCTTCAGTTAATGTGTTCATAAAGCCAGGAGAACAAGATAATCTGTAAGCATGAGATTTAAGAGTACTGGCATGTTTAACTCTAGTTGTAGTAGCAAAGACTTTTTCAAGTACATATTTTTCAAGGTGAAGATTTTTCTGTGTGATTGAAGAATAGCAAAGACAACTCCATTTAATATGAGAGAAACACTTGGAATGGTTGCAAATGTAGTCAGATCCAGTAGATACTTCAGAAGATACTTCAGAATGTATTTTCAAGGAAAAAGGAAGGAAGAATGCTAAAGGAAGTTATGAAGATAACAGGAAATTAAATAAAAGTCAGTATTGGTTAACCAAGGGGAAATGGGAAATCAGGCCATGTCCCTTAAGAGGGTTTTCTGGGCAGAAAAATAAAGTGCATGTAATCTTGGACAACCTCAAAATATTATTATTGGGGGAAAAGGAATAGGACAGAACTTCAAGGGAAATGAAGTTGGCTAAAGGGGAAGGGAAATGTATGTTTCTTTTGGGGGAGCACATTTCTGTGTATATTGATAGATTAACCCATCAGCTATATGGAGTTTACTTGCATTTCTTAAAGTCTTGTGGACTAATCTTATTTAATGAATAACTGTGATACAGTATTAAATTTGCTGATGACACAGTTATTAAAACAGAGGGGAATTATGATATCAAGGCCGATTGAAAGGACCTTGAGGACCAGTATAATTGGATGAATTGTATTATCCAAAGTACAGCACTATTCAGCTAAAGCTAATACTGAGAATGTATACCACTAAGATGGGGCTTAATTAATTTTTGGTCACTGTGGATGACAGTAGTAATTGACCACAAGATTAACTGTGAGCTGCCAATATAGTATATTTGGTAAACTAACTCTTCAATAGCTATTCATTCTTTGCAAGATGCATTTCCCAGATATTTTTTATTTTCAATACTATATTCTGATCACCTTAATTCAAGAGAGGTGAAGTCAAACTGCAACAGACGCCAAGGGAACTGCTAGGGTGCTCAGGAGAATGAAGAGCCTGTTTTAGGAGTGAAAACTAAATTCTGAGTTAGCTGGTTTAATCCAGGATTAGAGCAGATATGACTGCAGTCTTTACATACCAGGAAAGGAAGAATAAAGTAAAGGACTCTAGCACAAGAAGAAACTTGGTAAAGTCGCCAACAGTAATTTTATGTAGGAAATCTTAAGTTTCTATGACAACTAATGAGTAAAGAATACTTGAAGACAAAAATTTGTTAGTTTTAATATAATATTTGACATGAGTGTGACAGTGTTCATGGTTGTCATAGGAAGGAACTGGACTCATCATCTTCCTCTTATGAATGTAGCAGAGCCAGTTTTTACAGTAGAAAATCATTCATTTAAACTTTGTAAAGTAGTTGGGTATTAGGTCCTACTGCCAGGTAAAAAAAATCATACAAATAGCTGGAAGATTTGAAGAAAAACAACATTTTCTGTTTTCTCTGTTGTTAGTCTATCTTTTTGCATGTGCTTTTAACTACTTTTGGACAGAGGGCAGCAGATTAGACACTGTAGGAGCACATTACTAGTTCTCAGGGAAAGACAGGGTGAGCACAATGACTGTGATATTACAGATTTTATATGTTACATAAAAATAAATTTAAGGATCTTTTCTGTGATCTCGTAAAATAATCTATTTGATTTTTTAGATCTTTTTGGAGGGAATTAAGTTACAGGAAAGAATATGGGAGACCAGGCTACAGATGAAAGCACATGGAACACAATCCAGTGCTTTTCCCTTTAAAATCCATTTATTTATATAGCTGTTACAATGAGATGACCAAAATGGCAAAAGAACAATCAAAATTTTTCTGCAAATGACAGTAGTGAAATGAAGCAACAGTTTCTTAGCAACAAACTGGAAAATACACTAAATAATATCTTTTTCCTACTGAGGTTTGGGTATGCTACATTCCAAGCATTGTTCTGAAGTAGATTCCTATTTTTGAGCATGTTTCTTTTCTATTATTCTCGTTACATGTTTGCCTTGACACAGAGATTTCCTGAAGAACCACTGTTCATGACTACATTTTTACTTGGAGTACAAATTGAATAAAAACAACCTTGTTTTGTAAGGCTAAGGGATTAGATTGAACATCAAAATTGCATTTTTTAAGAGAATGGTGGACTGTAAAAACCAATTCCAGTCAGAGGTCGCTCATTTGGAGTGGTGAGTGACAGCTGCTGCAGCTTTGGCTGTCTCTCAGTGGTGGTGAACAAACAAAATTCTGAATTGAACTTCTGCACAGTTCAGGTGCTGAGTCCTGAGCGGAATTGTAATTACACAGTGCATAAACTACATTGAGTACATTCTAAAGTGGTATTTATTTTTCTTTGGACTATTAAATTAGGGAAAATAGGAAATTAAGAATGATTTTGTTTTTGTGGGTTTTTTTCACAACATAATTAAAAAATATTTTGCTGAATTTTTCCTTCTTCTTTGGTTTGGCGATGTGTGAAAAATTCTGGCTCTTAATCAGGAGCACGCATGTTTTGCCTGAAAGCTTTTCTTGGCATGTCTTTATCCCCCAAACCAGTTCCTCCATATTTCAGCTGATTCAGGCATTGCAGTACATTCTGAGACCTCACAAGTTTTCAATTTCTCTGTGAACAGTTTAATTTAGAGGTAGATTCTTTTGGTACGTGTAACAGGTATGGTGAGAAACACAACTTTTTCAGAGCAGTTTCTAAAAGGCAGACACCTCACTGCTGGGTAGTAAAGGAGAACTGTGCATCTGTCCAACCTGACAAATCACCCCAGAATCCTTAGGTAGAGTCAGAGTACCTGAAGGTACAAATTCCTTCTATGTATGTTGTCTTTCTGAAGGAATGAATAACATCTCTCTCTTCTTCCACTAGGTATGGGTGCCACTTTCCCAGGTGCTCTGCAGTTGTCTTCCTCAAGGAAGGATTATTTCAAATCAGCCTGGTACTATCTATCCAAGGTCACATAGCCCCTGTGTTAAAATGAAGGCTCTAATTCACTCGGGATTTCACTAAAGCAGCATGAAATAGCTCTTGATTCTAATACAATAGCTATGACAAGGTTAGAGTGAAGCTGAGAGTAGAGTTTCATTTGAGAGAAGAGAGGAGTGGAAAAGGGAGGAGCTGAGAGCAGCAGCAGTGGAAGGGAAGTCATACGTGACTTTAATCACAGATGAGAATGAGAGACCACTTGCCTGCAGGTTTACTATCAGAGGGAATTCATTTTTATGTATGTGGTTTTGGAACAAAATATGCAAGCTTCATTTTTTCTGTCAAATGTATGTGTCACAATGAGATATGTTTCTATTTAATTCCTTCTGTGTTCTTTATTCTAGTCCAGTACTATATCCAGTGAAAAAAATATTTTTGTATTCTGCTTTTCACATTTCCAGGATATTTGTAGATATCTTTGACATATCTACAGATTTTAAAGTTAATGGGAATCATGTCTGCTCTGTCTTTCCTGGACTGTTCCAGTACCTTGAGGGCATGATATGAGTGACATGGCATGGAACGAGACCACGATAAAATGGACCAGGATTAGCTGAGGCACAGTGCAAAGGGCCAAAACATGCCAAAACAAACCTCAGAGATGTTGCAAAAGCAGGAGAAAAAAAATCAGGGAGCAAGACAGTACTGAGGACTGAGTTAGAAGAACAGTTTTTTAAAGGCAGTAAGGAAGAGATTTGTTTCTAAATGTTTACACATTTTTAAAAAACTCTCTTCCTTAGTGACTTACAAAGTTTATGTAAAATATAACATGAGAAATCAGTCTAATTGCATATTTAAACTCTGTATTCTTCAGTCTTTAAAACTGTATTCTGGAATTCCTTCTTTCAAAACTGCATTGAGTTCCTAGTTCAAGGCCTTCAAAAGAAAATACCTGTGATCTCAGAAGATCTCTGATTCATGAGAATTACTTGCAAGGTGAAATAAGCATAGACTGGTTATTGGTATTGATCTGTGCAAGTACTTGCAAAAGTATTTTCCTAATTAATTGTGTTTGGGATTTCAGTATGTTTTCCTAATACTTGTCACTGGCAGAAACCTCCATGTCAGGATTCTATATTTGAGGAGGGAACATTGTCTAAAACTCTTTTTTTCATTTCCTCTCACAGAGCTAGTTCCTTACCTACTCCAAGAGGACTTAGGTTCAGTTACAGCTATTTATTGTATTTCTTGTCTAATGATGCTCCCTGGTTAAACAAAGGAGATGTTCAAAAAAGTGTTTCTCATTTTAATTCATCATCCTGCCTTGAAAATTCCAAATGGTTTTATTTTCTATTACATAACACTTTAATTATTTATATGTATATTGGATTAGATTTTCCTGCTAATAGTTCTGTTGTACATTTGAAATTAATGGAGATCCTCTAATTTTTTAATATTTTACTAGTTTATTCGAGCACAGGATTTGGCCTAACTGGTAGACAGAGAAGTAACACATAGGGGACAAGGGTTATTTTTTGCTAGATAAAAGCTGAGGTATAGAATAAAAATTAATAAAATTCTGGGCAATATATTACGTAGTATCATATAATCATTACGGTTTCTGGTATTACTTATAATCTTTCATCAACAAAACTCATTTGGTCACGTGGGCATTTCACAAGTATAAAAAGACATTGCACCCCCTCAAATAAGCCCTTGTGAAATATTTACAGGTTTTTTAATTCCTGGTCTGAGTATGACTGATGTGTTCATATAAACACTGCAAAGGCCACTGTCTAGAGGTCTGGTGAATTACTTGCATCATTAAATGCTGAGTCTAACTCTGTATGATAATTCTTGTCCTGTATGCATTTTGCATCCCCAAAAGAAGCTTTCTTACTAAGTTTTTATAAATTATCCATGCTTATTTGTATATGAATCAGAGGTAATTAGCATACATTTATTTTGAAAAAAGTACTCTCTCTTCAACCCCCAAGGCTATCCACATTTGTGAGCCAATCCAATGCCAATTAGGCATCCAAGGCCTAATTGCATATATCAGGAAAATTATCGGTATGGGGATCTGCGCTGCTGCTGTGTGAGTGGTGCGTAACCTGCGTCTAGAATGCAAAAGGTGAAGAATAAGAGTTTATGAAGGGTGTGATGTCTTCATCAGAATTTCACAGTTTACTGCCAAAGAAGTATTTTTTTTTTTTTTTAATGCATTAATGTAAAAGCGTTCATTGGGGAGGAACCTGTTTTGGACTTTTCATTAAAAACAGCACTTGTTTTCAGTTTCCCCGGTGTAATTTGATTTCACACAGCTGTGAGACGGGCCGCACTGGTGGGGGTCTCAGCGCCCTGGCTTGGAACGCGGTGCCCCGCACGGGAGGTGTCGAGGAGCAGCGGCCGAGGCCCTGCCGCCGTGCGCGGGGGAGCCCCGCGGGGCCGGGCGCTGAGGGGGCCGCGCCTCCGCGCGTTCCGCCGCTGCCACGCCCGGCCCTGCCCTGCCCTGCCCTGCCCTGCCCTGCCCGCGGAGGCCGCGGTAGCGCCGCGTTGCCCCGGAGACCGGCTCGGCAGGGCTGGGGCTGGCCCGGCCGTGGGCTGCGGCGCCCACCCGGGGAGGGAGCCGAGGGGCTGCGCCGTGGGACGGGGGCGGGGAGCGTCACTGCACCGCAGCGACCGTCCCTCCTCCCGGGCGGGCGGAGAGGCGGCACCCGGGCGCCGCGGCGGGGCTGTTTCGCTCCGCTCCGCGCCCTGCCCTGCCCTCCTGCCGCACCGGTGAGGAGCGAGCCCGCAGCCCAGGGCTCCGGCCGACCCTTCTGGCGCCCGGGGGCGCTCCGGTCCCCGCGCCCTCGCTGCGGACAGCGGTGGCCAGCGACGAGGGCAAACTTGGCTCGAAACTCCCGCCCGCCGAGGCACCAGCGGCCGCAGCGGGCTCTCGGGGCTGCGGGCGCCGGCCCCGCCGCCTGCCCGCCCGGGCGGAGCGGAAAGTTTGCCGGCAGGAGGCTGGGCGGGGGAGGCGGCCGGCGGCGCTGCCGCAGTGTGCGCGCCGAGCCGGGGCTGGCGCCGGCCGCGGGAGCGCCCCGGGGCTCCGCTCCGGCCGCCCTCGCTGCGATGTGAGGCTCGCGGACAGCGTCGGCTGCCGAAGGCTTTAGTTGTTACATGCGCCCAATAATCTTCTCCAAAATGGATTTTAGTCATAGCAGTCTTTTTGGATACATAGAAGACCTGCAGGAACTAACTATTATAGAGAGGCCAGTACGCAGGAGCCTGAAGGTATATACCTCGGAAGAGAACCATGCTTTAAAATCCATTTAAAATTTGGTGTGTTTTAATTACGGAAAATAAGTGAATAGAACGTTTTTTTGGCGTTTGTTTGGGTTTATTTGTCTGATTGGTTGTTTGGTTTTTTTTGTTTGTTTGTTTTTTTTGTTTTTTTTTTGTTTTTTTTTTTAATAGCACCAGGATATGAAACATTGTTGTCAGTCATTTTAGAATAAACAATCTCGAATTCTATATAGCAGGGATTTGATGTTTTCAGCATAAGAATGTGAAGATGGGAACAAATAGACTAGCTTGGGTCTTTAGATTAAATTATATGCCACTTGTTTAATAGTGATAGTGTCTGACTTGAAACTGTACTTCTCTGACATTCCATCTTTTCCTGGTGAAAGATTTATTTGATTGAATTTGAAATGTTGGCTTGAGGTTTCATGAATAAATTCAAATTACTCATGAAGCTAACCCTGTATGTGTGGGGAGAAATGGGTTGTTTTAAGATTAAAACAGTGAAGTAGTCAGGCATTGTAAACTCATAATCTCTATTTCACACTTGACAGACACCAGAAGAAATAGAAAGATTGACAGTTGATGAAGACCTCAGTGATATTGAAAGGGCTGTTTATCTACTCAGGTATTTCCTAAAATGTTCCTGTGAAATATTGCTGATCATTGTGTTTACATACAGCTTTTTTAGTGTTTTACTCTTCACTCCTTTAATTTTCTGTCTATTAGTAGTTCTTCTACCTTCAACTATGTTAAGCATATAGGCAAAATGAAAGTAGGTACTGTAATTTACAAAAAAATCACCCTATAATGGGGTGTCTCTATAAGAATGTACATGTATAAGAATTTCTGAGCTTTTAATATGTTCCTCACCAGCACAGAGTTGTACTTAATCATCTTTTCCCCTGCAGTTGATTTTGCAAGATTCCCTGAGTGCTAATGTTATTAATACCAATAATTCAGGGAGTTCATACTCACACCAAGCAAATACTCACTCATGGGCAGTTAAAAGAGGCTGGTAACAGAGCTGTTCTAGCATCCTGTGTGTGTTTGAACTTTCAGATGAGAAAACTTGAGACATTAGTTCTATAGTCCTTAGAAATTACTGTGGTTAATACTGTGTTAATACTTCCCTCTGATCTGGTTTTCATCATCTTACCTCCTTCTTATTGAAAGTATTTATTTGCAGCTATTTGAATTCTTTAAATTTGGTAGTTTAAAGTATGAATCTTTCAACTACTGTATAAGTCATCTTTGAGAGTACAAATGTTCTGGGGAATTTTGAGTTGAATATGCATTTTTAAACAATACCTGATAATTGGAGAACCAGCTGCAGCTCCCTCTCAGTTTGCTTATTCTGCTATTTTAAGTGCTTTTCTAGTCTATGCCTGCGCTCAGTATTTAGAATAGATATTCTTGGTGATACAGTTTTCTCTTTGTAGGGTGCATGGCATTATCTGTAAGTTATAATTTTTGTCCACTGATACTGCTTTTGATACTGACTTCTGTTTATGGTTTGGGTATTTTTTTATGCTGAAATTTACTAAATAGAGGATTTTAAAACTTGCTGTGCTCTTAGTTGCTGTAATCAAAGCAGTCTGTTGACTGTAGGGAAATTTGGAGGAAACAGTTTGCTAGTGGTACATATCACTGAAAGGATGTGTATCCATCCTGGGTTTTACCTCACAACAACCAGCATAGGTAATTTTTTTTTCTTTTCCAATGTGGCAGCAAATTTCTTTGCTCTTTTTCTGGTTAAACATCACATTTCCAGCATATATGTCCTAACTAGATCATTGCCTTTTTAAGTGGCAAAAGGTTCCACTTCATGTCTTTCATCTTATCAATTGCTTTTCAACCTGGCCTTGACCTTCCCCTGACATCTTTATCTGATTTTTTCTACTGGAGCAGCTGTTTGAGACATAACGTTCTTTTTCTTTTAATGAAGCATTCATTTTTCCCTCTGCATTGTTCTCATTGCTGAAAGGTACCTTCAACTCTGCTTGGTAGGCTTTTTGTGAGCTAGTTTTACTGTGCATGTATGTTAATACAGTCATCCAGTGGCAGCTGGTGCTGTTGAGTAGCATCTTGCTGTCCTTGTACTGAGTGGAGTAAAAGCAGAGTTGAAAAGCTGCCTGTAACCTAGTAGTACCTTTTATATAATGTACAAGAGTATGTACTTTTGGCTTGTCAGGAATTTTTCGTCTATTTAGATACAATATGCCTGCCTATTGCTGTTTGATAGTAATGTCAGTCCAGTCTTTCCATGCCTCATTTTCTCACACAGATGCATTATTCACTGTCCTTCAGGTTATTCCTTACATGGGACTAATCTTGATCTTACCCAAAAAGCCACTGCCTTTTCTGAAAATCTGTCTATAGAAATAGCTTTGCTGAGATTGAAACAAACTGTTAATGACACCTCTGTTGTGTCCCATTTGGAAAGGATGGTGTTATCTCCATATACATTAAAAATATACAATAATAGGAAGCAGATCTTAAATATCTACAGGTAACATCAAAGTACTGTTTTTGTCACAATGTCTTTTGTATGGTCATTTACTTATTTCGCCCTAATCTGCAAGTTGAAGATTTTCAATTTACTAAGGTGGGTATCTTCAGTGTTTCTTGTACAGTGCAATGGAACTGATTAGTAATGGGTAAAACCTTTGTATGCTATAGTGAAGCTAATGTTTACTAGTGATTTTCTGGGAAAGTTCAGAAAGAGTCTTCACATTTTAAAGGCTTTCATTCTGAACAAAAAACCTCAACCACTTTCTTCTCTTTTCACATCCTTTCCTTCTAAAACCTGTCCACAACTTCTCCTCCCCACTCTTGAACTTGGATTTTCTTATATGCAGAGTTGTTGTATGTTTGTTAGATACTTGTTTATAGAAGATTTCTGCTCCTGAAGTCTTTACTATAGTAGCCTGAAAATGGCTACATTGAGATCCAAGTTGGAGAGATTTTCTTTTTTTCCCCTACTGACTGATTCTCACTTACTGTATATGGGAGAAGGTATTAATTTTCCAACTCTCAGACTTTCATCAATTATTCTTCTGTTTTCACTTCTTGTGTTCTTTGCTTCTCAATTGCCAGTAGTACCATAGAGTTTCTGGTGTGGACTTTTACTTGATATTGTAAAGTTAATTTAATTAATTGTAAAGTTTGCTTTGCTCATCTGGTATGTATTTGTAACCATCTAATGATTATTTTGTATTTCCACAGTGCCTTGTCTGTGTCTAGCCATGATGTATGGTCACAGATTTTGTAAATTGCTGTTCATTGTGTTCACTTAAGTATAATGTAATTGTAGACCTACAAATGTTTTTAGCATGTGGTGAGTACATTGATAGATTGATCTTGTGTGAGATCTCAGTTCCATAGAGACATGATTTCATTGTAATTGTTTTTTTTGTTGTTGCCTATCATAATTTAGTTTCACATTCTAAAGTGATAATTGTAATTTTGATAATCCTGAAACGTTAATCTCTCTCATTATTATTTCTAGTGAATGTCTTTGCTTTCAGTCTCCCCTTTTGTGCTAATAGTATTTTTCACATAACTATGTAAAGAGGTAGATTGATAAGAAAATCTAGGTAAAGCTGATAATTTCTAGTCGCATTGATTTTCAGATAAAGCAACTCTTTGATTTGCTACATCATGTGGATATAGAAACAGTTCTGCAAGCAAAAGGAGAGGATGTAGTAGCTCTCCTGGTGCCTAGGGTTATTTTAATATGATTTGAGTGGAAGTGAACTTCTGCTTTGAATCACTGATGCCCAGATTACTCCGTTTTAATTAGGTAACATTCTGCAATTAGACAGAGCAAGTTCTAATTTAATAAGAACGTGGTAATAAAGTGGACTGTAATTTATTTTAATCTCATTTAACCTTGATTGTGATAGAGGAACTGGGCTTCCTTAGACCAGACTGTCAGGGATGTTTATGAACTTCTCATTGAAACCAAATGGGTTTAGGGACGTAGGGAGGGAGGGGCATTTGGGTGTCTCAGATCTATGTATTACAGCTTCAGCTTGTGTGTTTGGTGGTTTCTGGAGCCTTAACAGGAATCACTTAAGAGTTGTATTCTGTCTGTACTTTGCATGATGCTGGCCCAACAGAAGAGCAAAGACAGCAAAACAGCTGTGTGTCTCAACCAAGTCAGCGTCAAGATTGATGGCTTATCATAAAACCATCAGCAGATTAAGAGAAGCTGCTGGACCACACTGAAGCAACTGAATAGTTTGCATTCCACCTCAGGGTATCGTGGCCTCTACCAGGCCAGTGGCAATAAGCAGCTCAGGGACAATAATTTTTATTCATGCTATGGATTTTTGCCTGTAATTAGTTTCCATGTTTTCTGATGCTTGATTTGTGTTATTACTTATATTAATTTGTCTTACCGTAGCTCACTCTTTTATGGTATACAGCTCAAAGTAGGTATTCTTTGCCTGATGAGAATCTGGTTCTGGATGTTTACTGGCATGTGCACTGCAGGGTGGTTTGTTTTCTGGGGACTTTTCTTATAGATTTCCCTAGGGCTTTTACATTGTTGTGTGTACTGTGTGATTTTGTATTCAGCTACTTTTTTTTCTCATTTGTGCCTGCTTAGTGTTAAAACTTTCAGACCTTGACATTTGTGTCTTACTCAAAATAACACAGTAATAATGAGTTATCAAGGTGGAAGACTGAATTATTCACCCTTTTGGGAACAAAACCATTGTTTTTGGGGAGATCCTATCTATCAGTGTAGAAAACAGCAGAACCCCTTTCTAAAGCATTTAACACAGTTTTTGAAGACACAATAGATACTCTACCTAGACTGGAAAGAATTCAATGTCTCTAAAGTTATGGTGACTTGAAAAGGCCACAGCAACAAGAAAAAGTTGTACTTTATTGTACAAGGTATCCTTGATTAGCTAGAGCATTCTCAAATTCTGAACATATTTAAATGCATTATATGTTGTTGATTGTGAATGTTAAAACCACTACTTTTTAAAAGTTTGTGGTTTTTTTTTTTTTGTCTGGTTTTTAGTGATGGTGTTAGTTTTGGAAAGTTTAATTTTTCAGTAGGTGCAGGCAAATCACTTTAAAGTAATTTGATTTTAAATGAAAGCTTTCATTTACGTGTAACTTTAGGAGCCGATTTTCTGCATTGTATCATTTTTTTTTCTGTGTGTTACATAATCATGAAAACTGGCTACTCTATTCTACTTATACAATTTATGGTTCTGATGCATACATGGTATACTGAACAATCCAGCTGTAGTGCTCAGCATATTGGAAAATAGTTCTTCCATCTGTCCTGTCAAGCTGTAGATATTAACGTAAAAAGTATTTCTTCATTTTCCCCATCCTTTATTTTTCAAATTGCAACTTATGATAAAAGTTTCATTCTGATTCACCTAGTTGGGCAGATGAACAATTTGTTTGACCTTAAATATGTTATACAAATAAACTAATTGATTCTTTCACCTTAAAGTAAAAGGTGTACCTGTAGACTCCTAAAGTGTTGCTAAGTCACATACTTTTATTTAAATTTAGATTGGTGCAAATACTTCTGTTAGTCATATTTGCTGAGTTGAAACTGCAGCTGAGGAGCCAGCTGTAAATACCTAGAGCAGAGTTCATGTAGTGCATTGAGAAGCATTAAAAAAAAAAGGAGAGAGAAAAATTTCAGTTTTCTTTCTCAGGCTACAGTGCAGGAAGATGGCAGTGCCAGTCCTCTCCCTAGTCTAGTGTTTGAACTATGTTTGCCCTTTTGCCTGCACAGCACACTGAGGACTTTATCTGAGGCAAACCCTGAAAATTATGCTTAATTTTAAAACTGATCAACTGTGTGGTCCAGGACTTTGTATACTTTAAAGAAGACCTGTGCCAGTGCAAAAGAATTGAATAGCAGCATGGAATAGTGCTTGGGAAACGGGTGAAATGCTTGAAACTTTGCCTGGCTTATGGTATTTATGAAGCTATGGTTTCCTGGTGTCTGGTTTTACAGTCAAGTTAAGATGAAAGAAGCTTTCCTGATATCAGAGAGGAGCTCACCTCTCCTTTCATTATGTGACTGCATATTACTGATAAATTACCAGCACTGATGCTGTTGCAGCCATACAATCTCACAGTCAGATTAGGGAATACATTCTAATTCTAACAAAATTTTCAGATGGTTGCTTCCAACGAAGTGTGCAATAAAATGCAACTGCTCATGCTGCTATAAATGGGAGCATAAACAAGAAGTCACAGCTGGTAGATGACTCTCCTATCAATAGCAAACCAGATTTAGTTCTTGTTACTCTAATTTTGAATGTATACTTTGAATCGGTGAAGTTAAGTACTGGTTTAAATGAGCAGAGGATAGAAAGTATCAGTTGTTGTTTGTATAACAAGGCCTTGTAAGAAGTCTTTTTTTCAGCTTTCCTGTAGGGATTCCCTTAGGTACTGTAGGGCTTCTGTAAGAGGCTGCTCTCTTCTCCAGTCTGAACAATCCCAATTCTCTCAGCCTTTCCTCCCAGGAGAGGTGCTCTATCCCTTTAGTTGTCATTGTGACCCTCCTCTGGACAGGGTCTTTGTTTCCCTTCTTCTTCAAGCATGTTGATGTCCTTTCTCTACTAAGGAAACCTCATTCAGCACTCCAGGTTGGGTCTGATGAGAGCAGGGTAGAGGGACAGAATCATGTTGCCTTGCTAGCCACACTGCTTTGGATACAGCCCAGGAGACAATTGGCTCTCTGGGCTATTGCACAGCTCACATCCAGCCTCTCTCCCACAAACACTCCCAAATTTTTCCCAGCAGGGCTGCTCTGATCTGTTCCTCCCCTGGCCTGTATTGATACCAGGGTTTGCCCTGACCCAGGTGTAGCACCTAGCACTTGGTATTGTTAAACCTCATGATGTTCTAGCAAAGCTCAGCTTGGTGTTGGTGGCAGACTTGCTGAAGCAGCACTCAATCCTTTTGTCTGTACCATTAATGACACTGGTACTGAATGACACTGGTTCCAGTATGGATCTCTCAGGGACACCACTCATCACTGATGTCCATAGAGACTCTGAGACAATGACCACTATCCTCTAAATGTAAACATCCAACCAATTCCTTATTTACTGAATGTGTCTTTCTTGCAAATTCCTTTGGTGTTTTGAGGACTACTTTGTTGTAGGCATTGGAAGCCCTTCACATGTCATGATGTGATGCTTCTGTGGCCCTGCACTCTGACTCCTTATGTTGCTAACACAAAGAAGAAGCAGCAGTTAGTACTGATTCAGCCACTCTTTCCCTAAAAGCAGGTTAGTAGCATACACCACTACCTGTCCCAAAACATCCGAGTACTCTGAAACTCTTCAGAAGAGTGACCCTTAGTGCTGATATGCTGATACACTCTGTATTTTTGCATTCAGGGCTGTTTGAAAGCTTTTCTGAATCTCTGCAAAGCAAGGTGGATAGAACTCCACTATATATTGGTTCATATTGCTACACTGTAAGCTTTATGTGAAGTTGTTTTACTGAGGTGAAATTCTGATTATAATTTTAGGACTTCAGGAACTAGGATTGCAGTCTTGGGCCTGTATCTGTGCCTTTGCAGATATGCTGTGACAGAAGAATTTGGAACAAGACAAGAAATAGCTTTGTTGAGATTTAAAATTAATCCTGCTCTCTGGGGTAAACTTGTATAATAGTTCATTTAGCTATTTTTAGAGTTAACTTTAGTAATATTAATGTTTTTTTCCTTGTTCCACCAGCTGGTACTCTAAATGCCAACACTGAGTTACCCTGGATTTTGTCAAGCCTTGGAGCCCAAAGCTTTATGTCACAGGAAACAAAACGAGGATAATTTAATCACTTAGACAGAAATTTTTTAATAGTGAAGACAGAATGGGAATGTAGACAGTCCTTGAGACTAAGCAACTCAAAGAGGTCTACATTATTCTCTGAGAAGTTCTCCAACATTGGTAGGAACATCTTATTTAATCTTTTAGGGGCAGTTTTTTGTATAACAGAAGTTCTGTTTAGTTCTTGAGGACAAACAGAAAAGGAAATTGTAGTGATTTCTATAGCAAGGGTTTCTATTGACATAGTCTGGCAAAACCCATATTACAGCTAAAGAACCAACTGTTTTAATTATACACAGTTGTAGGGCTCTGTACCTGAATAAGAAGGTCACTTCAGATTCAAAAACTGAGGCCAGAACTGGCAAAAGTTCTAGCCAAAGACAGTTATGTCCTCAGAGAAAGATTTTTTTAAAAAACACCAGTAATACAAAAGCACATTGATGGAAATTGTTCATAACTGAGGTTTTCTTGAAATTCACCCTTTGAGAATTAATGTGTCACTGGCATTCTTACATCTTGAGTCTCCTCTCCTTCCCCACAGTGAATCTTCACCTTCCTGGATCAGGTTGTGGATGTGTCTTTGCAGTCTGAATAGTAACTGAATCCTTTGCAGGCTTTGAAAACCAAACTTTGACAAGATGAAATCTTTGCCTTTGAATGCTAATTCCCCATAGCCTATCCACCCTTGTATACAGAAGAAAAATGTCTTTCTAATGTAAGAGTGATATTTAAACTGAATGAAGAAAGGGACCACTTGAAAACTTTTGCTAGATCTCCTGGACACATCTGTCTGAGGCTTTTTTGCCGCTGCCTGGTACTTTTACACTAGCAGAAGGTACCAGATGTTTCACAACCATGTTATTATTTGAATGGACTCTTGATGATGCAGGTATTCTTATTTAAATTATTCCATTTAGCTTCTTTTAAATTCAAATAAATGTTTCTGCATGTTTCTCTTTGCAAAACATTACCCTATTAGGGGTTAATGTTAAGAAATAAAAATATCAGGCTTGGGATATGTCCCTGTATCTTGGTAGCAGTTGTTCCAGCAGCAGTTTTGTTTATTCCATGTTACATGACTGTGGGTGCTGGGAATGTGTACAATTCTCATGTACAGTGTAGCTGAGTCATTCCTTGTCAGTCATATCAATTCAGAGCAGGACCAAGGGTAATTGTTCTGCTTTGCTGAACTCATTAACTGTTGTTGGAAACGTCTTCCCTTCTATCCCTTATATATTACTTTTCCTAATAGACTACACAAAGACAGTTTTTCTTAGTCATTGCATGATTCCAAAATTGCAGTTGCTCTGTTTACAGAAACATGCTACAGTGTGAATTTGGCCTCAGTGTTTCTATGTAATGCCTACTTTCACGTTCTTCTACTTGTTTTTGAATTTACTATAAGAAAGTTAGATGTAGGCTGTGTGTAAGCAGGGATAGATGAACTGGCATGAATGGAATTGCATCATTTTAAGTGTGTGTGAGTCCAAGCTGAGTATAGTAACAGAGGTTTGTTGTAAGACTTCAGATTTTTTTTTTAAACTGACAGTGTTTGTAAGATTCTATGAGTGAAGATGACCCACATTGCTAAGCCAGTATAATGTGTAATGGTGAAGAAAGGCTGCAGTCCCTACATTCTTTCTAATAGGGAAAAAAAGTAATTTATGTATTCTTCTTTTCCTTATCTGTTTTTCAAGACTCATCCAGTTTTAGAGAATACTTCTAACTTTGGAAATAGACTAATAGGGTATTTTTTCCTAGGGAATTTTTCTCATAAGTTTTTAGAGTTAAATCTCCTATTTGATTGTTGGGGGAAAACAAAAAGTATTTTTTTCTTTCCCCAGTCTATCTTAAATCAGAATGATATAATTTTTTTTTAGTTTTTTAAATGGCGAAGCAATGCAACTTTAAATAAAATTACATAAGTTTCCACAGGGTTTTATGTGATAGTCCAAGAGAAGAGGTATAAGCAGAAAATCTTGGAGGACTTGGGGTTTTTTTTGTTTATCGGAGTAGCTTTGTGTCCCAATTTTCAATTATGCATCTAGTAAAAATATAACATTTTTTGAAGTAAAACCAGTAAATTAATTTAGGTAGGCATCAATTTGCTTCTCCCTCTCCCCACCCCTGCAGCATCCCCATGGCTATTGTTGAACAGCAAAGAACAACATTAAGCACTGGAGCTACCAGCTTATGCTACGATTAAATAAAGGCTGTTCAAAGCTGGTTGTTTAATTCCAAAGCATTTCTCTTTACCAGTTGGAATAGACCAGGAAAGCTGGATTCCAGGTGGACCAATGCATTTTATAATACAATTGATATTAACAGAGCTACACCGCAAAACTGATGTTGCACTCAATAAAACCATTGCATTTTGCTTGCAGTAGTTTATGCCTACAAAATGCGATGATTTACTGTCTGTGCTGCATGAGAAGTGCAGCTGACCAGCTTGTGGTCAGATTTTCTAAAGTGTCTGCACTGGCTTTTTTCCCTTCCTCCTTAGTGAAATTGCTTGGTAACTTCTGTTACCAAGAGTATATTGAAAGTCTCAACTAGGAACAGACAGAAAATGCTTTAAACATGCTAATTATATTTGTGTTGTAAATAGGGATTGATTGTAATGTTTCTAGCAGAAAAAAACATATGTAAAGGAGAAATGTGAAAGGCATCTACTTTAATACACTTTTTTGTATGATAATATTGCTTACATTGTTGGGCAGGCTTGGAGATAAAAATCCTGTCTTTAAAGGGAGAAACAGAAAAGATGCCATTTTCACTGCTGAAATTGTAACTGAGCTTTTTGAGGGGGAGGATTTATGTCCATATTAAATAGCAAAACATGAGTCATTCCCTGATTGCTTCTCACACCAAAATTCTTCTGTTAGAAACAGTTAAAATCTTTTATGTAATTTTATTTCAAAGCTCAGGATTAGGACACCTATTTCTCTGCCATTTTGGGAACTAGAAGTTAGTTAGACTAAAGTTAGTTAGATTCAGGGCAAGACTTAATTTTAGTTTTGGGTTTTTTTTCCAACTGCAGCAATTGATAGTCATTAAATCAATGGAGGAAAGAATGATAGCTACTTAAAATTAACCTGCTTCTTTACTACAGGTTTTAACCCAAGAGCATGTCTATTTCTTCTTGTTTTTATTGCCATGTAAAGCAAACTTAGGTGTATTTTAAGGGTTACTTGTAAATTCTTTTGAACCCTGCATGCTTGTTGCATTGCAAGAATATACTTGCACCATGAGTTTGTAATGAATCATTAGATGCATACTGGTATGTAAAAATCAACTCTTATTGTGGATAAATACACTTGTGCTTTGATCACTTAAACTGTCCCACCTATTTGAGAATGATGTGTTAGAGGGTAGATAGATCAATAAAACTAATTTACAGATTTTGTATCTTACTTATTCATTGAAAATTCTGAGGGCATTAAGTAAAAATTTCTTCAGTGTCTCATCTTCCTTATTAAATGAAGAAATCGGTTTTGGTCTTTTTAAATGAACAGTTGGAACATGGCAGCTTTTGGATCTGTTTGGTATAATGTCCCACACCTGTAAAACCCACGAGCTGAAAAAGATTCTAAATAGAGTTTAGTACTTGATAAGTCATTTGAGATGTTCATGACTCACTTTACCTTCTTTTTGGTAAAGGATGTGTGTACTTTTCCCCAAGTGTTATTCCTTCCCCTTTTTTTCTTTCATTTTCTTTGCCCTCATTGCTGTGACTGAGAGTTTGCCTTAAGCTCATTATTTTCAGGGGACTGCACAGTGAATACCAACTGGTTTATATGACAGACTATGTTGGCCCAGTGAAAGTTGTATAGAACTTTGGAGTTCTTTATGCACTAGAATAACATAGATAGCTTAAGTACTGTGGGCTGTGTTTACAGTAAATTCTGCCACTCGATATCCATTTGCATGGGTGCCTCTTCACATAGCTAATAAAAGTATTGTTCATGAAAGTAATATATTGTGTTAATACTACACCAGAGCTTAGACTAAAAATTTGTTCTTCCATACCTTTCAGTGATCAGTTAAAGTTCTTTTTCAGTAACAAACAAACCATAAGGAGGAGGGCAAGGGAATGGCAAGCAAATAGTATTACATCAATGGATGCTTTTTAACGTAATTTTTCTTTTTTTGTTTTACTTTTTCTTCCATAGAATGATATTGATATCAACATAGTAAATACATAAGCCAGAAATTCTGGTACTTAACACTGAATATATGCTGTGAAGGATCTATGCAGCTGAGCATATTTGATATGCATTCAAAGGAAAGAGATATTATTTTCTTCAGAGTTGGTTCTGGACTAATTTTAGTAAATGTGGGTGGAATTACTGGTAAATGTCTTTGTTTATTCTTTCTATTGCAGAACGTCAAATTTTCTGGGATAACTGTACCACTAGAAATAAGTTAATATGACTATGTGAGGAAAAAATAGTGTAGCAAAAGGCTATTTAAGATTATTGTAGTGATTTTGAAGATAGGGAATGTTACTAGGACTACTACAGTTACCTAAACCTAATGGAGTAGTGTCTTGGATTAACCCCAGACAGCTGCCAAGCGCCACGCAGCCACTCACTCACTGGGGGAGAATCAGAAGGGTAAAAGCTGGAAAGCTTGTGGGCTGAGATAAAAACAATTTAATAGGGAAAGCAAAAGCCATGCACACAAGCAGAGCGAAGCAAATTCACTGCTTCCCACAGGCAGACAGGTGTTCAGCCAGCTCCAGGAGAGCATGGCCCTGTTGTGTGTAATGGTGACTTGGAAAGTGAAATACCATCATTCTAAATGTCCCCCCATTCCTCCTTTCCCCTCCCACTTTATACACTGAGCATGATGCCATATGGTCTGGAATATCCCTTCAGGCAGTTTGGGTCACCTGTCCTGGCTGTGTCTCCCCCCAGTCTCCCATGCACCCACAGTCTCCTCCCTAATGTGGAGCAGAAAAAGCCTTGGCTCATGCTCAGCAATAACAAAAACTTCTCTTTATTATCTACCATGTCTTCAGCACAAATCCAAAACAGCCCTATACCAGCCACTAGAGAGAAAGTAACTCTACCCCAGGCCAAACCAACATAGGTAGGTAGGAGGATTCTGATAGTGTGCTGACAATGGTTTTACAAAGAATGCAGATATGGATTAATTGTCTGTGTATGTAATGCTCATTTTTATCCATCTGTTTGAAATTATTTTGTCAGAGAGCTGGAAATGTGAAAGATTTGTGTCACTGCTTCAATTTATTTATTATGTTAATTGTATTATCTGGTTTGATTGTCCACTCCAACATGGAACAAATGTTTGTTTGAGAGACGTGACTCTTAACTCTTCTATTTAATTGAGTAGCCGAATTTTATCCTACTTTCCAAAATATAAAGCAAGTAAAGCACATTTTTTTGTTTGACAGAACATGAATCAGGAACAGCTTGAAATTGAAGCAGTTTTTAGTTATTTGTGTATTTGCCTCAGAAAGCTGCCTTCAATCTATGGTTGCTTTTGATACATGAGAAAGCAGCACTAGAGTCATCTGTTTGAGATTGTGTTGCTGATGCATGGAACTGCATCAGTCTGAAGTGGCTGTCCAATATGCTTGAAAATATGAGTATACTTCAAAATATGAGTCCAAATTACTTGAAAGTATGAGTGTTGAAGCTATGTATACTCCTTGAATAATGAATAGAATGTGAACCAGCAAAGCTTTCCACTTCAAACTTGTCTAAAATCTAGCTCTTATATGGAGTAAGTTCACTGCTCATGTTCATTTCCTAATTATTTTTTGCTTTTGAGTCATCAAGTCTTTTGAGTATAACAGCAGTAATTTGATAGAAATTGAATATGAACTCTTGAAAGTCATTGTGAGCCCACAGTTAGATTTCCTTGGCTGGGAATAAAGCTGCTTCTACAGCTAAAACTTCAGATTGTTTCTAAAATTTTAGATATATTTTTCAGTGCTCACAATTTGACTCCTATATTTTTCAATTTAGAACATAAGCTTGGCTTATATTAATAGATATGATGCCTATCTACTTACAATATATATGTATCTATAGAAAATATATCTAAGATATCAAGTTATGGTTTTCTTGCATATGAGGAAAATGCTGTGATCAAAAGCTTCAAACCCTCTCTTTACCCTTTTCTATTTTTATTTTGTTATGGCTTTTCATTCAGTCACTGTACTAATACCCTGTGCTTTCATTCTGTACTTAGCTTTTTCTGGTGTCTCTATGATTCTTTTATATTTGCATTTGCTTTTGATCCAGTCCCTGTGATTTTGAAAAAGGCTGGTCAATTCATGTACAAAGTATGTTTTGTTCACCATTTGTCTGTGTTCTACTGTTAGTAGGATTTTGTTATGGGGATCATAAGCCTATTCTAAAAAGTTTGACTTTTTTGAAAGATTGGTAAGAGTTTCTACTTGTACCTTAATTCTAAAAGGCCAGGGTTATTCAGGATTTTACCGTGGTCTTCAACTCTTGCATATACAGAAAGGTCTTTTTTATGTAGCCAAGCAGATACAGGCAGAGTTAACAGTTAACAGTTAACAGTTGCTTTCCTAACCTTTAATGTGCTTTTCTTAATAGCATGCAGAGGAACTGCAAATGGATTTAGCATAGCATAATTTGTTTTTAAATGATTGAAGAGCCTCATAGCAAGGGTTGAGGTGAAGTGGCAGCTTCTGTTAGAGCTGTCAATAAATCTTGAAAAAGTAAACAATTTTTTTAGACCTCTGAGTCAGTTTAGAAAGGAGAACTTGAAATGTACAGCTACAGCTTTCTTTTTTTTAGCAATTCTCATCAGCTTCTATGACTGTTAGATTAGAGTTGCTATGAAAAAAGAAGTATGGCAATGATTCAAGATGGAATATGTTATAGTCAGAAAGGTTGAGAAGGCATGATAGAAATACACACAGTAATAAAGTGCAAGCTTTGGGATCTGTTGTTTATAATGCTCCACACAGGTAAGACCCACAAACTGAAGAAGCCTCTAAGTAGATTTTAGTACTTATTAGTACTAAAGTACTAAGTCATTTAAAGTTTTCCTCTCTGTGTGAATGAAGTGTACTGATAGAAAAAATAATACTGGAGAATGAAAAGATATCCTGTTTCTAAATTAGACTATAAGAAAAATTTAGGTCAGCAGAAGTAATTTATCCTTCTAGAATTCAGTTAGCATCTGTGATTTTTTTTTCATTTTCAGTTTAGAAAAATTACAGGCCTTGTACTTTTTCAGAAGACTTCTTATAGCACATAATGCATGCTGTGAACATAACAAATCTTGTTGAATGTGAAAATTATAAGTTCTGGGTCAATGAATGAAGACTGACAGAATGAAAGATAATACAAGCTCATAGTTAATTTTTGCTGTATCACCTAGGAATGGGAAATGGCATTATCTTGATCTTGAAGTAAAAAAAGACTGGCTTTGCTTTTCACATTCAGACTCAAAATAAAAAATGCCAAAACAAATTCTGCCCAGAAATAACAAAAAGCACGATAAACACAGAAACCATACAAATTGCAGTATGTGTTATAAGACCTCTAAGGAAGAAGAAACATTGATCTTCTAGGATATTGTAATGCTGATATTTGAGAGGAAAATGTGTTCCTTTGAGGCACTTATATTCTTGAAACTTTTCTTAAAATTCAAGGGAGAAAAGCTCAATGTTTACTCAAAATAATTAATGTATAAACTCATAGATCTGATGATATTAGGAAGAAATTATTGTGTCATTATAATGTATTTTATTTGGTTCAGAAACAGAAAGGGGTATCTGTATGAGTTAGAAATTCTCCTTTCTCTCTTTGATAGATATTCAGCAGGGAAGCAAAATAAGAGACTTCAGTTGACCAAACCTATCCTGGTAAACAAGGTTGCTATGAATACAGAACTACTATGCAGCTAAATCTTGGGTTTCAGTTCTTACTTTAATTACAGTAGAAGCTTTATATGTAGTGGTGTCAGTTCAGATATGTACTAAAATCAGATTAATTTCTTCTTATTTAATATAAAGACCATGTAGGTTTTTCACAATAAACTGAAGATGATTCTCAAAGGAAGTCTTATGAGCCACACACTTTTATGTTATTGACAGAAATATTTATCCAGGTTTCTAGTTTGCTTGGCAACTGTAGATTGTACAGTAAAACAGAAATCCTGGAGGGAGGATTGAAGTTGAATAATTCTGAAAAGGCTAAATCCTGTCAGATACTGAGCTTTTATACAAATAGGAAATTAAGTCTAGGATTTATGAATCCTAGTCACAGAATAGTTTAGGTAGTTGGGGACCCCTGGAAGTCATTTGGTCCAATGCCCTGGTTAAAGCAGAGCCAACGTCCAAGTCTGATGCCATTTGATGTTAGATCACATTGCTCAAGACATTGTCCAGATGAGTTACGAATGTGTCCAAAGATTCCCACAACCATGGACATCCTTTTTCAATTTTGAGTGTTTGTGAATTTCATTTTTCCAGTACCCAGTTAGTTACTGAATACTTTAATTTTTTTAAATTGTGGTGTTCTAATCCCTCACTCATAGAAGTTGCTAAATTTTTACTTCTGTCAAATTTTACTTCTAAATTTTACTTCTGAACAAATTCAGATTTGGACCAACATAGAACATTATAGAATCTTGCACTGAAAATAATGTCACTTAAGGGGTGTTAACACTTTTAATTCCCTGCAGCCACTCATCAGAACTTCTGTTTACACAGAGCACAGACTTGAGTGATTGATTCAACAATGGCTATTTAACAAATAATTTTTGCCAAACTGGTTAGCCGCAGTGTGAAAGAAAAGCCTCTACACAAACAGAGCTTCAGTAAAAGCTTGGGTAAACATTGTACCTTAGTCTTCTCTACAGTACTGTATTTTGCTCCTGCCATTGTGTTTTGTAGGCTAGTGTGAATGAAGGAGAGAGAAATGTAAATCTGTCTTTTCTTTTTCAAAATCCTTTGTGGTAATATTGTTTTGCTGTACATTGAGTGACTAATCTTCATTCTTCATGCTGCAGAAGGAGTTGTAGTACTTCCATCTATTTCCAGATAGAAATGTTTCTAATTCAGTACCCAATGACTTTTAAAATTTTCTTTGTTCTTACTTTGTAGAATCTGTTTTTAAAAATGCTTTAAAAATTAATATAAGTAATCTTATTGTCTTCCTTGAGCTTCATGAAAGTTTGCAAAATTGGCAGCACACACCCTGAATCATAGTATAGTTGTGGGAAGGGATCTCTGGAGATTATCTTCCTACTCAAAGTAGTGTCAATTAGTGGCAATATATTCAGTGTTGTCCTAAACGCAGGATTTTGAATTGTGTGGACAACTCTTTCCAATATTTGAATACTCTGACATAGACGAATTTGTGTGTTTTTTAAGGTTTAAATGGAATTTCCTGTGTATTGAATTTGTTCCCATTGTTTTGCATCCTATCACTGGGCACCACTGGGAGGAATCTGCCTCTGTCTTCTCTGCTGTCTCACATCAGAGTTTATAAATGTCAAATAAGGCCCCCAAGCTTCCTCTTCTCAAGATTAAAAATCCCTTTTGTCTAAGCTTCTGCACAAATACTGCGATGAACTTGCTGCCGCCTGTCTGTGAGATTCTTGTGTTGAATAGAGAATAATCCTGTTCCTTGAGTTGCTGGTCATGCTCTTGATTGCAGCCCAGGATGCCGTCAGGATGTCCCTCTGGGTCAGTTTTGTGTCCACTGTGACCTTCAGTCCTTTCCTGCCAGGCTATTTCCCACTTGGTTGGTCCCCAGCCATACTGGTGCATGGGGCTGTTCTGCCACAGCTACAGAACTTGCATTTCTTGCTGCTGGACTCCATAAGATCCCTGTTGGTTTGTTTCTCCTGCTTGCTGAGTCACCAGAGTCTTCTGGTCTGTCAACACCTCCTCCTGGTTTCGTGTCATCTGCATACTCTATCCCATCACCCAGGTCATTAATGAAAACTTTATTGCCCCCAGTAAGGTAAACCATGAGGTAAACCACCTGTGGCTGGCTTCCTTGCCACTAATCACAGCCCTTTAGGCTCAATAGTTCACTCAGTTTTCATTCCACATCACTTTCCATTTGTCCAGCTTGTCCTTCATCAGTTTATCTATGTTGATATGATGGGAGGCAATGTCAACAGCCGTGCTAAAATAAGTTAAACGACTTTCACTGTCTCAGCCAGTCACACGTTGTTAAGTTGGCTGGTCAAGATTGATTTCCCCTTCACAAATCCAGGCTGGCTGCTCACAGGCACGTTTCTGTCCTTCATATGTTTGCAAATGGTTTCTAGGAGGATTTGCTTCAGTCTCAAGGCATCACAATTATTATGTGGACTTCATTTTATGATGGTAAAAGAAACAAGTAAAAACAAATACAGGGGCTAGAAGGAGAAGGCTTAGTGCTGTGCTTGTGCTTGAGAAGTGTATGAAAAGTGCTTTATAAGGGGTCTTACAGTTAGTCCAGGTCTGGTACCACTGGCCAGCGGCAAGCAGCTGCTGTCACGGAGGAAGGAAGTATTAGGACAGGAATGTTGGGGCCTGAGAGCTTCTCTCCCTGCAGGAGGATTCCCAGCATTGCTAAGTCACTGGGATCTCCTGTAGGATGAACTCAGAAGATGAGTCCTGAAGTTTTATATTTAAATGGTATGTGGATTTTGCTAGCACAAAAGAGGCTGAGCTAAATTGCTTCTAAGTATAGGGCTCTGTTGCGTTCTTCTATAGTTAGCACTGTTAATAAAGGAATGGTGCCTTCAAAACACTGAGCTTATTGTGACTCTGAAGAAAAGATTTAGCATTTATTTTTGTTTATTAGTACCAAAATGTGTACCTCTGAGCATTTTGCAATAATTCACTATAATTCTGGAGTCTTCAATATTTAAAGAAAATCTATGGTGCAGCTCATTTGGTAGAAATAGAAATCTTCTGCAGTTGGAAAATTACAGACTGTGTAGGTGTTGAAATGCCTCCTGCTTCACTTTCTTAATTGGCAGTAGGCCAGATACTAAGAATTTCTGGTTTAAAGGGAAATGCTTCCCTTTTCTTTACATTTTGATGGATAAAGGTAGCATTTTGTTTGCATTTTTTTAGAAGTTAGGGTTTCTTCCATCTTGCTACAAAATTAATAAAATTTCAATTGAATAACTTCTCCAAGCTACCTTGGCTTTTTGCATTACTACTGAACACAAAGATATGCATGCCTTGCCAAAGGAAAAGGATGTGTTGATGTTTAGTTTTAATTTTGGCATCCAGACCCTCTTGCTTTCTGATTCTATTCTAGGAGTTGATCTACTTGAGTAATTTTTCTTTTCACCTCATACTTTTTTTCATTGCTGCCTACCATTTCCTTCCCATCCTGCTTTTGCTTTTATTTCCTTTTTCAATTGTGGGATACCATTGAATGAGACAGAATGAGGAGAAGATCTCTAATTTAACCAAGTTTTTTACATCCTTTTTTAATCATGTTTGTGTACATATGACTATACGTCTGACTGCTGTCCCTACAAAAAGAAAATAATGGCATTTAAAAATTTAAATGTTAAATATTTTTAAAATACTGTACACTGTGTGTTGTTTTCATGTATATCTTGTATTTGCTGCCTTCTTATGGTTTATATTGCCATAAGGCAAAAGATTCCGTGAAACCACTGCCTTGATCATCTGGTTTGAAAAGATCTTTCAAAAGTTTAATATTTTTATGCAAAGCTACACTAAAAATTAAAACATTCCATGTAGGAAATTACATATAATAGCTTGATACGTTGATATTTTAAAATGTGATCTTCTACCACATATTATGTAAAATAAAGCCTCTCTTTGCTTGCATGAAAAACCTGAGTAGTGTAGGTTTATTCTTCTTGGTTTTGTTTTCTTTTCTAATGAAAGCCATGAGCTTGTAATCATCATAGTGAGTAATGTATTGTATGTTTATGTTTTTGTAAGTTCTGGTCAGGATATCCAAGGAACAAGTGTGGTGGCAAATCTTCCAGTCCTTATGCGACAGAATCCTGCAGAAACACTTCGTCGGGTTTTACCAAAAATCAGAGTAAGTTTTGTGTGTTGAGGTTTGAATGTATCTTTTTTCTGCCAGTTTAATTATTTTAACAAAGGAAAAAAAAAACCCCCACTTTTATTGCAAACGTAGTCTCTAGGAGATGTATGTCCAGTAGGTCTTCTGCATTAATTCACTGAACTTACGGAGTGTTACAGGTATTACAGTTTTTTAAAAATTATTAAGGGGGGAAAAAAACCCCAGAATTAATACTTTTTAAATATTCTAAAATATTTACCAGTGTTTTGACAGCTTTTTTGAGAATTCTTTTTGAGGACTATCCAGTCATAATAGTTGATTCTGATGTTCTCAATCTCCTCTCGTCCAAACATTAAGATCTTTATGGTGCTGTCCAGAAGAGTATAGTTTGCTTTTAGCTATCTGTGCAATTTCACATTCTGCCCTCCACATTTTTAGTAAGTTGCTGCTAGTTGTGATAAATGCATGCTGACCAGGTAATGTTGTACAGTAATTTTATCTAGAGATATGTTTTTATAAAGGATATTTGGGTTGTTTAACCTGGAGAAGGGAAGGCTCTGGGTACTTCTTATTTTGACTTTTCAGTTCTTAAAAAGGGGCTTATAAAAAGGTGAGGACAAACTTTTTGACAGTGCCTTTTGAGATATGAGAAGGGGCAGTGGGGTTGAATTGAAGAAGGATAGATTCAGACCAGATATAAAAAAGAAATTCTCTGACATGGGGATGCTAAAACAATGGAACAGATTGCCCAGAGAAGTTATGCATGCCCCATCTCTGGAAATGTTCAGGGTCAGACTGGATGGGACTGTGAGCAACCTGGTCTAGTGGAAGGTGTCCCTGCTTATTGCTGTGGGGTGGAATACCTAAATTTTAAAGGTCCCTTCCAACCCAAACTATTCTATAATTATGTGATTGTGAAGAAGATACCTGTCTCTGTATTTCCACTCTGTCCCAGATATGTACTCTTGCTCAGAAGAAATGTAGAAGTTATTTAAGGTGTGGTTTTAGGAGCAGCCTTGGCCAAATAAGAACAAACTAAATCACAAATGCAAATGCAAAACTTAATAATGCTAATGACCCCTAGGACCCCTGCAGAAGAAGAGAGTTGGAGGGGGCCTTATCAATGTATACAAATGCCTGACAAAGCAAAGACAGAGCCAGGTTCTTTGCAATGGTACCCAGTGACAGAACTGCAGCAGTTGTTGCAATGCGCACAAACAGAAACACAGGAGCTTTCTTCTGAATGTCAGGAATCACTTTTTCACTGTGAGGGTGACTGAGCAGTGGCCCAAGTTGCTTAGAGGAGTTATTGTCTTCCTCCTTGGAGGTATTCAAAGGCAGTTTGGGCATGTCTCAGCTGTAACTTGCCCTGCTTGAGCAGGGGGGTTGGACAAAATGCCCTCCAGAAGACCCTTCCAGCCTTCAAGCATTCTGTGAATATCACACATCACCTCTCAACTTCATGTTATGTCCCGAAACTTCTGTGATCTCAGGAGACTTTGGTTTCTTAAAAGGAGCTGTTTCAACTTTTATCTGATCATTTAGATTCAGTAAATGGTCAAGAAATAGCTCTTCTCAGGACTAAGGACTGGTATAGACTGACAGTCTGGTTTAGAAAACATTAAAGTGCTTCTGCTTGCATTTTGTGCTATAAGGTCAATAGGCATTTTGCTCAAATATGTGTGAGTGTAAAAGTGCTTTGAGAAGAATGATTTGAAGTTGCAAAGTAATTGGTAACCCTTTAACTTGCACCAAATATTTGCAGTTACAACCACATTAATCTGACATGTATAATCCAGTCTTTCTAAGTCAACCTACTGGCTTCAAGAAAGGTTGGTTTGGTTTTTTTATGCTTACCATACTGAATCCATTTTTGCCTCTGGTTTTCTACTTTGAGAGCAGAATTCTTCCTAAAATTAAGGAGGAATAAGAAACACTGGGGTTTTCTACCCTTATTTTTCAGGCTGTGGAGAAGGGCTGGTCTTGACCTGTCTTCAATAAAAAGTCTAGTATGGGAATACAGTTTTTGATTCTAGTTTTAAGTTTTTTATATAGGGATGAAGAAAATATTTGGAAGTGTGATAATTTCCATGAGTAGGGAAGTATTTGTACAGTGGGAGTTGTATCTCAGTGTGGTCTTTGATCAGGCTGAACTTAGTTACTTTGTAAAAGTATCTTCCTGTATAATATTGAAGACATTCAACTGAAAACAGTATATGAAGAAAGAAGCATTAGGGGTTTCTATGAAAGACAGAAATGTCTTTCTTCTTAGAAAGATACCCATATCTTTTTTATAGAAATATCATCTTTCTGTGAAGATAGAAATATTTTAAATGAAGCAGACAACTTTAATAATAAATGCAATCAATCTTTGAGCAAATTACTGAGAAAAGTAGTGTGGTTTTCATCTTACAGTATCATTTAAACCCAAACTGGATGTCTAGAAAGACATAAATTAAATGAAACCTAAGTTAATGGGCTCCAGACAGAGGTAAAAAAGTAAAATATAATGAGGTCCAAATCAAAATCCAGGAGTTCCTTTAAAGTTTAAGCTTTATAAACTGAAAGTTTGTGGAATGTATATGAATTAAGTTCCTTTCTGTGGCAATGCTCTTATAAAGCCAGTTCTTCAGTGGTGTTCTGTTATCTAATATTTATCTGTAATAGAAGTAAAATGATGTTGTAACCACTTGCACTGCACTTTTAACTGCAAAACAGTATTTGACATAATTAACTTGACCTATTTCTTTTTTCTTAACCTTGTTTTTTATTGGAGGAATCATCCTGACCATTAAATGGAAACTTTTATAGTCTGTAAAGGCATAATTGAACTCCACTGTGATTAGAGCCTTGCAAATGTAATCTGCCATTGCAGGGAAATAAACTGATTTAAATTGCTGCACTTGGTTCTCCTTCTTTAGCTTGGGAGTAATCATTTGTGAAATCAAATTGGCACATGAAAAATGAATTGTGCAGTTTCAGAGGGCTGTTTCAGAGGGCTGTTTCTTTGAAGGCATTGTTACAATATAATTGCATAAGGAAACCAGTGTACTTATTTAGTATACTTGCAGACACCCAAAGCAAAATTAGCATTTTTATTAGAGCTGAGGGTAAAGCAGATGAAGAAAGAAATAAATACATGGAATGTTCAGTCTGAATACATTGCAAATTTGTATTTCGTTTGTGAAAAATTGATAAACCTAGTTACTTCTAGAAATATAGAAATGGGTGTATGCAAATTGCTTATTCTGTGAAATATAGTTAAATTAAAATTGTGTCAAAGACACTATATATTTAACATAAGTGTTTTAGCTCTGAGATGAGTAAAATCAATACATCAATAAATGGGACATACATATAAAAGTAATTATTGAATTCAGTGTCAGTATTTTGGTTATACTATTTAAACAAGCATACAGTATATAATTTAGATGTTAATGTAGGAATGAGATTGGGAAGTTTTCTTTAAAAATTATGCTGTTAAAATGAAGTTGCATCCTTGCATGTGTTCTTCTGCTTAGAGAAGCCCACTCTGGATTTCTGCATGCACCTCCTCATGAACCTTGGAAGCCATTGAAACGCAGATTTAGGGAAAGCTTAGATATTCTTATAAGCATTTCTCTTTGTGCACAAAATTGCTCTTTTCAAATGACATTAATAGTATTTTTTCTGCTTTCCATCTTTGGGCTCTGCAACTGAAAGTGGTGGAGGGAGATGCAGGTGTCTATCTGAATGACTAATAAGACATTTTTCCAAATGCTGTGATTGCAGCAAACTATGCTTATTGTTGTGTATATATCAAGCTTTATTCAGTGTTGACTGATTAGTTCCAAATTAATTTTCAGAGTTACTTATTTTCTTAATATATCAGCCTCCTCTTGAAAGCTTTTCTTTTCTGTAGCTGATTTTGTAGTTTAAGAAAAGGTGGGGTCATTTTTATCCTTCCTTATACCAAACATTAATTTTAAGATCCATTCTCATTATATTCTTCAGCTTCTGTAATCTCCATTATTTCTGTGTCTTTTAGTCTTTTAGTCTAAAATTTCTGTCATACCAATGCAGTCACTAAAATGAATTGACTATGTCTCTGCTTGCAGCATTCATTCAAGAGAATTCTGTTGTTGCAGGACAAAATGTGCATTTAAACTAGAGATGAATTTTCATTTTTCCAATTAATGGAATAAACTAGGCTTTCTAAATTTTAAGTTTTGAAGCCTGAGTTTAACTTTCAGATATTAGAATATTTAAGAACATGTTAATACCCTTAAATTCCATTAAATACTTCATGCTTGTCTGAATAAGACAGACAGGGAGAGCTTTTTTAGTCTGGAGTGAAAATTTGTGGAGTATCCATGTATAGAAAAATACACTACTTTCTAAATAAATATATTAAGTAAATTTAAGTTACTCAGCTTGGGTTTTATGAAGATGGAAATAGGAGACCCATGCTTTTCCAAATGCAGTACTGTACAGTTCTGAGTGTGCAGGCAGGTGTGTGAGCAGTCTAGACATTTACATTTCAATGTCTCCCGAGGTTCATGAGGAGGCACATCCAGAGAATGTGTTCTCACACATGACTATCCAGAGTTATATGAATCAATGGAGGAGACTATTTGGAAACTTTGTTTGTGGGTAAGTAGCCCTGTTTGTATTACGTACAAAGTAAATATGTACGGAAAACTGAATTCATAGAATCGCAGAATTATTTAGGTTGGAAAAGACCTTTAAGTTCATCAAGACCAACTGTTAACCTGGCACTGCTCCATAATTTTCTGGTCTGCACTGCTATGTTAGCACCTACAGTGTGTGGATAGTTCTCTTGGTGATTTGATTTTTGTGACTTGTTTTTTTGAACAAGTGATAAGCCAGAATCCCAGAAAAGTATGGACAGGTATTCTGATCCCAAAAATATTCAAAATGCAAAACTGGTAGGTGTCCTTATTCTTTCTTGGCTATGGCTGTAAGAGCAATGGTGGAACAAGGACAGAGTCTGTGGAAATAAGAAGGTGGTTTCCGTGGGTGTTGAGTGCAAATATTTTGTTGGATAGCAGCACAGTGCTGTTTCTTTTTTTCATTTGCGGGAGCAAGGACACAGAGAATCCTTTTAAAAAGAAACGTGGTTGTAAACTGGGATGGGTCTTGAAAGAGAAGGTGTTGTTCTCCTTGAAATAAGCTAATAATTGTACAGTTGTATGCACAAATGGCTTGACATTTGTAGAATGAGAACTTGTTTTATACCAAGTCAAATAGTAATTTCTCAGATGTTCTCTACAAACTATTTTCTCAGCAAAATTCCTCTGATATGCAATGCTTAGAGTCATAGAATCGTTAAATCTGGAAAGACCCTAAGATGATTGAGTCCAGTTGTTTACCCAGCAGCACCATTTTCACCATGTCCCTGAGTTCCATATCCAGGTGCCTTTTGATCACTTCCAGGAATGGTGATTCCATGGCAGCCAGTTCCAGTGCCTGACCACCCTTTCAGTGAGGAAATCCACTCTGTCCCCAGCCTGTAGCACTGCAGGGTTTGTGTGACCCAGTGCTTGCCTTTGTTGAACCTCAGGCCATTAAGGGTATTAATTAAGAGATGAAACAGGACTGTACTCAACACTGAGCCCTGGGGATCCCCTGGCTGCCAACTGGATGCAATTCCATTCACCAACACTCAGGACCTGGCCATGCAGCCAGTTTGTGACCCAGTGAAGAGTACAATTCATAAGCAGCTATGCACTTAGCTGCAAAATTAGTATTTTTTAAAAATCTGATCCAGGCTTATTTTTATTTTCAATTAATTTCAGCTTATTTTTGATTTTAGGTGAGTGATCTGAGAAACCACTGTTCATATCAAGCAGTTTAAAAAAGAAACAAAACCACATACATCAAGTGCTAAGTAGGAAGTATGGGCTTTAGACTCCTATTGAATTTGGAGTAATTTGTAAAATGAGTAGTAGTAGAAGAATAATGCTTTAGTAGAAGAATAATGAACTTTTTATTTTCTTGGGAAATAGAAATACACACTTAGAAAAGTAAACAAATAGAATGTTCATTTAGTTGATAGATATTTACAATTACTAATACTTACAATGAATGCTGTGCCAAAGATTGCATCCTGCAAGTCTGTGCATAAATCTGAAATTTAAAATTTAAATTGCCTGTTTTTAAACTTAAAAAAATAGTAATATTTCATTTCACTTCAACATACTAAATTTGTTTAACTTTTGAATGGATGATTTTAAAGACAGCCTAATTCATAACATTTTTGTGTCAGAGCTCAGAAATAAATATGTTTAGTTAGCTAGATAAATATTCTAGTGTATCTTGCTTTATTCTTAAGACAATATATATGTACTTTTCATTTGCATTCTCTGTTAGTCAAGGGATGAAATTTAAATTGTCTTCTGCTATTTAAGTATCTCTTACTGAATGAATGAATGAATGAATGATGAATGAATGAATGAATGAAATATTTATTTTTAATTCATGTGCATAAACAACAGGAGTGCAATTGTTGGCTGGTCTGTTTCTACCTCTCGTTTTGTAAAGTAGAAAAATCCACGCATTGCATTGATGAAACTTAAAGTCAAAAAGAATATTATAAGTAACTTCTTTTTTTCTTGGAAGATTCATGATATATCATAAGAAAATTTAATCTCTGCAATAAAATGTTATTAAGAGAAAATAATTTTACAGCAAATTTTTTAGTTTACCCAAGTTGTTGCATATTAATTTTAAAAGTGAATGTAAAAATTTGGATGTTCTTTTAGTACATTCTGCCTCACTCTAAATTGTTATAATTTGTAATTATACAGGAGGTTCTGCATGTTGCAGGAGTGGAAATGCAGTTAACAGCTGCTGTTTCTTTTTTGACTGTTCTGCAAGAGGAGTCGGTGTCCATCCATACGTACTCCCATTCCTTCCTACACATCATTCTCCAGAACCTGGAACACAGAGATGCAGGTCAGGGCTGCACAGCTACTCTGATGGCTGATGACCTCTACATGTTTTGTTTCCTTAGTGACCCTACAGTGCTTTGTCTACAGTGAGTGCAATCACTGTGACTTTCTATCCAGACTTGCATGAATGGAAAGATTTTTGCATGATGACCACTTTCATACTGATATTTAAATGTAATTCTGATTGAAGCAGGAAAAACCCCTCTTACTTTGTCTGAAGGATTAAATCCTAAAGTTGTTTCTGAGTCTGAGCTTCTCCTGAAGTACCAATATTTTGTGGCTGAGAAAGTGGAGGGAGGATGGTTGACAATTCTTCTGTGTTGCTTATTTTTTCTTAATTTCTTTGACAGTAGTTTTAGAATACAAAGGAAAGAAAAGGCCTGTTGTGCAACTGGAAAGTTTCAGTGGGTGTAAGAAAGGAATATGCTTCTAAATGAGGGAAATTAGCTTTATAAAGCAATTAGAGTACTTTTTAATTTTATATAGGAATTGGAAAGTGAAAGTAAATGGGGGCAGACCTTGCTTCTTACCTATCCTACTTCATACCCTGGAGCCTTGAAAGTTAATATAGTGGCTTTCAGATTCATAGCTCCTTGAAGATGTGTGTAAAAAGTTAGAGCAAACTTTGTAAAACTGGTATATGTTTTGGTTTAGTTGTTGTATGTACAGTATAAGACATCACATATAACTCATACCTTTTAAACAGGTGTCAGCAATGCATGGTTGGAAACTCTTCTTGCTGTAATAGAAGCTTTACCAAAAGAAACTGTCAGACATGAGGTAATACTAATCTCTCATGCTAACAAAAAAACCCTAAGATTGTAAAATTGTATTTCCCTGTAAGTTTTATCCACCCCAGTCAGATTTGTGGCAGTTTCATACCTGTGAAAATGGTAATGGTTGTGGAACACACTGTAAGAGACAAATGGGCAAAAAGGCAAGACAGGAAGGTCACTTCAAAAAAAGTAGTGTTCTTCAGCAAATAAAATTAACACTTATTTACACTCCATTATTTACACTCCATTGTAATATTTCCATTGCACTTTGTACTTTCAGTGACGTGTTTTCCTGCAGCCTGTTTTGATTTACAGGGTAGTATCTCACTCTATGTCTTCATGAAGAAACTACATTTTGTTTACTGTTGGACTAAAATTGCAATATCTGCTAAATGGATCTGAATGCTGGAGATCCATTGCTTAGTGTATTTCAGTACTTCTTGGTGTACCAAAACTCTAATGCACTGCTTAATTTTTCACTGTGTAGCTCAAGAAAGAAGAACAAAATCTGTCACTAAGTTATAATGCCAATCTCCTTTAGTTAGATAATTTATTCACTTTTAAATGTTCATATTTTTTTAAGTTCAAAAGCTTTGCAACAGACATACTGACTGTGTTAAAACAATATGGAGTTTTAAATATATGATTGTTTGTGTAGTATAAAAATTCTCATTAAAAGAAGAGTAAAATCCAGAACTGTTTAAAAATTCAACTTCTAAAGGGAAAAAGATAAGGTTGGAAGAAGCACAGAGAAATTATTCTAGTCACCTCCAAAATCTAATTGCACTGTAATTTTAAAGATGTCATTTAAACAAAATTGACTATTAATGTGCATAGGCACCATTATTTTTAATACTGATTAATTCAGTGAAAAGGTTAATGACGTTTGGGATATGTTTTTGTAGATTTTTGTTGGAAGAGGAATACTTTGATGCTCACAATTTTTCTGCTCACATTTCTTCTTTTTTTCCCCACGTAGATCCTGAATCCTCTTGTTTCCAAAGCACAGCTTTCTCAAACACTTCAGTCTCGCTTAGTTAGTTGTAAAATCATGGGAAAAGTAGCTAACAAATTTGAAGCTCATATGTAAGTAGACTGTCAATATATTTTCATTCTGCAGTGTAAACCAGTATTTTTTTGTTAGTGGACAAAAATTACTACAAGAAAAGTAAACTTTATTGCAAAAATAAAATACTTTTTTTTTCACAGATCCTTTTCATTATTTAATTGGCATGTTTAGACTTGCTGATGTTCATAATTTTATAACTTGAGTTTGTATGTTCTTTCACAGATTTGAATGGATACCATTTTCAGGCCATTCTTCCATATTGTTTTTCTTACTAGAAAATAAGCCATACAGTGGATTTCTCTGCAAACTTACAGGCGCAAAATAGAACTTCATCTCCTTTGAGTTTCTTGTCATAGGAGGAGGAATTCCATTCCTAACTTTTTATTATGTAACCAAATTTAGCATGTAGATCTGGGGGTTTTTTTTCTGTCTCTAATTAAAATGTAGATATATGAGGAACTACTGCTGTTCCCTGATATTATCCAGCCCTTAGATTCAGTGTCTGTGAGCCTGGACAGAAGAGCGTGCAATGATGAAAGTAAATCCAAGTCACTCATCTGCTCAAAGCAGCTGGTGTGGCACATTCCTTGGTCAGTTTAGCCAGACCTGTGATAGCAGGACCACTTCCCCTAATGTGTTTGTATCCAGGCAATCCAGCACAGCATGGCTTTGAATTACAATAGAAATCCACCGTGGGCCACTAAGTGCCCAGGAACTGTCTAGTTGAGGAAGCACACTCTAATAATGATTTTGATCTGCCCCAAAATGTAAGAATTCAGCATAACAGAAAAGAAGAAAAACATGACAAGGCATTTAGGAATAAATTTCTTTAGATTATGTTTTTTTTCTTCAATAAAAAAGAGCTAGAAGCACCCAAAAGGAAACTATCTAATTTTTTTTTTCTTTTCTGTTTAGACTATACTTGTTGGACATTCAAAATTTAATGAAAATGGTAGAGTAGTATTTTTTGAGAATGTTACCAAATATTTATGTTCTAAATCTCTAGGACTCTGTCAGAATAGCAGCTGCGTTTATTTATTTGATGTTACATTCTCATGGAAATAAGTGACTTTACAGATTACTTGGAATCTTATGTGAAATATAGTAGTGTTAATTAGTAGCCATAACAATCACATCTTTTGTGGTGTTTCTTCAACATGATTCCTTGCTCTGCAGAAGCAGGAATCCCCACTTTTGAGTAAACAGGTCTTAGCACCTTTTCTGCACAGCCACTACATTTTAAGAAGATAACTCAGAATTTTCTGGGATATCTTGTTCTTCTGGTAGAGAGCTCTTGAGTGCAGTTCAGAGCTGGGTCCTCAGGTTTAGAATGTGGCAGACTGAGTAAAATTTGGGATGCACTCTCATTCCCCTTTCAGAAGGGCTCTTGGTACAGGCCCAGGAGACGTATCTATCCTCAGGAGTAGGCAATATATAAGCATATCTTCACTTTCTTCTGCAGAATGGCACAGTTTTTTCTCATAAAATTTATACTAGAATTAAAAATTTTGTATTTGATGTTACTCCCAGGTTATTTTATATCCTGTCCTTGTCATGGAACATTAGTTTTTCTACCCTCCAATGTTCCAAGTTAAAAAGTCTTTTTTTCTTTTTATGTAGCCCCTAATTTAGAGTATTTTAAAATGCTGAACTTCCAAGACTGTACAGTTTTTGAAACTTGAGGCTAAATTTTTTCTGTAAGAGGTAAATAAATTTTCACTGAAATGAATGGAGGTTGTGCAAGCTGGCTTGAAAATTTGCTTGTCACTGTCTACGTATTATTTATCTTGAGTTTTGCAATAACATAAGGATTTTTGTAGAGATATTTTATGAATACTTATAACAGAAGTTTCACTTGGGCAGTGAAAGGAAACACAATGGCTCATTCTGCCAAGTTTTAATATGTGTTTTTACTGAAATAGGAATCAAAATTTTTATTTTGTATCTGCCGTTGACTTACATGAATACTTGGTCTACTTGCCTGAAGGCATTGCAATATTCAAGCTTTTAATCTTAAATTCTTTTTCTCCTTTCTTCCTAATTATATCTTGGGTGATACCTGCATATCAAAGATGAGGTATTACAGACATTTAATTGGGATTTGTATTTCCATTTATATAATATTTTTATTCTTTCAGTGGCTGTTCAGAAATTGTACTGAAGATTAGAAGTTACTAAATGAGGACAGCATTCTACTAAAGTAGCCTACCTACTATTTTTGTAGTTTATAAGAAATAATAGATGAATATGAGCAAATTATAATAACAGTAAATATTCCTTTTCCTGTCTCTTTGTAACACATATTTGCATCCAATGTACAATATTCTTTTCTAATTGCTGTTTATCAGAAAAATACTTTACTGTCTGTGACAAATTAGTAACTTTTTATATGGGATAAACAAATAATATGTGAGTAAAGTTCAGTACTACTCATTAGATTTTATATATTCTTTATATTAATAAAAAATGTTCACATTTTTAGTGTTAAAAGAGAGGTTCTTCCATTGGTAAAATCACTGTGCCAGGATGTGGAATTTGAAGTTAGAGCTTGCATGTGTCGGCAGCTGGAACATGTAGCTCGAGGAATAGGGTGAGTGCAATTTGCCTGATTGATCTTAAATGGAAAATATTTCTCTAAAATGTTAACCTAAACACTCTTTTTAAAATTGCTGAATTAATGCATACTCAATAATGAATTTGGAATGTACAGATGTGTTCTTAGTAATTGGCTGTTGGCAGCTGTCTCTTTTCCACTTTTAGATTTTTTTCTCTCAATAGTAAAACTGCTGAAACATAAACCCAGCAGAATTTTTAAAATAATTACTTCATCTATAGTTTCTTGAAATTATCTCAGTTATCCATTGGTGGTATTTGTGTTGTTTAAAAATTCTGACAATTATTAGCAGTTTAATAATTACTGTGCAGTGTTTTGAGAAAGAATGCTAAATGGCTTTTGTAAACATATTTCAGCTCAGTATCAACTTTTACTTGAAGCTTGAAGGCCTTCAATATTCACACATAGGATTGAAAAAGTCTGGAACTTTAATAAAAGAAAATGTTAATTACATACAGGATTGGTCTCTGAGTGAACAAATATTTTTAAAATTTGAGGTCTCTCTACCTGTTATTTTGTCAGGGAGGAAAAAAAGCAATAACTTCTTTTACAGATTGAAAATTTGTCAAGTAACATTCCTTACCCAGTGCTAGACAGCAGAGATAGATTAGATCTTATACTAAAAGTAACCATACTGGAAAGGAAATTTTCTTAATTCTGTCTTTAAAATGAACTAAATTTCACTTATTCTATCTGGAAGTTGAAAGTTTAAAAAAATCACAGGTATTATGCAGTGGGAAATGAAAGCATTACTGGTAGTTTACCCCATCTTAGAATAGTGGGTTTAATAGGGTTAAATACTTTGTTATCAATTAGTGATCTGTCCTGTGTATTTTGATTTGATTCTTTCCTCACCAGCTGTTGTTTTTAGCATTAATGTATTCATATAGACTGTTCTATCTCAGAAGTTTTTGCTTAATTCATTATTAGTGCTTTAGATGATTTAATCTCATGAGAAATGGTGAACATTGAGTGCTTTCAGTATGGAAGCTATCTCAGTGTGTCATGTTGAGGATGAATAGGTAGTAAGTAAATAAAAAAATAACTAAGCAGACATGAACAGCAAATTTTCAGGTAAATATTGAAGGTATAATGTGACAACAGTCCAAATACTTATTTTTACTAGTTAGTGTTACTGCCACTACATGATCTATCATTTTCTCGTAATTTTATTTGAATGTTTAATCATTTGCTTGGAAGAATACTGTTAACACCTCTTGTTTTGCTGGTGCAATAGGTATAATAAACTCTGTAAGGTGCAAATCACTTTGATGCTGATTATAGATATTTAAAAGGATTATTGTTTATATTGACTTACCAAAGGGGCAGCTGTTACTGCTTTAGTCTGATTGGAAGGGATATTTTGAGCATTTTATTTTAGCATCCTGGAGTTAAGTATTAGCAGTATGTTAGTAGGTCAGTACATACCAAGGTAAAAAAGGACAAGCAGAACGCCTTCTTTACTGCTTTAAACCAAGGCCAAAAGTCAGTGTTTAGACTAGAAATGGCATTTTCTCTGAGCAGTAGATGTTCTCTGTAAAGGAGGCTCATCTTTCATGTATAAGATTTCCAGACACTTGAATCCAACATGGCTCATACTTATTAAATGTTGACTTTGGACCATCATATTGAGCACAGTTGATCATAAGAATTTTCTTAGTGATACAGTGAAATAGCCATAGTCCTTTGATTTTATTTCAGGCTACATTTTTTCTAATTTATTTTGAGCTAATTTGAATGCTTTTTTAATGATGAAGTTCTGCATTTAAAGTTTGCATGTTTCCTTGGCTGACAAAGAAGAAAAGTCCTGAGATTGATCGGAGGTTTTTTATTTAACATTAATTTGAACTTTGTTTTTTCTTCTTGACTCCCAAAAAAATATCTAAATGAGTATTTAAAGGGAGAATTCTGTTTTGCAGTGGCAGTATTGTTTTAATTGTAAGTTTTCTTTTAATTGCTTCATGTTGCAGGGCAGAACTAACAAAAACTGTGGTGCTTCCTGAGTTAGTGGAGCTGGCAAGAGATGAGGGCAGCAGTGTACGCCTGGCTGCTTTTGAGACCTTGGTGAACCTGCTCGATATGTTTGATGCAGGTAAGAATCTAATTTAGGCTTCCTAGCCCAATTTTTAGTCCTCTAGTGCATCTTAAAATTGTGTTTAAATGCTTTTTGTTCTGACTGCATTATTCAGACATTTCTAATTTTATTTTGTTCGTTGCTTTGTCCTTTGTATTTCCTTTTATTTCATGTCTTGCAGTGCTTTATATGCAGAAAGTTTTAAGGGAGGTGAGGTAGTTGTCCATGAAATCAATTATCATATTCAAAATTTTTAACATAATATGCCTAAATTGAATGAGTAAAATTACTGCATAAATTATGGGAATATTGTGTTGCTAGTATTTAATGAATTAATGTAGTGCAATCAGTACACAGAATACAAAGTGTTAGCTCGACAAAAATGTACTGCACAGCAACTTGGTGATGAATTACTACAATATATGGTTGTGTTTAAGCCATATAGAGGAGTGGGTAAGCAGGAGAAAAACGTAGCTTAGTTTTGGGGAGAATACTGTAAATGGACTTTTTAGCAGTGAGTCTTTATATAAGTAAGTATGATAGTAGGTTAATTTTCTGATTCTTGAGCCTCTGTATTGATGCTACCAAGTTTGTGCCTCTGTTTGCACCTCTCACTCTTCCCTCCTCCTCGCCCACCCCCTGCTGTAACTACTGCTTTGAGTCACTGTAAGGAGCTTAGAGAAAGCAATCAGGGGTTATTTACAGGTTTTTAAGGAAAGTTTCTAGAAAATGGGATTGCGTGGGTTTTACTTTCATTGCTGAACTAGAAAATGAACACTTGAATGTAGATGACCCAAAATTACATTCTCAAGTTTATCTCCCCACAATATCAAAATATTTCTTCAGGCCAATCTAACTTTGTTCAGTCACAATTATTTGCTGAATGTTGCTGTTGATCTACCATTAAAAAATCATTATACTTTTAAAACTCAAACATTTTAACACAATTATTTTATTTAAAATAAGTCAAAAGGTACAAATTTCTTGAAAATTTTGCGTGTTTATTTTATAAGGACACAAAGTGTTTGGATTTGGCTTTAATTTCTAAATTATTTCACTTCTTTCCTGTGTCCTTAATTATTTTGTTTCTCTGTGAATTTATCATATACCAAAAGATTTTGAAACACTTCTCAGTAGGTTAAAAAAATTAACTTGCAGAATATCCTTATTTTTCTGTTTACCATCAAAGTCATGTTCAGTCTTGATCTCCCTGCATTCCTACTATTGTAGGAAATCTTGTTGTAGTAGTACTGTAGTATTCTTTCTCTCCCTATATTCTTGGTGAATGGAGAAGGTAGTGACTGATTTATTCTCTGCCTCCTACTTTACTGGGGGATGCCTTTTCACTAACAACAACAACAAAATGAACTTAACAAGACAGGTACTAAATTTAGGATCATTCTCTCTACCTCTTGTTTGGTACCTTCAGTGAGTGCCTGCCAGAACTAATCCTGAGAATGTTAAATGAAATTTTTCTCATTTTATTACAGAAGTTCAGTCTCTGTGCTCTTTTTAAAATGTTGACAAATGGCTAATTCTAAAAATTTCTTCTGTTTTTCAGATGATCGGAGTCAAACTGTTCTCCCATTAGTGAAAGCGTTCTGTGAAAAATCCTTCAAAACAGATGAATCTATCCTAGTTTCTTTATCTTTCCATTTAGGGAAACTGTGTACTGGATTATATGGTATGATTTAATTTCTTTTTAAAAATCTTAAACATGAGGGAAGATTGGAGAATTAGAACCCCTTGGAATGGTAGTTAGATTTTGGAAGTTTCCTCTGCGGGTGCCCATCTGCATATTGTTTATTGTTGGTTTTGTTTTGTTTAGACAGGGTCAAAGATGGCAGCATGGTGTTTGATCTTTATTGGTATGACTGACTTTTTTTGGGTATTCTGGAGCTTGTGATTTGGATGATTGAATTTTTGAAACTAGAAACCTTTGAAAACATTATGATAACTTTGTTCTTTTCTGTGCTTGATCTTCTTTTTAAGGCACAGTGCAGAGTGTGGCCCATAAGGAACTTCAGGGGAGAAAGGGGATGCCATTTGGATTCCCCAGTTGCAGCTGAGGCCAATCTGTACTCATTACTTTTATACCCATAATCTGTGCTTGAATTTTCACTTGAGAACAACTTTCCTTGATAATTCTGCCCACCATATTTTACCTGTGGAGGAAGAGCACACAATCGTGGCTTTACGTTATAATTTCTCCCTAGACTCTTAAAACCTTTGATCTTTCCTACAGCTCTTTAAAATAAACCTTCATGATTATGCTAGAGACAATCGAAGTGTCCTTTGCTTCACTACAGATTACTTGAAATGGCTGTTCCACAGTGTCAAAATGTTATTTTCAGAAACAGAGAGCTAGGACAGTCCATCCTGTGTTTATCATGTTTTTTGAGTCTTCTTTTCTCTAGGTTGAATGACTAACTCCTGATCTTTCTTCACCTCTGAACTCTATCTGACAAGTCCATATTTTTCTTGAAGTGTTACACCTTAGGACAGTTGAATGAAGTGAAAGGATTGCTTCACGTGTCTTGCCAAATATATTGCTGTTCACATTTTTCAGTATGAAAAATTGCCTCTTTCAAAAAATCTAGCAGCTAGTTAGTCTTTCTCTTTCCTGGCCTTGTGCAGGTGATGCAGATCAGGCTAAGCATGGTACCTTACTGCTGTTCTAATGGAATAATAGTCTAAAGTTTTAAGACCATATGTCCAGTTACTGAAGACCATTTTAAACTCTGTCTTTCTGAAGAATGAACATTCTCTGTCCTTGTTTGATGCTTTCAGAATGCTGAGTAAGCAAAGTCTCTAGTTTAGCATCCAGAAAATGTATGAAAATACTGAATAGTACCACAACTAGGATAGAACTTACTTTATACAATTGCCTATCTTGTATATGGGTAGTTTTCTCTTACTTGTTTTTCCAAGCAGTTTTGGAGCACTTTTAGAGTTTTTAATCTATCACTCCCGTTCCCTTGTTGTGAAAGTCATGACCCTTATTGCCTCTTTTGTTTCCCAGGTCCTGTTTTCCCATACTAGAAGGAAATTGAATCAGTTTGACAAGTCCTCCTTTTGCCATGTTGGCTACTGCTATTTTTTTGGGGGATATATGTGGGGGTGTGTGTATGTTGGTATTTAGTAGTAGACTTTTTTTTTTTTTTGTTTCAATTTTTTCAAACATGTGAAAGTAACCTGACTTACGTAATTACATGGCTTGTCCTTTCCCTCTCCAGTTATTAAATATAAGTACCACTTCAGATCTTTTCTATTCTGTTATTTAAGATTTCAACAGCTAGTACTTTGAGTACTGGAACAAAGCACATCTGACTGCACATTTTGAAAACCTTTTGTTTAAGATTCACTGATCTGTTGTTTCTCTACTTAAAGCTTGAATTTTTGTCAGACTTATTAATTGTACTCTACTAATGATATTAGTGGAACTAAAAAAAAATTCTTAAGAATTTCAGCTTTCTTGATACCAATCAGTGAGAGCTTTCCCTTGCTCTCTGGAATAGAAAATTGCACCTTTTCTTGGTTATTCTCTTATTACTAATGTACTTGTAGTTTTTTTAATTCTTCTTGCTAGTTACATTCCAGTTTGTTTTGAGTACTTGTGTGTAGTGATTATACTCTGCTAGATTCAAGGCAGGTAGAAGGAAGAGGAGAGATAAAATCAAGATATTTGATAGATTTAAAAATAATATTTGTTTGGGTACATTATTAATAGCATTTGTAATGAGGAAAGTTTGTTGTTTTGTTTGGTTTTTTTTTTCTTTTTTTGAGGCATTTTTACTCCTGAACAGCACTTGCGATTTTTGGAATTTTATAAGAAGCTTTCCACACTGGGTTTACAGCAGGAAAATGGGCATAATGATAATCAACTACATCTGCAAACTCTGGAACAGGAAAAGAAGTATATTTCAGTGAGGAAAAACTGTGCTTACAATTTTCCAGTAAGTAATATTAATTTAAGGTTTAATCTTTAATTTGTGTTGTGCATGTAGTTCTCTAAATAGGACGATAGAAGTGATAGAGGAGTTATTCCCAAATTGTTCATTATTATCTAGATTTTAGCTCTTTCCTGCAAAATTTCAGTTAGTGAGGTTGTGCAAAAGAGTTAGCAGGAAATACTACTCTGCAGAGCCTCAGAAAATTATTGGCAAATTTGGACTGAGGAAATGATGTTCTAAGAGTTGACTGGTCTTATTCTTTCTTACACATTTTCTCCAAACGCTTAGCACAAAGGATTTGGGGAAGGGTCTGTGAAACAGAGTCCCCAGTCTCAAACCACTTGAATCCACACTTTGACATTCATTGTGTGTCACATCATTCTAGGGAGCTGGAGATTGAAACTGAATGCTCAGGTTGATGTTTTAGTCATGTTCCTGCGTGAGTACATAAAGTCTTTTCAATTTTATGTGAGGTTTTTAAATACACCAGTCATATTTCTGTAAATCCACTTTGTATTTTGACATGCTGCATTTGTATTCAATGAAAACATTTTTGCACCAAGAGCCAGTAGACAGATATTTTTTCTTCTGCCTTTTAAAGGCAAACACACTGTAGGTAGACATCTGTTGGTTTATTTGAGCAAAACCAAGATATGTACAAACACAATCATATTGAAATTCAGATTCTAGCTTTGCTGCTTGCTAAAATGTTCTTTGTTTTTGAAGTATCCATTTGCAGTTTGTGCTAGAGTACAGAAACATTAACAATATTAGAAATCTTAAGTTTTATATCCCACGGTTTTAGTCCTTATCTTCAAAAAAACAGCCTGCAGCATGTATGGAAGATAAATAAATTCAGTTTAGTTCTCGGCTCTGGATTTTGTCTGGTGCCTGTGTTTTAACAAGGCCAGCAAAACCTCCACACTTCCTCTGTAAAATAACAATCTGTTACCTCTCAAGTTCATCTGATAATCTCTGCTAGTGTCATCCTTTAGCTGTGTAATTAAAAAAGGACTTTATCCTTCCACAGGCCATGATTGTTTTTGTGGATCCAAAGAACTTCCATTTAGAACTTTATTCTATATTCTTCTGCCTTTGTCATGACCCCGAAGTTCCTGTCAGATATACCATGGCCATAAGTTTTTTTGAAGTAAGTCTACAATGGTTCTTTGTTACTGTTCACGTGGTTTTATTTTATTTTGTTTTCATCTTTAAGCTTACATTTGTGGCTGTTCAACCAAAATAAAAAGACATAAGAAAATGTGCTGAGATTATTTAGTTTTTCAAGGGTGTTTGGTTCCTTCTAACCTCTGTATATAGCCCATATACACATGTTATTTTATTTGTGTGACATTTGCCTGCAAGAGATTACTGCTAGGTCAGATTGTAAGGAGCAATGAAAAAAATGTACAAATGCATAGGTATTATTAACTACATGGAGTGAATTCCAGAAATTGTGTTTCATAACACTCTTGTGTTTCAGTCTTTGATCCCATTTTTTTGCTGGGGAAATTGGTAAATTAAGCAGTTTGATGAAAATTTTTAAATGAATAGCAGAGGGAAAAATGGCTTTACTTCCACCATTGTAAGAAAGATGTATGGATTTCCAGTTCTCATTACCTATTGATGTCTTGTTTTAATGAAAAATAGTCCAACATAATTGTTGAAATTATAAAATTAGCATCAATTCTACATAATATTTTGTTTTAACTGTATAGCACTATTAAGGTACTGCCTGAATATAAGAAAAGTATTTTAGCTCATTAAAAAAAAAAAAAAAACTGTAAAATTATACCTTGGTCTAAATGTACATTTAGTTCTTGTTGATTTAATTTTAACAGTTTAACTAGGCAACCACATGACAGGCAAAAATGAGTAGTTTATGGCATTCCCTGCTAGCTGGATTACTTTCCAAAAAATAAAGTCCTTGTAGCTATTTCCTTAAAGCTTCATCTTGATTGAAAGTAAGCTCTTATTTTCACTTGGCTTAAAGGAACATTAAAAAACATCATCTAAATATTTCTTGTGGCAAAAAAATCTCATTCATTAAGTTTGTGTTATGCTTGCTGTAAAAGCTTTTTAATAGCATGGGGATGGACTGCTGGTGTTTTTTAAAAATTTACATGAGACTTATGAATCACATGAGTCACAGTCAAAAACCAAAAGGAGTAAGGAGTGGAAACTTTGGGTGGAAAGTTGGGGAAACTTCAAATCCAGCACAGGATAAGAAAATTTTGCATTTCATCTTCTGTAAATTATACAGCAGGCTGGCTCTTAACTCTCCTTTTACAGCATTTGAATATTCCTCAAGGAAATTTCTAGCCTTGCAGTGCAGCCTAAAAAAATCTTGTTAAATGTGAAATAGAGTTAATTCCAAAAGCATGTTTCATAGTTAGATAATAGACCTGTTTCTTGTCTCATGTTCTTTATATAAGCATATTTTTAATGTGATCAGTGGGAAAGTACACAGCTTTAGGAAGCTGATATTAAACACTTTTTTCTGTGTCTCTTCATGCTTGCTGTAAAGTAAGAAAGTAGTGTTGTGCCATAGAACTAAAGAATGTTTCACCTTGCTATCTTACTGTCATTTTTTAGGTTGCTAAGCTTTTAAATTCTGATGTGTATACAATACATAAAGAACTGGTTACACTATTACAGGATGAGTCACTGGAGGTAATACACTTCTATTGAAACTTTTTTTGCTTGTTACATCAAGGTAGATTATCTTCATGTTTAATAACTCTTCACTAACACAGCAGGGTAACAATTTGAAATGATTAGCAGCTTTTACTTCTGTTGCACAGACTCTGCATAAAGATGCCAGCCTCCTGTGAATAAAAAGGAAGAAAATAGGAAGGTGTTTGAATTTAGTAAACTTACCACACTAAATTTATTTGGTTTTAAAAATACTAATTCTAAATAGTTTTAATTGCTCTATTATTTATTACCTTATAAACTCTAAAAAGCTTTAGGTTTGGTACTATATTAAAATAATAGCTGATAGGATTCAAGGTCTTTTGCTTTGTTTCATTTTTATTGTCCAGTAGAGGAGGAGATAAAGAAGTTGTGTATGGTTTGAAGAATAAGATTTACAGAAAGAGATTTGGTCCGTGGTAACTTGCATAGAGCATGGATCTGTTACATTGCAGTTAACACAGTGAGACTTTTTAGTATGGAAAAAAGAGACATATTCAAGAAAAAATCACCATTTCCTCTGGTACCAGTTACTCCAGTAATAAGTTAGACTACTCCAGTTGTAAAACTAGTCTGAGCACATAAATAAAATCTGAGACCTGTAATGCTTATATTACTTACTGCATTAAAATATCAGTCATCAATGCAGCTAATCAATACAACTAATCTCCATTTTTTTTCAATATGAGAGAGCAGTAACTTGAAAGGTGTCAGTAGGGACATGTTGGTGAGAGTTAAAAAAGGAGCTGAGTTAATTTACAGGCCTCTTTCATGCAGCCTTTCTTTAAATAGGTGTTAGATGCCCTAGTAGGTCACCTTCCTGAAATCCTTGAACTAATGACTAACGGAGGAGAAAACAATGGATCAGAAAGCAAGGTGGGTATTCTCATGGGGTTTTTAACATTTTCTTTCTAAGTGAGGGTAGTAAGAAATTTCAGACAAATTTTGCTTCCATGATTAGTTTCTGCTTTGGAGAGATATCCATTTGTTGGGGTTTTTTTGTTGTGTGTTTTTTTTTTTTTTTTGATTGTTGACATTATAAGCTTCAACTTTAAAAAAATTTGGAAAGATTAGAGTTAATGTGAAAATGAACAGTTTATACATGTTCTTTTTCTAATTGACCGGAGATAAGTGAAAACACTTTGGTTTTGTGTTAAGGGATTAATAGCTAATACCTCTTTTAAATTTTTTCATATTGATGTATCAATTGCTCATGGGTGCCATTTTCAGGCTTCTGCTAGAAGGAAATCTATTTCCTGAAGTGAAGACACTGAATTGAGAGATCAGTACTCAGCTCCCACCTTTTCTAATTTAATTGTTTGTGGCTCTGGGTGATGGTTTATTCCACGACTCCTCACCTCTAAGATGGAACAGAAAGGATGCTGTTTTTGAGCATACTTCCTAAATGTATGATAAATTGAGATATTGCAGCAGTATAAGAACTGAAGAAGTTTATTTTCTTGTACGTGAAGAAGTTGACAGTGTAATTTAGAAATTGTAAATATATATAACATACAGCAAATGCAATGTCAGGTGTGGCGGTCTGTTTAATTTTTCTTAATATTAAAGGGAATTTAGCTTGGATACTAAAAATTCTTTGCCTTCTACTGAGAAAAGATGTACAATTCCTACTAAAATTAATTCCTACTAGAACTAATTAGGGGATTGAGAACAATAACTACAAAGATTAAGAGGATAAAAGAGAAATAGGATTCATTTGGTTTGAGAGAGAGAACGCTGAGGAGAGTTGGCGTAATGGTTTTAATATCTGTAAAAGGGTGTTACAAAGAGAACGGTGTTTAGTTTTCTTTTGTCAGGAGAAGGATTGGAGATGAAAGTGAATTTAGCTAGGTACTGAAATAGCTTTAGGATTAGTCTTCCCTTTTAATATTGTTATGATTTGCTTTTTAAGCATAGTGACAAGACACATGTAAAATTATTGTCTATATTTCTGTTTCTAGTTACTCTCTATTCCTGACTTGATTCCTGCATTAACGACAGCAGAACAGAGAGCAGCGACTTCTTTAAAATGGAGAACGCATGAGAAGCTACTACAAAAATATGCATGTCTCCCTCATATCATATCAAGTGATCAGATCTATTACCGTTTTCTTCACAGGATGTTGACAATCATTTTGACAAATGTGAGCCCACCTGTCGCTTTCTCATTTGCTTTTGTTTGTTAATGCAAGTTAGACCACTGGATATTTGCTTTGTGTAGTACTTCCTGTGTTATATTAAAGTCCTATCTCTTTCATATGGTATATCAAGCCCTGTCATTTTTTCTATGAGATTTTTCAATGAAAACTTGCTCCCATTTGAGGAGCAAAATTTGGATTGACAGTTTTCCTCCTACCCAATACTTCTTCGTTTCCTTGTGCTCATCATCAGTTTGTTTCTAGTTATATCAAAACTTTTTGCTCTGAAATATGCCTTCTTTTTCCTGATTCCATATATTACATTGTCTTTGTTCTTTATGAAAGAACTCTGCATTTCTAAAATAAATTACCATTTAGAGCTACTAGTCTGAAATTTTACTGAGTTAATTCAAGAATAAAACTGTTGTAAGAGAAGATGATGGAAATTTTATTTCTAACACCTGCAATACAGAAGGTGCCTTACAAACATGGAATATTTTAAGGTGCTTATGAAATAGTTAAATCTACAAGTTGGGCAGAAGGAATAAAGAATCAGGTGTCTCATGAACTGGCCAAACTTCATAATTCTCCCTTATGTTATGACATTTATTTAAAAATTTATAAAGTTAGGCTACTTTCTAGCTTTTTTTCTAATTCTGTATTTGCTTTTAGTCATACACCTGCAGATACATTTAACTGTGTTCCCTTTATTTCTTTCAAGAATGTCCTGCCAGTCCAAAAAGCAGCTGCTCGGACTCTCTGCGTTTATTTGCGCTACAATCGCAAGCAAGAACAGAGACACGAGGTTATTCAGAAACTGATTGAACGTAAGAGGATCTTTCCTCCATTACTGAGAAATGAAAGTTAGTTTTGGCTGAAGATCTATTTACAGTTGCATTTATTCAGTGTAATTTCCTTCCATCATTGGAGGGACCATGCTTGGAAGACATTCAGTTGCTCATATTATCACCAGCAAAATGTACAGTGCGTATGAGCTGGAGTTTATATAAGTTTATATAAAAGGATTGGGGAAGAGGCAAGAAACTGATAATGTGCCAAGACCCTTCCAACCCTACTTCTTTTAGCCAAAATTACTAAGTTGTGGGTGCAGCAGTATAAAAAACAGAGTTCCACTGTAGAAGTAAAATTCTCTAGATACTTCAGCTTAATAAATCTCAGAAATAAATTTATTAATCAGTCACTTAAATTTGATGTTTTGGTGTATGCTATGTGTTTTAAAGGTAGCTTAGGAGTTCTCATTAATATTCCTTGATGTTTATGCAGTAATTTTGATACTCCTGTGACATGGTTTGAAAGGCATACAGGATTTTGTTTAACACTGTAGTTAGTTCACTTGCTCTTTTGCTTTTTCAAGTGCTCACTGACAGAATTAATTGGATTCAGAATGTTAGTTTTTTACTAAAAGAAAGAATTGAGATAGGCTGAGAATGTGTCTTTTGATGCCTGTGATTATCATCTTTTAAGTCAAAGGTCAGCCTGTGAAATGTTTTCTGTCTGACATTGAAAACTTGACAGATAATATCTGCAAATTTTTATTTTTCAGAACTGGGCCAAGGAAAAAGTTACTGGAACAGACTTCGTTTTTTAGATACTTGTGAATTCATTATGGAACTGTTTTCAAAATCATTCTTCTGTAAATACTTCTTTTTACCTGTGCTTGAACTTACACATGACCCAGTGGCAAATGTCAGGTATGTACAATATGTAGCAATGTACAGGAAAAAAAGCTTTAAATAATATATTAAGAAATACTGTTAAAAGTTTTATGTTTTGCTTAAATAATGGAACTTGAGTAAAAACATAAAGAGCCTTCAGAATGACCAGTATTAAAGATGCAGGGGAGCATGGGAATGGTGCTAGAAAATCCCAGAAGCAGGTCAATAGGTAACAGATAAAGTTAGGTGTGCATATCACTTGGAAAATCTAGAGGTCTCCTTATTTTTCTAGATTTTAAAAAAAACCCAGACAAACCAAAGATTTTTGTGGACTGTATTCATGATCTATAGAGACTTTTTGAAAACAGTATGTCTGGAATCAACACATAAGCAACAATCACTTCTGAAAAATAAGACCATTTAATTATTTTGTGTCAAATGCTAGCATGCAATACATTGAGAATTAATGATATATATTAAGCATCTGCATCAAAAGGTGAATATTTGGGTTGTTTGTTTGGGATTTTTTTTTTATAGAATGAAGTTATGCTGTTTGTTGCCAAAAGTCAAATCTACTCTGAAGATTCCCACTGATAAACATTTACTTCAGCAGCTGGAATTATGCATAAGGAACCTTCTGTGTCAAGAAAAAGACAAAGATGTCTTGACTATTGTGAAAAGAGTAAGCACTTTTCTTTTTAAGCAGCATTTAATCTCGGGTTTATCACTAATGTTATGCTTCCCATGGATTTTCTTAATATAAGAACAGGAGATTAAAAAATTCCATTCTCTATTACGCAATTTTGAACAATTAAAAGATGATGTAGTATAGTATGTTCTGTGAAATTTAGGAGTGTTAATGTTTCCTTGGTTACTTAAATTGCAGTTATTTTGTAGTGATTCAAATTCAGGATTTTGGCTCAATGACCATTTATGAAAAAAAAAAAAAAAGACTAGAGAAAGATTGAATGTTGATTTTATTAAAATTCATCAGGTTTGTGAGACAGAGATATCTTGTTAGACTATATATTTTACAATATACAGACAAAGCATTTGCAGGATTTTAAAATGTTACAAATGTGTTTTTAATGTGGATATTCAAAAAAGTACATCTTTAAGGAATGTCCATGCTTGGTCTCAAATTTAGAAACCATGATGTGAAATAGCTCAAGTAGGTGGCTTCCTCACAGGGCCAGTCTGCAGGATAGAGACTGAGTGAGCACTTGTGTGGAACCTGCTGAGTCAGACACAGGTTCCTGAGTTGCTTTTTTCACTCCTGGTTCCTAAGCCTGTGCTATAGCTATTCTTGCTGAGGTGCTTCCTTGACTATATTTTGATTTCCATATAGATATTCTGTGAATCTACTCATTGTGTGTCTCAGCAGGGCTCTGAGAATACTCTCTGACACTTTTAAACTGCATTTGTACCACAGAAATAAAAGCATAGGCTTCAAATATGTAGGAAGAAAAGACAATTTTTTACTTTATAGTGTGGCATGCCATAGAGTAATAATAAATAATGTTTTAATTTTCTTTATAGACAGTGTTAGAATTGGACAGAATGGAGATCTCTGTAGATGCTGTAAGTACTTACTAAGTTTAATACTTATCAACTACTCTTAGTTTCCATTTTCATGTAGTGATTTTTTATTTTTATTTATTTTATTTTGAAGTTTCAGAAAAGATTTTACAAAAATGATTTGTTGGATCAAGAAAAAGATAGCCAAGAACATCTCCTTTTGGAAATGGTATATTTTATCAGTACACTGTCATTATTTTAAATAGATTGTAGGTCCTTATTAATGAGGCAGTAATTTTAAGGTAGGGGAAATGTGTATTTTGGAGAGACCTGATGGGTTCATTATCTGTGTGTGGTTTCATTTTACACTTTGTAATAGAGTTAAGTCCTTCAAAGTAACATGTAACATTTTCTTCTTTGCTACGTAACTTTTGCTGTATCAATTAGAAAGGCAAACTTGAGTATAACATGATAAACTGCAATGAAACACCTCAGAATTCACGTACAGCTTCCCTAGGCAAAGAAATTGATCTCATAACTTCTTAACTTCTTTTGTCCCAAGGAAGCTGAAGAGTGCTTATGCTTACAGGCTTTCCAATTAGCCAGGAAAGAGACAAAAGCAAAAGATGCAGTAAGCACTTCAGCACACAGCTTATATCTTCACCACACCTCCACAAAGCCTAGACCAGACCACTGCAGTCCTCCCATCTGCTGCCTCCCCTCCAGCCTCAGCTGGGAGAAGCTGAGCAGCTGACAGGAGTCAGAAGATCCTAAAATTGTTAGCATGATTCCTGTGACTTCTAGTAACTAAACTTCTTTGTGGTGAACCAGAAGAGATTCAGCAGTGTCCCAAAAATGCCCTTGTTTCCTACCTTTGTGGTCCACTTTGATGTCAGTGGGTATTGCGGGTCAGTATGAGCAAGTACACCTGAGCCACAGACTTCTGCCACTTCACTGTCCCCAGCCAGCTCGAGCTCTGTGTTCTCAGACCTGCATACACACACTCACAGTCTTGAGCTGAGCTCGAGTAGTCTGCAGGTAGATACAGTCTTTTATACTGAAATGCTTTATACTTTATGCTTTTATACTGAAAGGGTTTGCATGGTGCAAAAGAGCCTCCAGTGCTCCTGTGTGTTGTATGATGACATCAGTTCTTACCTGTTTCCACAGCTATACTTTAGAAAAGCACCTGAATTTTTATGGTATGGGCACTGATCTGTGCCACCCTTCTGTAACACAAAGGCCTCATTAGCACTGTCTGTGAGTGGCATGCTTTTGGGGATCCTGAGAGGGACACAGTGAATTGTGGCATGTTGCAGTCCCAAACAGATGAAGGGCCATTCAACCCATTAATGTCAGATACATTAAATGTATCTGACTGCTAAAGATTTTAATACTGAATATGTTAGCAGATTTCCTTAATTTTAGTAGTTGACTTTATAGAAACTATTTTCCAGCAACCCTGACCTGAATTAATTACCTCTTTCTTTTCTTGATTAGGTAGTAATTAGAACTACATGGAAAATATAGATGAGAGCAATTACGTTTTATTTAACAATTTTTATTATGAAAATGGTATAGAAAATAAGCTATTATTGTATAGTTTTTTGAAGCTGGAGTGATATTTACTCACCAAATGGAATATACTTTTAGGCTGGGTAGTATTACAGAAGGGCAAATAAATTCCATGAACCTCAACAATTTTACATAGTTGATTTTGTTTTTCATAAAGATTCATCAACTGTAGATGTTAATTTTAGATCTTTATAAAGTTTGAATATAAGTGACACACCTTAAAATTTATAAAAACATTTTCATTGAATTGTATGAAATAAAAGTGTTGCCTGTTCAATTTTCAGAGTGTCTGTGTTATAGAAAATTTTTACATTGCCAGCTGCCAATGTCTGTATCTTTTTGAATATAAAAAACCCCAAAAGCCAGGCATAATTTCAATTATAAGTTACAGATGTGAACTTCAGCTCTGAGCTTTCTTCAGATTCAGTGGTTTCAGATTCAGTGGTTTCTTCAGTGGTTTTTAAATGAGATGTGTACCCTGATTTCTTTCTGCACTACTTAATTGGCTCTCTGAATATTCATCAGGGATTGTACTACTAACAGGAGAGTAGAAATGAACTGTTATTTGGAAACACAAATTATTTACTTTTATCTGAATAATAGCTAAGAAAACTATTCATTCTTTTAGGAACAATTAGAAAAAGAGAAGCAGAAAAATGAAGGAAGATCTACAAATATTAATGATAAAATGTTTGAAAAGAAACGTAAGTTTGTTTATTTGTGTACATGTTTACGCATGATTTACTCTTCTACAAAGGTAATAGAGGAAGGAGCAGGAAAGAGACACTTTATAACATAAATAGAGATTTAGAAATTGCATATAAAAATTGTTTCTATGTATTTCTGAAGTTATGAAACATTATCTCATACTTTATATATTATAATACATATATGTTTTAATAAATTAATAATTTAATAAATGTATGTTTTAATATAATTAAAATATATTTTAATTATAATACATAATATGTTTTATTTTGGGTTTATTAATAAAATACATTACCGTTTTAGTTCTCTGTTATTTTTAATTTTGGGATATACTGTAAGTACTTTTCTGTGGTATTTCTGAAGTGCTAGTAGCAGTGCATTATATATTATTACTGTTTGGTCCAGGACTATGATATGTTATGTCCTCTCTTTTATAAAAATTGAAGTTTTAAGAGGGAAGGGATTATACTCGACTTTTTTTTTTTTTTTTTTTTTTAGGTAGAGACAGTAAAACATCATCAGTGTTGGCAAAAAGTATCAATCTCTCTATTTCTGGAAGCTCTTCTGGTACCTCAGCAGGTAAGAAGAGGTCAAAAACTCACCTGGAACACTTTGATCTCACATCATCAGGTTAAACTCCAGCAAAGCTGCTGTTGACATCTGTGGACCCAAGTTACACCTACTGCACAGTGGAAAAGATGCTTCTCCTAGAACTGAATGTATTTTCTATGGTTTTTTGTTTTGTTTAACTCTGTAGTATATAAATAATGACCTAAGGTTTATTTTTTTTAATTGAAGTATTTAAATAATCTCATTCCTTCATGTACTGTAGATTGACAGAAAAATATATTTTAAAGTGTTCTTAATTATTGAGGAAATTCAATATTCATATTAAAAAATGTTTTCTGTATTTTTAGGCAAAGAAGAAAAAAAATCCAAGCTGGTTCGAAGCCAATCTTTCAGTACTCAAGTACTGCATCCAAAATACAGCAACATAGACAAGTGTCCTAAGTATCTTTATAATCTTCATTGCTTACCTCATAGGCAGATGTTTGCTAATAGACAGCTCTTATGAAATTAATGCTCATGGATTTGTGAAAGTAGTGATGTACTCACTGAACTGTGACTTGTATTTTCAGCTTTCTGTTTAATTGATTAACTGAGGGAAGAAACATCTAAGGCATGCTGAAACCTAGAAATGGTTGTGAATTTCTTTTAAGTTAATAATCACCTTTTATCATATATTAAAAGGATTTTTCAATATGAATTGCTAAATCTAATTTCATGTGTTTCTTAAAGACATTTCAGCATAACTTTCTCATTTAATTTTTTCATATAAACTCAGAAATAACCTCCCATACTATTAAACGGCAGGATGATACAATTAAGAGGAACACTTTTGGAAATAACCAACTTGGTTTTGTTTTTTTTGATTTTTTAAAGTAAAAGTTCTGCTACAGGATATACATCTTCAGTACCAGGAATGGGAAAGAGTTGTATGTTATCCTTTAGTGGTAAGTAGGTTATTGTAATGTGTTTTACTGCAGTTTTTTTGTGTGGGTATTGAATATATGGGCCCAGTTAGGCAGGCGTACTCTAAGATGTCATCCTTCTAAAGAAAGCAGAATAATAGATATCCAATACATTGGGACATTTAAGTGCTAGTCTAGTAAGTGTATTTTTCAGATTTTTTTTTTTTTGCCTATACATTTGTTTTAATTTACATTTAAAAATAGTAAAAATAAACTGAGTTTGTCATGTCCTGGTTGGAATTTCAAGTATCATCAAAAGGTTGGGTTTGGAGTTTTCCCCCACCTATTTTACACGAGGAGAATGAGTATTATGTAAAACTTCAACTGAATTAAGAGAGAGAAACTACTGTTTACATTTCTGACCACTAAATTTTAAAGAGTTTGGATGATTAAAGATAAGGTCGAGATGAATGGTTTCCTAGAGAAATCTGTCTTTCAATTCACTACCATTGGGCACTAGGCAATTAAATTACATTAAATAGCTAAATTTTAAGCAGCTAAAGATTGGCCCAAGAAATCACACTCTTTACATACTTTAAATGTATGGATATTTTCTTTGGAAATGTGTATTCCAGTTATTTAGTGGGACTTTTTCATAAGAATACTTGAAGAAATATTAAGTAGAAACCATTCCATTAAAATTTTGGATTAGTGCCATAGGAAATATGCCACTATTGTCACAGGAAAAACCGCTCATTCTGTTTACTTTCTGTGAAGTGTTTTCAGCCAAAGTTCTTTGTCTGAGCTGCACCTCTGTGTTTCAGATGATTCATTCCGGGCTCATGCTGCTGGCAACAGTGGGAATGCTGCCTTCCCTTCCAGTTCTTCTCGCAGCTTATTTAACTCAGCTGACCAAAAGAGCAATGCAAATAAGGAGAGTCAGTCCCGAAAGATGAGCATGTAAGTTGTTGACAAGATGTTAAACTGAACCTAGGGGTAATGTTTTCAAAGGGAGCTCAAAAGAGCCATGTCAAATTAGGCCTGCATTTATTATACTTCTGCACACAGATTTTGAAATACTAAAATAGCAGGGTAGAAATGTGGTATGCAATTGTAAGTGTTTCTAAGATGGCATTACCTTCTAATTAGTCTTTCACATTGTTTCTTCTGCACATATTTGCATTCAGCTGGTATATAATTGAGAGGGTGGAATGGGAAAAAGTGAAGGTTAGTGCCTTTGCTATGTAATAACTACAGTCACAGTGATTTAGCTGCTGTAGTTGGAGAAATAGAAGTATTTTTAGACTACTTAATTTCTAATTTTCCTTCTTTTTGTGAACTTATATATGTTTTATCATTATGTAACAATTCCATCATGAATCGTGAGACTTAGGATGAACTGGTACTGGTATTTGTTATTAATGCTGCCTTTGCCTTACCATTTACAAAAAACCAAAAATTCAATGCTAGGCATCTTCCTCAGGCTGCTTTCCTTTAAACACCAGCCAGTGCTGTTCAGCATTTTGCAAGAACAAAATCAAAGATGTATTTTTTGCTCCTGTGCTAAAACTGTAAATCATAGAAAATCACTGTGACATACACTCACCCAAATCTCTGTAGACTCTAGCAACAAATTCCCTGCAGATTCCTTTGACACTGTAACTAAATTACTGTCATTGGACTAACTGTAATTTTGTGGGCTCCAACTGAGACTTTTCTTTGCTAGCAGAAATTTGCATTCTTAGCCAAGGCAGAATGGAGAAAGGGAAGGAGCCAGCTACAGCAAGAAAGGGAGTCTGGGAAAGTAGACTTCAATGTAGCAGAAACTACAACTGGAAGCTAAGACAGGAAAGAGAAAAGATCTTATACTGGTTTGCTAGGTATAAAGAGGCAGCAGTAGTGATGGTCTGTTTTGGTGAATTAAACATCTGTATGAACATATTTTTCCACAACGTATTTCCAGTTTCATTTAAAAAGCAAACCAAAACATCTCCCCAGCTTTAGTCAGGATTTTAAGTTAATAAAACTACTAAATTGTAAAATAAAACACTAAAAAGTTTAACAAACTAAAAAAAATTCTCAGGACAATATTAATTTAGTTCCTTGTGTACTTGATTTTTTGCTGGAATTCTACCATCTTCACTGTACAAGATAAATTGTTTTCTAGAATGAACCCAAGCTTGCATAGTGACCTATAGCTTTTATTTTGTAGAGAAGGTGGGAAGGTAAGTTGTGAATGCAGGTGGCCTCTGTTGAGTAAGTGGCTGCACGGGAATAGTACTTTAAGGTGCCAGATGCTTTGCCCTCTGTCCCTGTTTTTGCCAGTGTCTAATGGCTTCTCTTAATACTACCTACAGTACTTCAGACATTTATAGGTGATCATTAGGGGGTCACTTATTTCAAAGTGCACCATTTCAAAGTCAGCAGTTAGATTAGTAGAAGTGCTGACATTTTCAGCTATCTCTTAAGTAAGTGGGGCATTTATCTTGAGAAAATAAAATGTAACGGAGTGCTACATAGTTAAAAAAATTAGGTGTGCTCAAAACCTCATTTTCTTTCACCCTAATCACTGTATGCCTCTTTTCCTCACTTTAAAACAGAAAATTAGTTCAAATGTTCTAAATATTTTTAGCAATCTGTAGAAATTCCAATTACTTGGTGTCCCACAAGGATTTGGGGAAAATGAATGGATTAATATTCACAAAGCAGTGAGGTGCAAAGGTTAGCTAGACATATTTTTTATCACATAAAACGTTTCCAAATTTCAAAGGTTTTTCTATCTTTCATTTAAAATAAAACTGATATCTTTTGTTTAAATACAGAGGGACAGGAAAGGCTCACACAGAGGAGTTTGCACTTTTGTCTTCAGGCAGGAGAGTGGAATGTAAGAAACATAGCTTTGAGTCTCTGTGTACCATTCCCAAATGAATGTCCTAAGAGCAGAGTATTTGAAAGTAGGTATCTGATCGAACACACTGATCTGGGTGCTTTGTCTGGTTCAGAAAGTCCCTGAACTGCATAGGGTCACAAGCTAAAGAGGATGTATCAGGGGAAGAAAAACATTTTTGGGAAGAGGAAGCTTAGGATGTCCTACATTTAGTTCTGAATAAGAGTTTTAGTGTTCTGTGTTCTTATGGGAAAAGACGTCTCTCAAGTTGGTCTAATGTCTGCTGTGCTGTAGATTCAACTTCTCATTTGTAAGCTGACCCAATACTTAACTGTTCTCATAAGAAAATGAAGCAGCTCTGTAAGTAGATATTAAGAAATACAGGAATGTTTGGTGGTAAATGCATTCAATCACAGATATGTTTAGCTGTACTTTTTATCTTCCTTTACTCAGGAAGTCAGGTGCTAAATATATGCACACTTAAATTGAAAAAACAAAAAACCAAAAAAACAAAATAACAAAAAACAAAAAACCAAAACAACAAAAATGTCAGTTTCAAGGAAGCATTATTTTCTCAGTTTAATGATGGAAAAAAATGATATCCAAATATATAAGCAGCTGACTGAAATCACTCTGTGAGAAGAATTTGACAATTGTACAATGAGAGGTACAATTTAATAGATGCTCATCAATGAGCATCACCTTTGGTGGACTGACTAAGGCAGAAAACTCACTAACATGAGAAAATAATAATTGGCTGTTTTTTTAAGAATGTATCATCATGCAGATTTACATATGTGGTTAAAATTTACACTGATCATGTCAATTCTGGCAAAACCCAACTTTTAGTTTGCTGCCTCTGCAACTTAAGTAGGGTAACTTCTAATGTTTATTTTTCTAAGTAAATATGTGGGCAGTAACACAATAATTAGAGTATAAGCAGAAAAAATTAATGATTCTTAGTTTGAAGTGGTATATGCTTGAATAAAATATTGTTTCATTGCTTAAGTCTAATATTTTCTATAAAAGTTCTCTACATAATATTGGCAGATGTTCACTTTTGACAATATAGTGCAGTTTGCAGGGATGAAGAATTTCTGATTTCATGTAGGATAGTGCTCCAGGAATATTTCAAAACTCAGAGTTACTTTGGTGGAGAACTGAAGTCTTTTCTTGCCACACTCATGCATTCAAACATTGTTTGAACTAACTCACAAGTATGTGCCGATTAAAATTTTATCTCTTTTTGAAAATAAAATGGATGCAAGAGAAAAAAAATAGTAAATCATGATCGAGTGCTCACAAGCAGGTGACAAGAATTGTTTTAGTGTAGGTGTCAGTTGCTAGGTCTTAGGTAATACTTAGGCCATAGAAAATGTCAGAATTATGCTAAAGCAGCACCCATATAACTTAATGAGAGAATCACAAAAGAGAAGACTACCTGCTTTAAATACCTGATGGAATAGGGAAGAATCAGAAAGAGCACTGGTTGGGTACTTTGTCCCACAAGAGATTTAATATGCAGAGCAGAATTTTTCTCACTTCCTGTTGAAGAGTTGCCAGTTGGATCATGAATCATCCTAGTGCAGACATTGACATAAATCATGAACACTGTGTTCTATCAAGCAGTCTGATCTTGTATCATTAGGCTATGCAGCTTTATTATATTCTTTTGAATGTTGTCAGCTTTATGAGATTGTTAGGTATAAGATGTTTTGCTTGAGTTTATATTGCTGTAGTATGACTGCAAATGTTCAACATGCAATTGTTTAAAACTATTTAGAAACTTTATAGATTCGTCCATGAATATATTCACTTCATAGATGGCATTTAAGTATTTTGCATCTTGCTTATAGACATACAGATATTGGCTGATTTTATTTCACTTTGACTCAAAACTTTCTTCAAGGATGTGTGGTACAGGTTTTCCATCTTATAAAAATAGGGAGTAGATTTATTGTTGCATAAAAAATAAATTTCTAATTTATTATTAGAAATTTCTAATTTATTATTAGAAAGATAATTTTTATGCAGCAATAAATCTAAATAAATATCAGTATTTTATAAGATGTCCACAACTGACCTATAAGGCATCCAGTTTGGTGCCTGTACTAGTTATATGTTTAAGATAAGTATCTTAAAGTAATGTCTTTCATCCAGTCATATAATTGCTTAGAAAGTTAAGCACAAGATGAAATAGTTCTGGCACTGATCTACTACAATTTGAGTTGGTTACTTACAGCTTTTAATCATGTTTTCATCATGACATTTAAGATGCTGGAAGTTCTGAGTTCCAGTGGGACTGGCCTGTGTTTTATGTCCCATTTCTATGATGAAGCTAGTAGGTATCCTGACACTGATGGATTATCATATAATATATGCAGTTTTAAAATATTCAGCAGTTTTAAAAGAATAAAACAGAACAATATATTGTGTTATATGTAAATGATACTGTAAAATATAGATGCAAATTAGTTTTTCCAAGAGTTCTAGAAGTTACACCCCATCTTGTAAATAATTCTGTCTGATACAAATAGTTGTTAATTGACAGCTACAGCTATTTAAAACTTACAAACAGTATATCCAAAGATTTAAAAATTAAGGCATGAAAAATCCAGAAATTACCCAAATGACCTTGTGGTCAACAGAACACCTAGAAATCACAGTGCAATGTGCCAGGCTTTTGGCACTTCCTGTAGCCATGAGTAACCTGCTTGTACCACCTGAATCATCTGTCAGATGGATCTCTACAAGAACTTCTGTAGACACCTGAATGGAGAACTTCACCCTTCTTGAGAAGAATGCCCTCAGAATATATGCATTTGGCTTTTTCACTGGGTGCAATAGAACAGCTAATAATTTTTAAAGTACAGCAGCCAAGAGTTATGTTAAAATTTTCTGCACAATAGCAGTTAATATGTTATGCAATTTAATAATATAGTGACAACATATTGTGTGTGTTTCTTCTTTTGTATGAAGAAAAAACAGAAAATCAAACTCCTAGATCATCTGAAAAAGGAGGGAACCAGAGACTGAAGGAAGCAACGTTCTGGTGGGATAAGGTGGGAGTAGCAGATGGGACTCTCTAATGCCTGGACTGAGTAAAATGCATCCTGTAATGTTAAAAATTTAAAATAAATCTTTTAAATAAAATTCCAATCTGTAAAATATTTTCTGATAAACAATGTAATGGTTGCAGAATACTAACATTGTAGTGAAATGATATGAACCATAACTTCAGCTATGTGCTCTTAACTGCTGCAGCTAAGGAGAAGATTTTTGTTTTCTTCAGTTATGCCTTTGTAGTTTGAAGTCTTGGATTTAGAATGCACATACCCATTATTTGATTGGCTTCTTTACAATCTCAGCAACTCTTAGCTGCCATATTTTAAGGTAGAAATAGAAGGAATTGTTATGAATATGAAAAAGGAATCCCACATTTTAAAGAACCTGCAAATCTGATTTTAAGACCAAAGTCCAGAACCATTGATCAGTCTATAAAAAAACCATAGACTTTTGAAGCATTGTGCTGTGAATTTGGAATTAATGTTTTTACAAGTACTAAGTTCATAAAAATCCTGTATGAGTTTCAAAGCAATCTAAAAGCAAATGTCTCCAGATGCTGTAAAAAAAAGTTTTGTTTCGTACATTTTGTTGTATAAATACTTGTTTTAATTTTAGTATTTCAAATTGTATTTTCACTTTAATAATTTATAATAATGAATCTAGTTTTTAATCAGCTGCTATTGCAAGCTGCCATGGTTCAGTGATTTCATCTGCATTTGTTTGCATTAATGCTAATGTTTCTATCAAAATGTATGTGGAAAAACATGCAATCATATTTTGAAAAGTTCTATTTATGCCAATACTTGAGAGAGATTATGAAGCTATTGTCAGCTTCTCTTTCAAAATGGAGGCAGCATAAATATATTGATATCAGAAATATATGATTTTTAAAATTCATTGGTGTATGATAAAGATGATCTGGTCTGTGTATGCATATGTGAGTGTGGTTACTTTTTATAATGTAAGAACATGAATAATGATTTACTCAAAATAAAACATAGGACAATGCTGTACATGCATGTTCTTGAAAAAAAATTTTCAAAAATTCTCAGGGCATCTTTTATAATTAAAATAAATAAAAACAATTACCTATGGAGGGTATTTATTTAAAATGCTAATAATGCTGAATGTATGCTGTCTTGTGTGAAGTACAGAATGTTTCTTTGGATTAAGCACTGTCTGAATGCTTAAGCTTCCTACACCTCAGTTAGATTTAGCAGTATCCTTTGTCTTAAGTCACAGGCATTGTTTGGGTTCGATGGAAATACTTAATTTTTCAGTTTGTTCTGCAGCCTGGCATAGGATCTTGTAAATCACAGATTTCTTTAGAAGCTTCTTTGAGTTTTATGATGTTCAACATTCAGTATTGATAGAGATGTACAGATGACCTGGGCTGGCTCCTCCTGGGTTCTGCTTTTGGTTCATTAATGCAAGCAGATTCTCCCCGTTCCCCAGGCACAGCTGACTCAGGTGCAGCTACAGCTGCTCACCCGTGGGCACAGGAGACTGCTTAGGCTGCTCTTAGTCTGACCTTTGGCAGGGACCAAACTCACATCATCAGTAGCCAGCTGTAGAACAAGACTCAAAACTGTGTTTGCCCTTTTGATGCCTTGCAGAGCAATGCAGAACAACCAGTAAGTTCAGAAAGTCGAAGCTCTTTCTCCCCTTAATAAGCAGGTAATGAGTTCTGTGAACAGTCTGTCTTCTGTTCCTTCTTGGCTGTCAGTGTCTGTCATTTTAAACTGATTAATTTATTTAATGCTGAAAACATGTGCTCTAGTCAATAACCAAAAATTCCTTCAATGTAATCTTTAAATGCTCTGTTTAGACATTTTTGGACTGGACATTTTCCTTTTGCAATACCTCTGGTGTCTTGTGCATACTTTCATCAGTCCTCTGCACTACGGACCTCCGTCCAAGCAGTCTTTTTAGGGGCCACTTACTTCTGGCCCCTTAGTTCTGTTAAACAGCACCAATGCATTTGAACCCTTATACCTGCTGGTCAGCTGTAGCTCTGGAACAACAGCTGAAGGTCAACTGTGCAGTGGCATTTGTTGGTTTTCATATAGATCAGTGGCAGGAGGGAGTGATTCTCTTTCTGGGTACATTTGTAGTGCAGTCTGGAGTTAGCTTAGACACCCCTTCATAGTCTAGTCAGATAGCAGAGCCTGCCTCCTAAGTCCTTTTGTGAGTGGAGTACATCAGTGTCTGGGCTGCTGTGGGCAGACAGCAAATGGTAACTGAGGGGATTTTTTGAGATTTACCAGCTTTATCCCATAATGTATCTTTTGTATCTCCTCTAGCAGAGGTATCTGTGAATGTGTACTGATAGACACCTGTGAAGTTCCTTGCCAAATGATTTTGAAAAGTCTTCTGCTCCTTTTTGTGCAATTATTTTGTGAAGGTTGTATGAGCAAGCAGAATAATGCTGACATCTGTTAGTTACCTAAACCTAGAAGTAGCTTTTTCATTGTTTTGTACTTTGTACATAGGACTCTGCTAATTAAAATCTATTAAATCTTAAGATCTTGTCATTCTGTTGGATCCATTCTGCTCTACTTGAATAAAGGAAATTCTGGTTAGATCATGGAAATACTTTTCTGAAAATATTTCTGAAATACTTTTCTGAAACGTCTTTGCAACACCTTTTGGATTTTAGGATCAAGTCTATGAATATATTTATTCCACTTTAACGCAGGTATGTTTTTTCCTACCAAAGTCTGCTTTATTTCAGTATAGAGTCCTGTTACATAGTTCACCCTGGTGTCTAGGTGATACTACAGGTAGAAATTCTGGGGTAGGAGAGGGCTGGCTTTGTGCTATGAAATAGTATAGGCCAGATTTTCCAAAATCAGAATACCTATTTTTCAGAACTATTTTGTTTTTAATTCAAAGAATATTTTCAAGGCACATCATGTACTCTGAGAAAATAAGGTGATTTGACAGTCTGCGTAAATGCTTTGAAAGAGGTCACACTCACAGGGTAGACTTCATGACAGACTTATTTTCTACAGTAATAAAATAAAGATCTCTAGACAAAGGTTACAAATTCTCTTTTAGGGCTTGATACTGCTTCTGTTTTTATAACTGGCAAAATTCTGCTAACGCTGAGGTCACTGGGCTCTTCAGTCTCTGTAATAGAAGATAACATTGAGGAATCTGCAGTGTTTGGCAGTGAGCTTCCTGAATATTTTGGCATTTGAATGTCTGGGGCTTTTCAGATTTATCACTAAAATACTGATTTTTGTAATTTCACTTCTGTTGTCATTGGGTTTTCTTTTACCAGAGGTAGATTTTACAAGTCACGTTTTTGTTGCTTTGAGCCTTAATGAAGTTAGCTTGTTGTGTGGCATCAATAAAATACTGCTAGGATGACCTAGTGCTAGCTTGGAGAGACAGGACATGTTTTCACATTTCATATTTCAGTGTATTTTTATTATAAAATAAATGATTTAAAATAAAGCTTCTTACATACCAAAGAATAGAAACTATTACCTTTATTCACATTTCTGTTGGATCAACCACCCTGCCAATGAACAGTAATGTTTTAAAAGTTTCTTCAAAAATAATGAAGAGGAATGGCCGGTCCACTTTGATGACAGGAGGCACTGTGAATGCAGTTATTTCTGAGCCACTTGCTGCTGCAGCCTCAGTACCTTCTTCATCCACTTCAATAACTGCATTTTGGACAACCTGAAATGCAAGGCAGAAATAAGTATGTGACAGGAGTAAATACTAACATGAAGAGTATTTTTCCAGCTGAAGGCATTCAGTTGCAGTAGGCTTCTGTCAAGGATTAAAATGAGCAGTTCAGTGCAGTCTACCTCTGTTAGACTGGTAGAGGAGTCAGCACAGCCACTGTGCCCACAAGGCTCCCAGTGTGGATGCCAGTTCAGGAGTCACTGCACTTTTCCACATTTCTGAGCATAGACCTCCCTTGGAGACTGGGGGTTTTGCATGAAACAGCCATTGCATTTTTTTTTTGTGTAGAGTGCCCCTCTTTGACACCTAACTGTGCAAAGGCGTTTCTCAATTGTAGGAAATGTGTTTTCACCAGTCACAAACACTGACTGCCTGGATATATCATTTGCAGCTGATGTTGTGAGAGCTTAGGGAAATGCAATCATTTCATCCTAATGAAATTGCAGCCTGGCAGAATATGATTTTTCATTTTTTCATCTTTTCCATTTTGTTCTTTCTACCTGCTTATACCTATGAGTTCTTCTGCTGTGTTAGTGGCTGGTGAACTACCTGGTCATCTAGTGGATTTACAGCTTCTAAACTCCTAATTCTAGGAATTACTTATGTGAAAACAGTTGAAGGACTTCACCAGTGTTGAGGTTTCTGCTACATATTATTAAATAATATTTTTGTCTTTCACAATTCCCAGGGACAGGATGCTCCTCTGGCACTTTGTAGCTGATGCACATATTGCTTCTAATATCAGTTAGCAGTTCCTGTTAAAGTGTGATTTTTTCATAACACAATAGAGTTAACTGCTGAGAATCAGCATGAAAGTTACATGATCAAGAGGAAGGGAGAAAAGTGCTGCAGATTGCCATTTCCCAACAGTGAAATAGTTAATACCAAACTGAAAATCACTGCAATTTTATCCATTAAATGTTTTTTCTTGGGATGTTACATCTTCCCAGAAAGGTTGTTCTGTTAAGCCACTGCAATTTTGAAAACCTGTAGCTCAAGCATGAGAGTTTTTGAAACTTGCAGAGAAGTGTTTATTATCCCACCCTGTTAACTGGCTAATCAGAAAGGCTTCTGTAAGGATTTGGTGTAGGGAGACTTGTGAGAGCAGCACCAGAAGGATTCTTTCTCATAGGGTACAAGTACCCAAAGGGATGCTGCAAAGAAGGTGAGCCAGGCTCATCAGTGGTGCCCAGTGACAGGACCAGAGGCACCAAGTGAAACACAGGAGGTTTCAACAGAGGAGATTCCCTCTGAACACTGGGAAATGCTTTTTCATGTGAGGCTGACTCAGCACTGGCACACTGTGGATTCTTCCTCTTTGGAGATATTAAAAATAATATAAAAGCTGTCTGGACACGGACCTCAGAAACTTGCTCGAGGTGACCTTGCTTGAGCAGAGGAGTTGGACCAGGTGACCTCCAGAGGTCCCTTCCAACCTTAACCATTCTGTGATCCTGGGAAGCCTCTCCTGCAGTTGTGGTCCTGGATTGTCTGTGCCATACAACCCTCCACAACCACGAGCAGTTGCATGCTACAATTTCCTTACATAAGTTTATAAAGCTACATTTTAAAATCCTGTGCCAGAGTAATTTTATTTGGATCTTGTTTATAAATTAATCTTGTTTCAGAATTTTTTTTTTACTTTTATTATAATGTATGAATTTGTATTTAGAATTCACTGCTTTTCATCTTGTTCCACACACTCCAATCTTGTGGGCACAAGTATCTCTGTGTGTTTTGTCTTTCATCTCCTTTCTTTGACCATGCATTTCAATTTTCTATTTTCAGCAAGTTGTTCTTCTTATAGATTACCTTTCTTTTTCATAAGACATCCCTGGTCACATAGACCTCTTGATATTGATGTGATTGCCAAGTCCTTTGTCTTCCATACTCTTCTGCTTCTCATTCTTCCTCTGTTTTCCGTCAGTCTGAATTTCATCTGTGCCCTCCCTTAAACAGTGGTACAAAGTCTCTCTTCCTGCTCCTCTTTTTACGTGGGGCTGTGTTCCTGCCTTCTTGGCCATTCACTGCCCTTGCCTTTACCTGTTTAAAGGTTCTCTGAAAGCTTCAGCGTACAAAATGGAACATCTGTATGGGTTGGAGTACAACTATATTGTGCCAGTCCTTTCCTGTGAGATTCCGTTTTTTCTCTTCCATGGTATATAGAGGGAAAAACAGGAGTGCTTTGACTTCTCTTCCTCACTGTTACCTTTTTGAGATTTTATTATAATAAACTTTCTAAGGTTCTTTATTTTTTGAGAAGTATATCTGTCTCTGGACTGTCTATGAGGAGTTCTTTCCTTGAATGTCCTTCCTTGCCCTGGCTTTTGCCATTTCACTGTCATTTACATTGTCTTTCTTGTTCACAGTTTTTGTGAAATTGTGCTCATTCCCTGCCAACGATATTCCTCTGGAGGCAGAGCTTTTCTCCTGTGGTGGGTTAGCTTTGGGAGGTGTTGAGCACCTATGAGATGTCACTACCCCTTTCCCCTACACACCTCATACTTGAAGTGGGATCCATCCTGATTAAGATGTGTAGATTGCACATATCTGGCAGATGAGGTTCTTTGCTGTTAGTGTCCCTATAAATCCATATGACCATCTTGGCTGGGCTGTTTTTATACTATTACAATCCAAACAGCAAATAATTTTAGTGCTTACCTGTGAAACTGCTACATATTCTTCATCTGTCAGATGACTAAGATCTGCTGAACGTGTAAAGAGCTTTTTAATTCCAAGACCTTGAAGCAGTTTCTTCATTTTGTATTTTTGCTCTAGTTTAAACTTTGGAAATGAAATATCCACTTTTCTGTTAAAAAAAAAAATCAATGCAAACGGTCACTTGACTGCTGAAATGCACACTACTCAGGAATTAAGCTTTACACAGAAAAAGAAGGGACAAAAACTGGAGAGTCTCTCCTGGCATTTAGATTGGCAGAAAATAATTTGTAACCTGTTGGCTGCCAGTGATGCTAGAAATAATCTCCTTCTCTAGATAAATACTTCCACCAGCAGTTACAGTGTCCTGATACCAGGGCGACACACTAATTTATTGACTGGTGAAAAGAATTTTCACTTCAGGAGCTACATTTCACAGGAATCATTGAGGTTTACATGTTTATATTCAAATTTATCAATTCCTCTGGGTTTCCCCTGGTAAGAAATGTTTAATAAATGTCTAGATTTATAGTGGTTTTTGCTTGGCAGTACTAAATTTAAGGAGAAAGGAGACCTAAGGAAGAATATGGAAAAACTCATGTCTTCTCTCACAGAGAGACATTTTTAACTGAGATAAGCCGAAGTTTTGTTGTCTCTGAGTCAAAACTTTCACATGCCACTTGGGCTGTGGATAGGCCATTAAAGGACCTCTACTCTGTAGACACCTCTTGCCACAGAGATGCTACCATGGGAAAAGGCTTAGGAAGCTGAACTTTGCTGAGTTTTGTTGCAATAGACATCAAAGACATGAGGGCCCCATGGGTGTCAAAGAAATACCTGGTTTTCATGTTTCCAAGCCAGGATTCCACAAGCTCTGTAGTCAAATGGTCTTCAATTGAAATGTAGTCTCCCTCTTTTTCTGGGATCACAATCAGCATGTGGGCATTCCCTTTGTAAGGTATCTTTATCACCGTGCATCTTAAGTTTTCATCAAAAGTGGAATTAATTTTATCTGACTTGAACATCATAGGTACCTGTACGCTTCTGTATTTGTTAATGTGGAAAGTCTCAATTTCCGTGAATTTGGAATTAAATGGAGAGACCCACTTGCCTAAGGAAAGAAAGAAAATAAATATATGTGTTTATATTTGTTCAGAAAAATGATCTAAAAAGTTAAGCTTAGGATATTTTCTGTATCTAGTTGAAGTGGCTGTCAGTTGTGTTTGGGATAAGTGGATGACAATTTCATTATATTTTATGTTTATTGTATATAAATTTTTTTACAGAAAAAACCCCAAAGTAATCCACAAAATAAACTGCTTCATTTGCACAGAAAGAAGGGAAATATGTTTCTAAGGCTGGTTAATTGCCACTCAAGTTCAGAATTTATGTTATCTTTGTTTTATCAATGCCTGGTGAGCATGTGACCTTTCCTAAAATGTAACCTTCTCTGAAATTCTCTATGAACTGTTCAGTATCCTGTATTTAATATAATTATCCAATATTTTGGATGGGGATTCCCTGACTTCTCCATGGAATAGTTTCTGCCCATCACTGGTATTTCTTTCCCTCACCCTGTAAGGTTATATAATCAGGTACTTGGGTTCCTCTGGGGCAGATGATTCTTGATGGAAATGGAGAAATTATTTTTGTTTCAATGATTTTGTGTACTATGTTAAATCAATCCATGATTTTGTGCCCAGTATTCAGCATTTAAGACTGTTGTGATTAAGACTTTTTCATTTTAATGGGTGAATGAAAATAAAACATTGTTTCCTGTCATGAAGAGGGAGAATTTGGAGATGGACTGAGATAGTTTGATACAGGGCTTTTTGTTCTCTTTGAGACTCTATTGTGTGGAAGAAAGCATAGAAGAATTGTGGTTTCCTATAATGAAAAATAATTTCCTATTAAATAAGCTTAATAGAAAAAAGTAATCTTAGACAAAGACATAGAGAAAACAGGACATCTAAATTCATTTAAACTCCCCCTAATGTAGCTTAAGTTAGAGTCTTGATTCTCCTAATAAATAATTATTCTGCAAAATAAAAACAGCAATTACCTTTAAAGAAAATGTAGTCCACAAGCACCAGTTTATTATGGCGGTCCAGCTCTTCAAAAAGCCTTGGGATTTTTCCTTTGGTCATTTTATTAATGTTTTGATTGATGAAAAGTTTTGCCTGTGTTAAATTTTCAAAGTCCACTTTCAGGAATTCCATATCAAAGTACTGCTTAGATAAATTCAGGAAGGACTCTTTGAGTCTGAAGTCCTTTTGAATAAAAGAAAGAACACCTTGCATGAGGAGAAATTCTTCATTCATTGTGATGTTACCTATCAGCTGTTTAAACAAAGCTGGTAAATGTTGGTAATCCACTCTGTCCTTCAAAGCATGGAGGTTCAGACCTTTTACAATTTGTCTATGTGTTTCTCCTTTGGCTGCCATCATATAGACACTCATGAGAGCAGACACAGAAAATGGAGAGATGACTACATTGTTATCATGTGTCATTGCAATTTTTCTGTAGAGGTTAAATCCGAAATTTGCAGTCTTTTCAGTGAAGTTGTGAAGAGTGAAGTCTTCAAGACCTTGGTCTTCAAAACCTTGGTGTTTAAAAGGCTTAGAGATATTTTTGTGATGATACCACTCTTTGGAAATAGTGACGTTATTTCTTTCCAAGAAATTACTCTCTTTTTCCTCCTTTGGAAATTTAGGTTTGATACCAGCCTGGATGAATTCAAAACATAATTCACTTAAGAGAAGTATGTAGATTCCTGTTTTCATGTTGGCATCCAATAATGAGCTCTTTAGAGATGTTTTTTTTTCCTAGAAAAAAAAGACAACAAAAAGACTTTTTAGTTTATTCTTCCATTTACAATGCAGAAGGTCATAGATATAATGAAGTGGTCTTTCTGCATCTTCAGGGTATATACTCCAAAATATTCAGAGAAGATCAGGCAGATCTTACAGGACACCTTAGGCAAACCTTAGCATCAGACATTGTGCAAATTTGCAAATGAAATACACTTTGCAAGCATAAAGTGCCAATATTACCATCATCCATCTTTCCATAAAGCAATGTATGAATTTTCTCCCATACAGCAGTATTGAATTTCACCTTATGGAAAAATTTTTAATGGCTACAATCTTTGGAGATGCATTTTCCTGTTATAAATTAAATGGGATGTTCAAGACCACCAAACCTGCACAGATTCCTTTTGTATAGCAGTGGGCAAAGGGATAAATGAGATTAAAAACTGGATTATATGGCCCCTCAGTAAAGTAGTAAGGGATTCAAAAGTCTAGAATCACGTGGCAATTGTTAACTACTCCTTTTAAGCTAAGGATCTGTAACAGAAAATTACGGTCATTGTATAATTTGTGATTTGGCATATGGGAAAGCTGGTTTTATCCGGTTTATTCGGAGTTCAGCTGAATTTCACAGTTGGCTGATTCAGGCTGTGGGAGTTAGTCCTGAAAAGGTATGTTGATGTGAGTACTGAGACATTTGGGTGCCAAGTCACGAGGTGCTTTTGGCAGTCAGGTGGTGTGCTATTTTCTTTTGAGATAATAGGTCACGTTCTGTACTTGCTGCAACACAGATGGGCTGTCATGACTTAATGGGGAGGCAGTGAATTCGATGAATGTTATGCCTGCTCTCGAGTGCATGGCAGACAGAGAACAGAGCAAAATATGCAACAAACATGTTGTGAATATTTTTTAAATTTATTTTTCTTTCCCATTAACCCTTGATTTTTTTAAAATGAGATTCCCAGTGTCTGGATTTTCAGGATTGGAGTAGGGAAGGGGATGACTTGACTTCAGCTCCTGCCTTGCTCGTCAGGCAGTGCCTGTGACATCTCCAGTGCTGGGATACTCACTGTCCCCTGGCAGGCTGAAGCAGTGCAGTTCAGAGCTAGTGCAGGAACTGCTGAGCATTCCTTCTGCTTATGTAGTGACCCACTTCTGTGGAGGAAGCACAGGCACAGAGGTCCTGTTCCTGCCGCAGTGCTGCACCTGCCCTGGCAGCAAAGAAGGAGATTCTTTCCTCTGGGAGTCATCCCTACTTTCAAGAAGCATCCTTGAACACTGCAGAGTCAGCTCTAACGAAGAGGCAGGGATTGGAAAATTTTGCTTTTGATCATATTCAATCACAGGGAAAGGATTTTTTGCAGCAGCAGTTCCTCCTCTAAATGCAGTCAGCATCAGGCCTAACTGCTCACCAGGTATTGCAGAGCACAAGCCCTTCCTCATCTTTTCTGGGCAGGGTGCAATTCCTGCACACAGCGCTGCGCTTGGCAGACGTCACTGCTGCGTCTCTTTCTGGGAGCTCGGGGACAGGACTTGGCTCCAGTGCCACCAGCTTCCCCCAGGAGATGGGAAGGGACAGACTGGCAAAGCGCTGCTGCCTTCCAGGGGGCTCTGCCTTCCCAGCACAGAGAGGTTTTGGACAGAAAGGGCAGGACAAATGCAGGAGCTCTTTTTTCCAGGTTTATCCCAAACTATTCAACACTCAAGAAAAGATTCCTGAATCCTCAGGCAAACACATACACATCTGCTACTGATTTGGGTGCAAAGAACCCAAATGAGAATAAAACCTTGCAGTTGCACTAAGTAGTCACTGCAAATCTGAGATTGCAAACATTTAAAGTTAACATTAAAGCGGCTGTATAATTCACCTTTACTAGTTAGAAATAGAGCATGTCCTCTAGAACTATAAGAAAAGCAGTTCTGGGAACAATAAAGTAGAATTTATGTACATTATTTACTTGTATTTTTAGACCTGAGTGAAGCTTATTGCTAATTTTAGACAACTCACTTTATTTGTAGAGCAGACAGTTCATTAATAAATGTGTGTTAGAGCAAAGTGAACATTATTTCCATTTTAAGAAATATTTATTTCTAGAAATATCAATATCAAAGAAAGAAGCTGCTTGTGCAAGTGCCTTTTGTTTTCTGAAAGCATTACAGCAACAGAAAAATCCATTAAAAGCTGATTAAGGTCTACAACCATTTAAAACATCACATCTAGAGAATCACTGATAAATATGTAAAATTGCATTATATATATATATATAAAAGATATAATAATCTTTCCTTTACAATCTAAATGCTTTATATGAATCTTATCTTACCTATTAGGTAGCTCTTCTGTTAAGTTTCTCAATCAGTTATGTTTAAAAATGAGATGAAGATGTCTCTCCCATTTGGAAGTTTTTGAACAAATATTTGCTCTTCCAAAGACAGATAATCTGGTTTTGTCTGTTATAAATTAACTGCTTTATAAACACTGAATATGTGTTTCCTATAAATGGCATAATAAGGGAGGGATATATTCCAGTAAATATGTCCTGTCTTTCATGAGAAACAAGAGAACAATAAATTCTTTGCATTTAGCCCCTCAGCACCCTATCAGGATGTGGCCCCCCACATCCAATAGCCCATGAGAATTATTTTTCAGGCAGGCTCTGAGCTGTATAGAACCCTGCTTAAATTACCCCCTTACATAAAAGAAAATGTCAATATTCACCATGGCAGGGGGAGCATGAGGCAGGGAGAGAGGGAGAAGGTACAGAACATTGGTAGGGGTGTTACCAGCTCCCTTGCCCTGCAATTTGGCCATGCTTTGAGAGGAGAGGCCAGGGCTCCACTCCCTCTTTGAAGAGCATGCCAGGTATTCAGTGACATATCAGTCTGCTGACATCAACTGCCTGATAACCACTGAGGGAAGTTCTCCCATAAAATACAAAGTGGGCCACGCTGATATCCCTGCTAAAGTTATACAGAGCTATGGGAGGCATTAATAAATTTTTTGAATTTTCAGTTGGTCTTGCTTCAACAGATTTGGGTCTTGAGACTTATTAGTTGGTCAAGGCACATTTTTTAAGACAGTTCATTCAACAATTCCTCAAGCGTGGGATGGTCTAAACTCTTCACTATTTTGATTGTTGGCCTAATTCCAGATAAAACATACACATGGAATTCCCTATCTTCCCCTCATGCTCCTGAATTGTTTTCAAAAATATTCCCAAATGAAATAGAACACTTAATTTTGATTTGGATTGTAAAAGAAAAATAGTTTGGCTTTCAAATGTGAGATAAGGGTGCTAGTCTCTAATTTTCCACTGAACTGAAAAAAAATAAAATTATATGCAGTCTAAATGGATGTATTAGACATTTTAGAAAGCCCATTAAGAATTAGGGCATCCAGAACTCAATTTAAACAAGGCTTTTGTTTGTTGCTGATGCATATTGCTTCTATAAGAGTGTTTGCTTACAAGATGCAAGATTTCATTAGAAAGGGCTTAAGAACTGAACGTAGCCCCTCTGTTGTCTAACCAGATTTGTATCGTTGTTGCAAGGATACCATACTGGAGGGCAGTTGTGGGGTTTATGCTCTTAAGGAGTTCAACAGAGGGGTCACAGGCTCTAGCTTCTTAAATTCTAGTTTGTTTAAATTAATTTAAAATATTCTTCCTTTTAGAAGCAATGCCAGTCATAATAGGCCCCCAGTGTAGGCAATGTATTACAGAATATGGGAAAATAAGATGGGGTTACGAACTGAAGGCCTTGTAATATCAGGCACTCTAGTCCCTAAACATGAAAAAGCTCTACTGTGGATGCCCCAGTGACTTCAGAACTTCTGTTCTCTGTCCATGTGACTGGACTTTTTTTTTTCTCTACTTCCTATTCTTTATGTATTTGTGGTTAATTCAGTTGGATTTCAAATTCAAATGTCTTCTTATTGCACGGAAGAAATTTGCATCTGATATGGTTGAACAAAGCTGCATTACTGTGGTGTGCCTCTGAATCTGTGTGTCTTCTGGAGACTGCGGTGCTGTGGTTGTGGCCCAAAAGAAAATACAAGGAAAACCTGATGGACATAGATCCTGGCTTTTTTGCTCAGCAAAATCAGCAGTTACTGCAATGAGAGTAGCAAACAAGCCTCTTCCTCCTCACACCAGGATGCTGACACATGCTGGTCACTGCTGGAGGCTAAGAGACTCAATATTGACGTTTAATATTCAAAAGATTAAGATTGTTGTACTGAAAAGAAGGGTTTGAAGAAATCTTAAAGTCTGAATCTCTAGGCTAAATCTTTGCTGGACCACAAAGCCCATATCAATCCTGTTTTACCCAGAGGAAAAAGGAGGCTGTTATGAGATGTATTGGCTGCGTACAGAGATCTGAGAAAATTGTCTTCCTCTCTAGTTACTCACAAAGCCCTAGCTAGGTTTTTATGCCAGGTAACACCTTGCTGAGTGTATCCACCATGCACTATCAGGAGTAACGTATTCCTCCCACCAAGTCCTATTTATATTGTCAGTTGCCCTTTGGATTCAACAGAGCTTTCTGAGCATTTAAACTCCACACAACATATGGGTAACACTCTGCTAAACTATACATACTCACAGAGTGATTTACTGGGAGAGGATTGCCAGTGTGTGACTCTGGCAGAATTGCACTTTTCCACAGTTCAGGACAGAACCGCCTCTGAAACCAGAACAAGCGAGGCCAATACAAGTGCACTGCTGCCCAGTCGTGTCTCTGCTGGGAGCTTGTACCAGTGCTGAGGCTGGGCAGCAGCTGAGATAAAGACTGTCTGTTCTCTAATAGACAACTATTTTTGGATGCATTTGCAGCTCTGAAAAACTTGGCAGTGATGATGTAGTCCAGGTTCTCACCAATCTGTTTGACAAAACTCTGTGACTCCTGAGTACCTGGGGGTAGACATTGCAGAGGCAGATTCAGCTGCTTGTTCCAAATAAGCCACAGAGTTTGTGTTACAAGAGAGAATTCTTCCTTTTGCAGTTCTTGTGGGGCTGGCAACACCGCTATTTCAGTGGCTGATCTTCCTCTTAATTTCCTCAGTCAGTTTTAGGAAACCTTCTGTGACCACGAAGAAACCAGTCATCCTAATATTGCGGGTTTGGGGGCTTAGATTCCCTGTGCTGAGTGTGATTCCTCCCAGTTATGATCTCCTTGGAACAGCAATAGTTCTTGACTGTGTAATGCCTCTGTTCCACATTCCATGACCCATTTTAGCAGTTTGTAACTCGACCACAGCTGAGATTCAAAGTGGGCTATGAGATATGGTGGGCATGATTGCACTACTGAGAGCAGGTTCCAGGAAGGAGATGGGTGGTTTAATTACTTGTATCTGTACCAGCTTCCCAGTGAGAGACTTTTTGGAACTGAATTTCTTGCCTTGCTCAAACAAGGTAGTGACTAAACAGATACATTTCACTCCAGGCCCTGCAAATTTCAGTCCCCAGCTAGTGGCTACCCATGTGGTTCTCAAGGGCAGACACAGGGTATTTACAACTGTCTTGAGGGATCTAAGTGAAATCAGTCAGAAATACTGACCATACTGGAGACTGATGAGAAAGTAAAAAGTGTCAGTTCAGGAAAATATTGAGGCTGAATGTGATCTAACCTCTTCCACATTTCTTAGACTAAACAAAGTCCCAGGAATAGTGCAGGGGATGGATGATTTGAAGGGATCTGTTCTTCTTCTGAAGTCTCACTGTGAAATTACTCATAACACATAAACTAACATGCTCCAACAGCTATAAAACAGCTCCTTATACAGTCTTCTGAACATAGTTTGTCAACGAGCTGATTCATCAAGGTGACTGCTGCTTCTCCCACTCCAAGAACACACAATATAATTGAAGTCATCAGGATGCAGCTGTGGCTCCAGGCCCACAGGCTGTTCATAAGCTTGACCCCTTTGGTACAGCTATGCCACTGTTCATGTGACAGGATTCCTGTAGTGAAAGCCTCTTTGGAAGGCACCTATTCCTGCATGTCACCTGGGCAGGGATGGGTGTACTGCTGTACAAGGTGGACAAAGCAGTAAAGCTGTAGTAGCTCATAAATAGGGCAGAAGTATCTCCATTATGCTTTCAACCTCACAGTCAAGTGCTAACTGTCCTTGAACACACAAATGAAAGTATAATTGTCTGTTATTAACAAATCTTACTGTGGAATCTTTTATAGGAAATGCAAAAATGATGAAACACTGTAACACTGTGTCCAGAGAAGTACTATCAATTTTCAGTAAAGAGTAAAACAATCATCTGTGATGTGTGATGGAAGTAGCACAAACCCTGTTTTTTTCCAGGAAATGGAGTAAATGACCTTTTAAAGTTAGCCTAGCCCTGTTTACTGTAATTTTCTGACTTGAAGCAATGAAAAGTTTTAATTCACAATTATTTATTTATCCTCCATTTTTACCTGCAAGTATTGAAGAGCTCTAGAAGGGGCTGGCTGGTTTTTGCTGAGTCCCCATGGAGCCAGCAGGTGTCATCACAACCTTTAGTTCTCAAATGGGAAGAAGGATAATTTTGTGTGTTTGGACAGCTGCCCTTCTCTGTGCCTTACTAAGTTTTTGTCATGAGACAGGACTTGGGCAGGCAGGAGACACAAACTTAAGAAAATGGCTCTGGTAGATATTTCTGTTCTCCAGGGAGGGCATTTAAAAGTTTTTGCAGTAGATGTGAAATGCAAGTGCATTTCTATTTTAAATTCCTGGAAAAAAATTCAACTCGAAAGGCAGGAATGACAAAGTGTGTAAGAGATTGGCATGTCTAAGTGGAAAAACCCTTTTTTTGCACCTTCAGAATGGCAGAAAATTTTACAACCAATAACCTCTGATGACCCGAACTTGAAAAATTATATATTTGCCCACTATTTCTTATCCAAATTCTATATTTACATGCACTGCACATGCATCTCCTTACTGCTGTGATAATCAATCTAAGTCCCTGGGACTTGCAGTGTTTGACTGTCTGGCATGAAGCAATTACCTGATGTAATGAAGAAATCGCTGCATTGTGTCCTCTCTAGCAGGCATGCAAAAGGTGCCCTCTGGCACCTGTGAAATGTGCTGAGGGTTACTAAGTACCACGTGAGTGCAAGTTAGTGCTACCTGCATTTCCCAGTGACTGGCAAAGAGCTCTGCATTGTGGGGTTGGGTACTTGTGCTTCTCAGGGGTTTTTCCATTTCAACAGAAATATCAATGCAGTAACCAGGGCAGGCCTGGCACTGAGTGTGCTCTTCCTGTTGGAGGATGCATGGATTCAAAAGCAACACTACTTCCTCAAGAAAGTTTATATCTACCTGGCTGTGCTCTCATGGAGTATTTCAGCAGGAATTAGTTTTCATACAGGACTTGGTGACTTAGTTTAAGCTGCTCCAGCACTTTACATCACCTGTTCTTCAATAAGACATGTCCCTGGCTCTCTGGTTCTACTCATTTCTACTTGCTGGTCTGTAGGCCACCTCCAGGCCCTTCCTCATGTTTTCAAAGACAGTATCTGTGTTGTGATCTATGTAATAGACCTATGACCATTTTGAAGACAGTATGCACAATATCTACATTTCCATTTTTCTTTCTCAAAAGGAAAATTATTTAGACAGGGAAATAATTAAGTGGACAGCAACCTCTGTCTATGAGCTGTATAAGTACTCAAATATGTCTTTATGTTTCATAAGAATATTGAATTTAGTATGTGGGCAGTGCCAGATGTGAGGTGTTAATTTTTCACTTCCTTGATTTAGGCGCTAATGTCACTTAGCAACCCTACTCGTCTTTGAAATGGAACTTCTTAAGGATGCACATACATTGCTAGTGAGAAGATCATTTGTATTGGAAAAAAATTTGGCAAATGGAGCAAATTTATGAACCGCTTACAGTCCTGATGGAAACCAGGTGCTAAGTTTAAAGCTCTTTTGAGAGGCTTCTTTTAGACCACTGCTCTTCCCAGTTCCTGATATTTTCTGGTTAAAATGCCATCCAACTCTGAACTTTGAGTCAATAAATTTTCTGCTTGGGTTTTCTGAGATTTAGGTTATATTTTCTTTATCTCATTCTCTCTCTCGCCTTCTCTCAATTGCATTTTAGGTATTTTGAAAGTATTCTTTTTTGCATCCACCACGACAAAATGATAAAGGTCTGAAACATACCAAATTAATGAAGCTGAATGACCTGATCCAGGGCAGACATTTTTACAGCCTGTACTGTGGGAGGAAGTGGTGAGCTCATCTTTGCCAGACATCAGATAATCCACACCAGAGAAGTTATGGGATAACTTCCAGGTTTCACTGAATCTGCAGGCCAGATAACTCTTTGTATGTACCAAAAAAGTGAAAATACGTTTGCTTTCAGATACTTATTTTTATGCTGGTAAATCAACGCCATCAATGTGTCAGAGGTAGATAAAATCTTAATATTCACTTCCAGGATAAAAAAGCGTAATGAGATATGTTCACAATTAACAGTTTTTGTACAAGTATCCATTCCTATAGGGTGATAGGACAGCTGGAAGGAGGAGAGAAGAAAAGGATGACAATCAAGGTTGCAGAAAGCTGAGACTTTATCGAAGAGAGCTCAAAAAAAGTCACCTTGTAGGCACTCAAAACTTGGCCCAAGATTCCACCAATCCATGAAACAACTGGCTGTTTGAGGTCTGTTCCTTGGCTAGTACCAGCACATTCCCAGGAGGCTGGCATGGACAATGCAGTCTCTCAGGGAACTCTCTGGGTCACTTGGAGTAGAAAGTTGTGGTCCCACAGGATGTGGACCATGGGTGAGCTCAAAGCACCTTCACTGTCAGGACCCTGGTGGCAATTCAGCTGTGGGTCAGTCTTGCTTTTCTGTGCTGCAGGCATAACTACAGTATCAGCACTGTTCTTTATGCCTTTTCTTGGAAAGATTCCTAGCCTCCTACAGTCAGGATTTTGTGCCAAACTGAAGCATTTAAAAGCCTATAATACACTGTATTATATATTCCTTTAAAGAGAGTGGTATCTCTAGTGTGGGAGCAGTCCTACTTCAGACACTTCCTGGGGCTGTGGCCAGATCAGAATAAGTGACTGAACACATCCAAGACATAATTCTTACCTCCCAGAAGGCCTCATCTAGCATCTTTACTTGTGCCTTCTTAGGCATTTTTGATTGAAAGCACCTATTTTGCTCCCTATATAATGAAACAATTTTTGGATCCCACTGAAGTCGCTCTATAGTAAATGATAGTAACCTTGGTCAGCATGTGATTATAGAATGAATGCAAGATTTTTGCATCATATAATTTGCTTTTGATGGAGGTATTCATTTTTCTTTTTGGCATTGTAATGAGCATGGAAGCATTTGCATTGACAGGAGGCTTAAATTACAAGACACCACCCATTCTTCTTCAGTGAGCAGTGGTGTCTTCAAGTTCCAGTCACTGTCCTTCCAAAGGACAGCCAGTCCTGTGGTCAGACTTCTTGTCAGCCAGCATTTCTGTTCAGTAGAAGATAAGCGTGGGGTGAATATGATATTTCAGCTACATTTTATTGAGCAAGTGGCTATATTTAACAAGACTTTGCTCTCTCTGACCAAAAAGCAAACAAGTGCTCTTGTGAACACACAGTGCAGTAATATCAAAGAATTGAGGACTGTAACAAGAGACTGTAAGAGAAGACTTTTTAAAATCTTGGTTCATACACTTGCCACCCAAACCTGTATCTCTCACTTGACTGTGGTTATGTTACAGCTTAGGCACAAGGTAGCCATGGTAGGCGTTGGAAGATCTAAGCTTGGACATAAAGATGTTCCCATTCTAAAGGCATAGTCATTGCATTCTATAGTCATTGCATTGTACTGTGATGCTTGAGGGAGGTCAGACCCAATGATAACCCACCCTGCCTGCACTCCATATAGGTTGGTCTGGCAAGCATCTTTGCTTTTACCTGCTGCAGACATCCTGTCTCAACTCCTTCTTAGGCTTGTGTATGAGCAACATGGATCATGTGTGACAATGTGCTCTGTAGTTATGATATTTTATTAAAAATCCTTTGTTAGGATTTTTCTTCTCCTGAGGAGCTGAAGGCCTCAGGAAAGAAATGTAAACAATGACTATCTGCTGCTGTGGAATGCAACAGGTGCATCTTCCATTGGTCCATGTGGATTGTTTTCAGTTGATGACCAATCACAGCCACCTGTGCCAAGGCTGTGAGCAGTCACAGGATTTTGTTATGCATTCTGTTCTATTCTTGTTCTTTATAACCTTCTGATCCTTCTTTTCTCTCTGTTCTTTTAGTATAGTTTTAATGTAGTATTTTAGTATAATATATAAGATAATAAATCAGCCTTCTGAGAAACATAAAGTCAAGCCTCGTGTCTCCAAACACAGAGAGTTCACCTCAACAGTGCTCAGCCTCCCGCTGGTGTGTACCAGATCAAATTGCTCCTCCCAGGTAAGTGTAACACCATGGGCTGCAGCAGATCAGGAGCACAAAGCAGAAGATCAAAACCAGAGAACTGATGTTCTTCGTATGAAAAAGAAACATATGAGATACATATGGAACATATAAGATACAAAAGGAACATATAAGTTCCAATAGTAAGGGGAGAAAAAATACCAGTGTGGATGTTTTATTATTATATCAGTGAATTTTAACTGACATTGGGCTGTTTACCTGAGGAAATAGTGCAGTGGAACTGTGATGGGAAAGTGTTACTAAAGCCTTGTGTGAACTTCTGTTCTAGCATGAGTGACTTCTTGGGTGAGCTTAAACTCTCAAACTCTTCAGCAGATGACAAATAAAGATTTCTTATATCAGAACAAAAGTTTCTGCACAGAAAATTTTCAATCTAGAACTATATTCTTTTAAATCAATCCTTTAGATAGCAGAACCTTGGTTTTGTGTGCATCTAGTGTAATGGAAGATGGAATGATTCAGCACTGAATATAATTTTGGGAAATTAATTTAACTCTTTTGGCATTTTGACCAAAATTCAACATGTGAAGCCTTGCAAAACTCACAGCTTCCACTGCTAACTAGCACCACAGGTTAGCTGTTGTCCCTCTGTGGCTGTGTGACTCCTGTACTCAGCTGACTTCCTCAGCAGCTCTTACTCTTGGCATGCCCAGACCTGCCGTGGTGTTTTGAGTTCTCACTGAGAGCTGAGCCAGTGGGAGACTCCCTGTAGGAGCAACCATACCAATACAGCTGTGCCTGTAGCAGTACAGCTCATGCACTCAGGGAGGTGACATAAAGAGTCTCCGTATGAGACAGCGGTATCATGACATAACTCCATCACTCCACTGAGCAGGCTCTGGCTTCAACTGCCCTTGCTCAGGCAAGGACCATAGCAGTAATTAATTATGCACATGCTGCAGTTTATGTTGGTAACAGCATGTCTACTTCAAGAAATGATAGATTCAGCTGCTGAGGCCAGTCCACAGCATGACACTGAAAGCCTGCAAGCAAACAAGCTCTGACAGATGAGGTTGCAAAAGCAAAAGTTGAAGCCAAGCTAGAAATTTTGTCCTAAGCACATATGAAATGCAAATGCCTCATCTCTTTTCAGCTCTGCTGAAAAGAAAAATGAGCTGTGCAATGGAGTCTTTGCCCAGAGTTTTATCTCCTAGTTTAAAATCAAGCAATAGGGAGTCGGGGTGGAAGAACAATGCAAAGTCAGCATGCTCGCTGCAAAGCAAACATGAGTGTTATCTTAAATTTGCCCTGAGAGAGCAGAAAACAGAGGTATAAGCTAGCAAAGCATTTTCTCATGGAACCTCTTCTGTGCACTGAGTGCCTTAGCCACCATCTCCTTTAGAGTAATGTGGTTTAATTATACTAACAGTGGTTAACACTTTGATGTCCCCAAACCATACAGTAAAGATCAGTGTGTGCCAGTGTGTGCAAGTGTGTCTGTGTGTGGGTACATCTGTAGGAAAGAAAAAGAACACTGAGCCTGGGTTCCAGAACTTAAGCAAACAAATGCAGAGCTGGGAGGACCTGGGCTGTGTCTCTCTGTCCATTAGCTAGGGTTTGCTTAGGAATGATGGCAAATTGCAGTCACCCTGAGAGCAGATTTGGGAAGGAATCTGAGAAGACAGCATGCCTTGCTGGAGCATAGCCCACAAAGGGAGCCCTGTTGGCATGTCAAACAGCCCCAGCACTGCTCAGTGGTGTGCTTTTGTCATCTCAACAGTGAGGCATTTGAGCTGGGGATAAATCTGTATTATAAAGTGCTGTCGTCACAGTCTCCCAGTAATTTAAAAAATGTCCAGATTTTGTGCCATCTTGATGTGTGGTTTTGTTCATTTCCCCAGCTGCATGAGGTCTGAGACTCATCTCTTCTTGATGCACTTTGGGAGCTGTGGAGATATGCCCTGTGTTGGTAAATGTGACCTGCATGTGTTACAACATGATATACATGGTAGGCAGAGCTGAGCTGAAACAAAATGCACTGGCTGTCTTCAAGTGTCTATTCTTGATTCTGCAGTGATAAGGTGATCTCAGCTGTCATATCCTAAAAATTGTGCCATGTCAATTGCTTGTGTCATGTTAAAGGGCACCTTTGGAAATTGGTGGTTTGTTTCTGCAGGGAAGTTCATGCCTACAAATATGGCAGCAAAAACACATTCCTGACTTCAGACTTCCAGCTTCATGGAAATCTTTCCTTTCCCCTCATGCCCTTGTCTGTGCTACCCAAGGAAGGACAGCACACTCATGGACACCCCGTGGATGACACTGGCATTCTGTATCACTCTGCCTGGCAGCTCTCTGCCTGGCAGTGAGGCTGAGAGCTACAACCCCAAGGCTCCTTTCGCCTCAACTCCTGCTTATCATCAGCTCCCCTGTAGCGATGCCCCCATTTTCTCTGCCCAAGTGTCCTCACACATGGCCAGGCTGAGCCCCAGCACTGCCAGTTCTGGTGGCCATGGGCAGAAGCAGAGTGAAATGACTTCCTGTGCTATCCAAAGAGGCTAAGCTTTTCTGCAGCCACCAACTTAAACACATCATTGAACTTTGCATTTATATTTTACTAAATTCTTGAATCATTAGGAAGTTTTTCTTCACAGGACGCAAGTTTGACAAAAAAACATGCACACAAAATCTGCCTGTTTGGGAAGACTGCTGATTCAGACAGGTGATGCTGCTGAGCTCCATTGGATGGCATCACCCTCACTGGCCAGCATGACAGGCTGAGCTCATTTCCACTGTAGAGCCACCCCAGTAGTGTGTCTTTTCCCCATGACTGTATAAGAGATTGAGGATATATTTTGAGAATATTGAAAATTAAATCCACCATGAAATAAAATGAAATAAAACAAAATAAATCCCCCAAGCTTTTAAATTTTTAAATGTTAAAGTTTTAAATGTTATACAATTATTAAGTCATGCTAGACTTTTACCTGTGGCCAAACATGTGAAATTGATTAAACAGTTATTTCCCGTGCTTTGAAGCCAGATATTTCAACACAGCAGGTAGTCTGATAATCTCTCAGCTGTGCCATTTACCAGGCAAACAGCTTCTCTGTGTAAATTAACACAGCCAACCCAGGGATATAAAATAATGGCTAGAACTAGATCAAGCTGTAATGTTACCCAGATAGCCCAGGGAGGAATGACAAACAAAACCAAATTCTCATGCTTGTCTCCCACAACCAGTAAACTGCACAACCACATTCGCGTGTGGCCTGCAAGAAGGTGTCCTTAAGAATGCTGGCTGTTCTCAGTGCCCCAGCACCAACAACCCTGGATGTCTCAGCATCAGTTCTGGTCAGAGGCTGGGAACGCTGACACATGTGAATGGGCACACAGGGGTTTTGCCACAGCAGCTTCTGTGTGGCTGTCACAGGACTGACAGGTCATTTACAGCTGTGAAGATTTGTTTTAAAATAGCTTTTCTGTGTAACCATGAAGAAAGCAACCTACTAGAATTTTAAACTGTGATTTCACCTCTTTTCAGTGAGCTCCTTTCTTTTGTCAATGAGTAGAGTCATGCTCATGCCTTCCAGTAATCTGTAGCTGACTGGCTCAGCTCTTGAAGGTAAAACAGAATAAATAATGATGACATCTTATTTCTTGTAGCTATCCAGAGGCAAAAAAAAAAAAAAAAAAAAAAAAAAAAAGGTGCTTTTGGTCAAGTTGCTAAACATCTAGTGACTGAATAACAGAGTATCAGCATAATAGATAAGATAAGGAGGCACAGAAAAAGGAGTCCTACTGATGCCTGTTGTACTGCTCTCTTCTGTTTCTGGACTAACAAAGAAAGCAGTGTGAAATTCTGTCTCCTGGACAGAGCTCTGTGCTTGTTGGCCACAGAGTGGTCACCCAGAAGGTCCTTGGGCTGCGGGCACAGCCTCCTGCCTGGGGGTGTCCCCTTGCCCCTCTGTGATGTGGCCTCTGCCAGCCCTGCTCATGGCCTTGCTGCCCAGAGTGTGCTGTGGCCCCAACACACAGCAGCAAGCTTGGTGGGAGGGCAGGCCAGGGGAGGGTCTTTGGGGGACAATCAGGACTGCCACCCAGGGCTGGCTCCTTGCCTCTGATTCCTCTTCTCCCTCTTGCACCAACTTTTGCCTTTTGTCCAGCATTGATCCACAAGGTTTGAAGCACTTGGCAGAGCTCACTGACTGACTACAAATGGGGTGTTTGTGGGGGGGATGTTTTCTTTCCAAAACGTCAGTTTTTCATCTACCACCAACCTAAGGAAAGGGATGGCCACAGCCTTGCCAGGAGTACAAGGAGCAGATGTAATCCCTATGCTCTGGGGTCTGCTTGGGATTTCTGTGGCATATTTGCTCACCTGTTCTTCCCCTCGATTTTCTTCAGTGTTTCACAGGTCCACAGTACACCTGGACACTGTACCTGTGCTGTGTTTCACATACACTGCATTCAATCTCTGTTCTTGTAGTTACTAGTTATGCCCCAAACCGTTTTCACCCAGCTCCCAAGTCTGTAAAGGTTTGATGACCAGTGACTGAGCATTGGCAAGATGATTTCAACTCTGTGGTGTCCAGCATCATCCTCTGCTTGTACTCTCCAGTCCCCTTCTATCATCCCACCATGTCTGTATGCCTTCATTTTTCATTCTGGGGCCACAGACACTTCATTCTGTGCAGAACTCCTTGTTCTTAATATCTCCTGGTTACATAAATATCTGTATACAATCATCCAAAGCTAAGGAAAAATTTGAACAAAGTGGGTAATAGCGCTTAATTGCTGGATAGTTACTGTTGCACAAAAAGTAGCTAAAAGAAAACCCCAGGCAGGCCAGGGCAGGTCCAAGCAAAGCCTGGCAAGTGCAAAGAATCAAGGCTTGTGCTGTTAGTTTAACAAAAAGCAGGCCACTGGGTTACAAGAAACAACAACACCGCTGTATTTGCAAAGTTAGAGGTTTTACTGACCTGTGTCTTTCCTCCTGCTGAGCAAGAGCTATCAGATCACACCTGCCTGATCCGTAAATAGGGCATCTTTCCCTTGACTCCTCTTCAGAGGGAAGCTGAAAGGTGTGGGGGGGGAAGGGAGGGGACTTTTGGCTCTCTTCCTTCAGGTACAGCCTCGGTGATGGTGAGAGAAGAGCAGAACCCTGAACGGCTACTTCAACAGTGTGTAAGCCCCGGAGGCTGCTGCAGTCTCAGGATGGGCTATCCGGAGCACCTGGAGGCTGCTGGAGCCTCGGGATGGGCTATCCGGAGCACCTGGAGGCTGCTGCCGAGGGGTGCAGTCACTGAAACAGGACTGGCACCTGGCCAAGAGACAGGCAGGTCACCCAACCCTGGGATGACCACAAGCACAGCTGTCACTTCCATCCTCACACTCTACAGCTGTGTCAGCTGTTTCAATGGCTAATGAACATGGTCATTAATTGTCCCTGAGATGTGTCTGGCTCGTTTATATTCCCGCATTGCCCATCACAGCAAATGCCAATAGCCTAGTGACCTGAAGCCCTGCCCTTCTGCCCAGCTTTCCTCACAGTGCTGTAAGTGCCCTGGAGATGTTTTGTGGAAGGCAGGGAACCCTGCTTCTTCCTGCCCTCCATTTTTTGGGAAGGAGAGACGAGGAGCAGCCGGCGGAGCAGGCCGCAGCCGAGCCGGCAGCATTCCCCCCCTGCGCGCACAAACGGCGCGGCAAGTGGGAGGGACGAAATGTTAGCCTGCAGGAGGGAGAGTGGGAGGCTGCGAAAAAGAGCTGGTCCGGAGAGGAAATGAGAAGTGAGTGTAATGAGGAAAACCTGTTTTGTTGCTTGCAGCAACGAGAGCAGGATTAAGAGAGTAGGGCTTGGTGGATGGGGGGAGAGATGAGAAGGGGCCACATCACCACCAGCGCAGCGCGGGTGTGGGCAGGGAGCAAGCTGTCTGCTGCTCTTTTGTGCTACGTGTGGTGCCTGCCTCTTCTTAACACTGTCTCTGGCAAATCCTGCAGTGGAAAATCACAGCATGCTGCCAGTACAGCAGGAGCTATTGCCTGATGAAGCGAGTCTCCCAAACGGCTCCTGGACACCGATGGATAGGCAGGAAATCCCCTGTGGGAGCGGCAGACGCCTCTCCTCAGCGCCCCTCCCGCGGCTGGCACCGCTCCGTGCCCCGTGACCTCCCCGAGACATCTCACAGGCACGGAGAGATCGGGTGAGAGCTGCGGTGAGAGGAGAAGCCTCCCTCCCACTGCCCCCTGGGCTCTTCTCCCTGGAATATGTGAGGAAACACAATTCCAGCATCCTGCTTGTGAAGGGGGCACGTCTATGAGGGCACCAAGGCACTGACCGAAGGAAAGGAAAGAATCTCAGCCTTAGCTGATTGAGCTTAGGTGGGAAATTCTCTTCAATTCTCTTCAATTCTCTCCCAGATCCACATCGGGACAACTTGCCTCCTACTATGGTGTATTTCTACCTTTATGTCTTCATCCACTTCAAAGTGTTTTACAAGGGAGCAAGCAATACTTAATTCATTTGTGGCCTCTGTTTCTTTCACCCGTCTTGGGGTAAATTGAGGATCACCCTACTAAAATCAATTATTTCCATTTTTTAACTGCAACTCTAGGGAATTCAATACATAACTAAGGATCTCGCCTCTTTGAGCTCTTTACCCCCTGAAGGTTTTACTGTTGCTTTACTGGATGCCTGTTGTTTAGCAGCAGTTAACAGTAGGAGTGATAACGACTCAAACTGACCCCACGGAGGCTGTGCCCTCCAACTGTATTTAAGGGAGATGAAAAGCCTGCACTCAGGTGAGGGGTCTCGTTAATCACTACTGTGTGGGTGGGGTTGGGCTACAAGGGACCCAAACAGATAGAGGAGTATGCAGGAATGTGCCAGAAAAGTACATGCATCTTTGTCCCAGTGAGTTCTGCCTTCAGTGCTGAGTTGTTGATATGTTCATCTATACTGAGACTATTTAGTCAAAAAACACCTTCAAGCATCCTGTTAACAGAGGGTATTTACTGGGAACACAGAGCAGAAAGGGGGCTTTCCTTTAGAGTGCAAGAGGGGAGACAAGGCTTTGCACCACACTAATAAAATCACGCTTTCTTGTAATTTCGCAGAGAGCGCACAAGAACTTGCTGAGGTTGTGTTTGCTTCCCAAGTCTTTGACTGCTCCTAGCATCATTGGCAATGACACCATTTCATCTCTTCCGAAACCCCACAATTTTAGGGAAAACAGAGCCAATTGTACTCCTTCTGATACCAGCTGCCAAGGCAAGTCCATTGAAAGTGGTTCCCAGCCAGCCTTCAAGCTGCCCTATGTTCTGGCATCCCCACCTGGGTCAGATGATTTGCTTATTGAATGCTCCTTACTTACATTTTTGGCTGTAAAAGGACAAAAGCATTTGAAAGATCTCTGATTTTCCAGAGTCTCCTTTTATGTTTTCCACAAATTTTGGCTGACAGTATGCTTGAGTAATTGACATCCAAATACCTCACCTTCCCATTCAGCTACATCCTCCTTCTCACCACCGATGGATACATGTGTGAGGAGTCGGTAACTCCATCTAAATCTGTCAAATTGGTAACACATGGTGAACATCAGATTCAAGGCAGATTTGATCCTCCTGCTCCCTTTTAAGCTGCAAGAAACTGAGGAAGATATGCTGCTAGATTGATACTAAGAATGATAAAAGGTTTCTGGTACAGAAGGCTGTTGAAGGCAGCTTTTCATATTCCCAGTGCTGTCTCCATTAGAAACTTCAGGTTTCTGTGACCCTGCAATGTGGATCCAACTGTTCTCATCTCAGATTTCCTTCTGGTAAATTGCAACTACTTCTGCTTTGTTTGCAAGAATGTTCATAATTTTACCTGCTGACTACCTCATATTAAGCAGGAGTCTTCCATTGTAATATAAACATTTCTTTCCAAATGCTGGCAAAGCTTAGGTCTTTCCTTGTCTTTCAGCCAGGTAAAAAAGGCATTATTTTCTGTCTGAACTTAAAACAGTTTCTTCCTTCCTCTTCAAGAAGTGTCATGGTCAATACCAATAGTGTTTGATGATGACATAAAATAAAAACTGTTACTAACAAAGAACCATATATGAGCTGGTACAAATGGAAATAAATCATGTCATGCATTTTCACATCTTTAATTAGTAGTAGCAAACAAAATTCACGTCGCTTCAGCTAGTGATAGTTGGGTTAACTATTTTTCCTATGAAGAGTGTACTGTTTGTATCTCTGTCAAAAATCAGCATGAGGAAGGGATGGCTGAATTCAATGGTTGGAGGAAGAGCCATTGGCATTATTTCAACAGCAGTTGCTGCTGCTGCCTCAGTACCTTTCTCATCAACATCCAGAGAAGCCTTGTGGACAACCTAGGAAAAAAGAAAATAGAGTCACTCTGGGCAGTCAACAGCCTCTTGAGAAATTAATCAGAGTCCTTTTAAAGCAGCCCTGCTTTGGGGGATCCACTGAAAAGTGAGTAGAGGCAGAAGAGCTCTATTGTTGTAGTCATGGCTGCTTAAATGAGGTTTAGGATGCAGCTATGGAAATCTCCTAAAAAAAGTCCAAAATACTGGATGAAGGATAGAGGCTCCGCCTGTAATTGTGTGTCTGTGCCTCCAAAACTGAGTCTCCAGGGTGAGAAGTTCAGGTTGTGCTGTGCCTGGGACCATTAGTGGTTTTCCTTGAGGAATCAGGAGTTGATGCTCCTCTCATGTTTCAAATACTGCCCAAAAAATCTTGGCCAATACCATTCTTGGTAAAAAACAGGCATGCAGCAATCTAATCTGATCTCCAGTGCCACCAAGAGCCAATCTCCTTTTGTAAGCTGGGTGACCCAGCTGCAGGCATGTTGGGAAGCTGGGAGCTGTATATACCTGGTATTTCTGGATGCTACCACTGATGGATTTTCCTGCATGTTGTGAAAGAAGAAAAATACTTACTTTGGAAACCTTCAGGTCTGGGGTGCCAGTGATGCCAGAGAGATCTGCCTGGTTGGTGAACACATCCACAATTCCCATCTTCCTAAGAGTGTTACTTATTTCATAGCTCCCAGAAATAGAAAATTTGGGGAAGTAGAGGTTCATAAAGCTGTTTGATGGAAGAGAAACACAGAGAGTGGTGAGAAGGATTTTTCAGCAATATAAACAATGGTGAGAAATCTGTTTAATTCCCATGAGCATCAAATCCCAGGGGTTTGGACCCTGAATGTACAGTGAGCACCAATTCAATTGCTGGTGCTTCTCATGGTGATACAAGCACTAAAATACTTAATAATAAAAATAACAATCATAATAGTATTTATCTGGTGTTTTGTTCCAGGAAATCTGAGAGCTCTCAACAGCAGCAAGAGCCCCTCTTTACAGGCAGAGACAAAGGATATGTTGCTCAGGAAGGTGGAGACCTGAAGAGAAGTCCTGACAAAGTCTGCCTGGGGAGAAGTGTGGCGAATCCCAGCATTTCAAATCAAATAAGTATTTTTGGCATAACTGGGGCATTTGGCATGGCCCCAGGAAAGGTCTGCTACATGCTGCCTGCACATTTGGATTCCCAGTCCTCTAATTGTCTTCCTCCTCTGAGCTGGCCATGATCAAGTTTGCCTTTGACTGTGAGCTGTGTGTAGGCAACCCCTGCTCAGTGTGATTTCTGTTGGGTTTCTTTTCATGCTCTGTCCAGGGGTCCTCAGTCACCCACAGCAGTGATTACCCTTTAGGTAGCTTAAGTCTTTTGCTGTCTTGCAACAAAACAGTAGAACAGAAATTGCCATTTTGTTCTCCCAGCTTCTCCCATGAAGAGCTTATTCCTATATTGATCCTAAATGACCTTGCTTCACAAATTCATTTAGATAGGGGTTTTCCTGATATTGCAGCTGAGAATGATACATTTTAATTTTGATATTTGAGGTATCACATTATTAGCTCATATTCAGTTTGCTACCCATTATGTTTTTACTAACTGTGTTGGTATTTTTGTGATGATGCACTGAGATATATGGGTGTGAACTGCACAGCCTTATTAGTTGTGAATTAGGGCAGAGCTTGGTAAATTAGGCATGTGTTAACATTGATATTACTCATCTACTGTTGCTGAGATCTCTCCCAGTCAAACAAGGTTGTAAAATGCATTAGCTGTTGTTGGTGTCAATGGTTGAAGCTAACAGAAACTCATTAGATATTTATAGTTTCAAAACAAAATGCCAGAAAATCAGGACATCCACAATTAATCACTTGCCTGTTCTAACAACTGAATGCTGCAAGATAATTGTGTAGGACATATCATGCCTGTAAGCACTACTGCAAACTGTGTAAGTTATGCTTTATTTAAGGTTCAGACTTATGACTGAGTCACAGTGTATCAGTGACATAAGAGAGGAAAAACACACTACTGAAATCTCAGTATAGAAGACTCGGCTTAAAATTGCAACCATTCCTCTCAGTCCATGGAGTATTTTAGAAACACCAATCTAGGCTTGCTATTCCTTAGAGAGGAAGAGGATGGTATCTGCTCTAGCTGGGAGAGCAGCAAGTCACTCACTATTCAAAAGAATAGTTAAATACCAACCAGCTGCAAGATTTTTACAACTAGGGCACACGAGCCAAAAATAACCCACTCAGTTCCCAGAATCGCCACATTCACAGTGTTTGCATTCCCCAAAAACAAAAATTACTATAAATTAGGTGCCACTACAGCTGACTGGCAGAAGATTACCTCTGGAAGAGATGGTCTGACCATTTCTGGATGGTTTCCTTGTCCAGAATTTGCTCTAACCGCTTCATTTTCCCTTTTGCTGGCAGAACCAGAAATGCAGTAGCACTGCCATTATAGTGCAGCCGTACCACGGTGCATGACAGCTCCTCGTCGAAGTAGAAATCAAATCTGCCCATCTGGTACATCATAGGGACTTTCACAGTCGTTTCAGCATCCACAAAGAACTCCCTTTCTTCAGTATGCTCTGCTTTAAAAGGCTTTTCCCAGCTGCCTGACAGAGAGAAGGAGAATATAACTGAACATCCAGTATTCTGTCTCATCATAGACTAAACTTTTTTGGCTAATAGTAATATTCACCTGTTTCTCCATGTGTTAAATACTGAATTTTCAAATTCAGTTTAGAATGTGTATCACAGTAATGCAAGGATCTTTTACCTGTTCAAAAGAGTGCATTGTATTCCACTTTCAATTTATGTTTCAGATGCCAGTAATTATATAATTAGGTGGTGTTTTTGTACCTACCACTGCTTTTCTGTTTAGGAGATCTAAGTGGCCTTTATGTAAACATCATCTGTGTACTCATATACTGCATGCAATTAAGTTCTATTGACTTTAATCATAAGCCTCAATTTGTAGATAAAATAATGTAGGATCTCATATCTGAGTGGTGTTATGTCAGGCTTAAGGGCACATCAAACCCACTTCAGAAATGCACATTGTTTCTGCTTTGTTACTTAAAATTTTCTCCCCTGTTCATCACTAGCTTCTCCCATATATAAATGTTAGTGTGCATGTATAAAGGACTCTGACAGGGGAAAAAAAAGGAGTATGTAGTAATTTAGGCTATTGAATTATGCATAATTTAAAAAGAGGCATTACATCATATATAAGTCTCAGTGCCTTCACTGAAAATTAGAAGAATATGGGACAATTGGAGTTATGGTCAAACCCAGGAACACCAGCTGAGGCTGCATGGAAGGCTGTGGCTTGGAACAGAGCTCCTGGAGCTGTCACAAAGAGAAACAAGACTGTGGCCTCCGGCTGTCTCCCCATTACCTGCCTCCTGTTACCTCTCCACCACCTGCCCTATGCCATTAGGGGATCTTCTGGCCCAGCAAGGAGCATTGGAAATTTCCCCCAGACCAGTTTTTAGTTGAGGTAGGTGACATTAGATTTGTTGATAAGAATGAACAGTGAGAATGTGAACCCTAGAGGATACTTACCTTTAAAGAAAACAAAGCTAGCCAGAAGCATTACAGTTTGTGGGTCCATATCCTTGACCAAATTAGTAATTTTCCCATGTGTTGTCTTCTCTATATAATCACTGATCTGCTGCTCAGCTTCTGTGGGTTTGTTAAAGTCAGTGGCAAAAGCCTCCAGCTGATACAGAGCTTTGGCATCATCTAAAAACTCTTTTAGGAGTTTCAGCTTCTCTGTTACAAAGATGGCATTGCCCATGTTGAGCTGGACTCCACCCTCAGGGTGGTTCAGCATGTGGATTAGGTTGTGGAAGCCTTCATGTATCTCTTTCTCCGGAATCTCTGTAATGTTGAAGGCGAGTCCTTCCAGGATCTGAGACTGTGTGGCTGATCTAGCCCCAAGGGCCAGCATTGCAAAGGCAGTGGAGATGCTCACAGGAGAGAAGAAAATGTTCTTATTTGGTGCCTCCTGTGTAACCTCCCTAAAAAACTGGAATGCAAAGTCAGCATTGTTTGGCACAAGTTTGAGGCAAGCCATCGCTTCACCTCCGTGATGTATATGGTGTTTAGGGTCATTTGGGTCATGTCCATTGTGATCGCTGGGTGGGAGCTGGCTGTGGGCAACAGTGTGAAAGCCAGCCAGTAGCAAACTTAGGTAGAATGTGGTCTTCATGTTCTTGTATTAAAATCCTAAAAAAAAAAAAAAAAAAAAAAAAAAAAAGAGGAGATGATGTTACTAAGTAAATTAATTAAGTAGAGAGTTATTCTGTAATTACCACTGAATTGAAAAGTCTTATATCTTTCTTTTGTCCTCAGTTTCCATGTTCTCCAATTCTTGCCAGAATTTTTTTTAATTTTCCCAGGCCTCCTGGCAAGTCTCCGCCAACTCTTTCTGCCACCCCCACCCTAAATACCTGCAAAGACAAAATTCAGCATGGATTAGTTGAATACACAGCACCCTCAGCAGGCTGGAGAATGGAGCATATCCCTCAAAAAACACCTCTTGGCTAATAGCTGAAAGGCTGTGGTGCAACTCTGCTTTTGACACTAATGGTCTGAATAATTCCTTAAAATTTCATCATAGAAGAAATCTGGTGTCTTGTGAGTTAGGGGAGAAAGAGGAAATTCATGCAAGTGAGCAGCAATCAGTAGCTACATGGAAACAGAATCTGAGCAAACAGGCAGGCAGGAGATCTTTAAATTAACTTTTGGTCTGATTGATAAGGTGTCCTATTTAAAGAAAGGACAAATAATGGGGGCTGTTCTTCAGTAGCAAACCAACATAAACACCTACCTCTCTCTTAGGAATAGGTGGGGTTTTTTCTAAATAGAAATAATATAATGTTTTAAATAAGAACCTGAATCAACGTGCTGTCTCTTACACAAAACTGTTGGAGTGGGTTCATTTTCAGCACAGCAGAAGCAGTCAATGCCATTAACAATGAACAAGGCCTTATTTTTATCAGCTGCTCCACTGGTCAAAGGGCGAAGCGTTTATCAATGTGTTACACTTGGCTGTGGTAGCCACGTTTCATTGCAGGGCTGACACTCTGCACTGGATAAGCTCTTAAAAAGAGACCTTGGAAATGGGGATATGAATGTCCCAATAGGCCTCATTTCTGAGGAGGAATCTAGGGCAAAGAAATGGTGCAAGAGTTGCACAGGGTTTGAGGAGATAATGAGCCAGATTTGCTAAAACTGTGCACAGAGAGACATATTACACCGATTGCATCTTTCATCTCTGGCATGACTCAACTTGAAAGACTCGTCAGAAAGTGCTGTGCTTATGGTCCTGCTTTCTCTGTATCATCAGGGGGAGCAATTTGTATTAGCAGTTGAATATCCACTTACAGATAGACTCATGAGAACAACAAAACATTTTCAAGCTATAATCAAATATTCAAACATTTACATGTTTGTTATAAGTAATTTTAAAAAGCAGGCCTATTCACAATAACAGCATTACTGACAAGTGTAAGAACTATAAGGGTTGGGTTCTTGGCAGCTACATTTTCCATTACTGTACACAGTAGTTTTAAATTATAGTTTGGTCTCTTCTGATTTTGACATTGAAATAATTCTTGATGTATCTAGATACTTTTAACTCAACACAAGAGCTCCAGTTCTGAGTTTTTAGAACTGCTATCAGTGAGCCAGTGTATTAGTCAGACTTCAAAGAGAAATCAACTCCCAAACAAAAGCATCAGAGCTAAGCCTAATCTTTTTCCACATATCCAGCAGGCTGATTCAGAAGTTGCCTGTGGATAAATTATTTACTATGAACTATTTACTCAGCTGCAGTCATAATTTATTAAGAATAACGTGAATACCAAAAAAAGAGAAACATTTCATTTTAAACATAAGTTGCCACCTGTTCTCTATCTCATCATATTTAATATTTATTACAAAATATGACATATGATAGATTGGCTTTTCTATGTATGCCTCAAACTGCCAATTCTATTTATTTGGAATGCAAAGCAGAGAGGGATTTTAACTGGCTTGACCTCAAAATTATGGTGAAAGGATATAGAATGGTTTTGCTGTAAGGATTCTGTAAAATATTAATTACAGTTTTCTGAAGGAAATTTTCCGTGTCCTGATATTTTTTCTCTATGTAGTTACAACATGTTCACATTTTGTGGTTAATTTATGTACTTTCATGGTATTAATTTCATTTTATTACAGCTCTGAATTCACAGATAATTAAATACAATCTGAATCATCCATCTGTTACTCAATATTGGCCAATCGCAAACAGTCAAGACTCATGAGTCAGACCTCACAAAAATCTTGATAATGGTTAGTTTTAAAGGCATAAGATTATAAAAGACTTAGCAGCTGTGATTTGTAGAGGTCTTTTTTTTGTTGTTTAAGCTTTCAAGATAGAAGTGGTCCTCTTCATTAGTCCCTGTTTTGAAACCTAAAGGTACTTTTATAATAAGATTTGTGCCCTCTCAACCTTCAGAATATGATTGTGGATTTTTATTTCATATTTGATACTTACTATTTCATTTCACGTTATTGTGGCTTCTGGGTTAGCAAGTGATCAATTACTGACAAATTGACAACAGACACCATTTCAGCAGGAAATAGAAGATGCAGATTCTCATATGGTCCTAAAGACTGATGGATTTTCCTATGGAGCATAGTTGCTAATGATTTATTAAAAAGCAAAGGGCTGAGAACCTGTACTGTAAAGCCTTTAGGAAATTCCCAGACTGGAAGAGTTAAATTTGCAGAAAGCTCTTTAAGACCTTTATAATTTCCAGAAAAAAAAGCAGTTTATCCATCAATATGGCAGTAGGAGTGAAAAGCACTTCAATTCTAGTTCCAAATCTCGTCTGGCTTGTTGAATAGCCTGGAAAGAAACACATTAACCTCTGCCTCTTTTCTTTGTGTGTGTTACACAATGACAGTTTATTTGTGGTGTTCAAGAATAGGTGTCTTTAAAGAAGAGCTTTCAGTCAAACCAGACAATGATACAAGAGCATGCCAGCACTTGGAAGACAGCGTTTGCAGCAATTTATCTGTAGTAGACTTGGTGATAACATTTGCTGACTATATTATCTCTTCCCTAGCACGCAATATTCCCTACCGTGTAACTCAGAAAGAAAATGGAGAACACTGGGATTAGGTGAAGTTACCTTAGAATAATTCTGCCAGACAACCAGGGAATGGGCTGGACTGAACAGACTTGCTTATTTATGGATATAGGTATTTTGTCGGTTTTAGGGCTGATTTCTGTCTCTATGATTTGAAAAGATTCGGGAGACAGCTTTCTGCCTTTAGAGTCCCATGTAATATTCCAGGAGATGAATATTCATCCCATACTACTCCCATAAGGGGTCCTCACTGATAATCTCATTTCAGGCAACATGAAAATTTGTACTACTCAAAAGCATATGCAGGCATAAATAGAAAAGCTGTTTGCTCACCAGATGGTGCTACTTCCCTCCTGATTGTTTCTGAAGAAGGAAATCTGAGAAATTTGTTTCCTGAAAGCAGCACTGTGGGGCACCAGGCACATCAAGTCACAGCACCACAACCACCAGTGGTGTATGCTGAACTAAATATCAGCTATTTAGAGACTTGTAAAAAGAATCACCCAAGCACACAAAAAAATCACAAAAGAAAGACTTGACTAGCCATATCTGTGTGTGAGAACATGACCTCAGAAGCCAGGTCAGGCCTCTGAGGTCATGAAGCTTCATAGGTCCAGGACCACCTATTCAAAGGAGCACCACAAACTCACCTGTGCTTCCCTGGCTGGCCAGAAGGCTCTACTTATTTAATCATATGCACCTGAACAGGTTCAGGGCCTGTTCCAAATGGTCATCTAGACGTTCTCTTCTCTTCTCTTGACATTCAGAGTTTGAATACCTCTATGCCTGAACCTCTGAGGAGATTGCAAACACAAGCCAAGGCAATTGGACTGTTCAGAGAATCTATCCACTGTGAATGTTTCATTAAAAGTAATTCCTTTTGCAGCAGAAATGTGCAGTGCAAGCCTAGTTTACATTATTCTTTAGAAATGTATGTGACTGTTCATTCACAGGGCTGTTTTGTGTTTTTTCTATCTTCTGTGAGCCAGCTTAGCATTGGAGAACTCACCCAGAAAGTGGCATCACCCACCTCTAAGGTTCCTTTTACCTGGAAACAGGTGAACATGAGCTCTCACTCTTCTACCAGGTCACCATGAGTATTTGCTGTTGAACCAGAGTTACTGCACACACCCAGGGATGAAGCATCACTGACGCCAAGAGAATAAAAACGTAGACAAAAAAGAATGAGTGCAGTGGTTAGGATAGAGAGGATTTTCTTCTCTCTGCAAGAACAGATCAGACCAGGTTCTCAGTTTCTACATTCCACTGTATGCCTGACCACAGGCTGGTTTCTGGCTCATTAAAAACCTTGACCTCACTGTGATCTGAACATGGGAAAATCACCAACTTCTCCATTTCCCTCTCAAGGGGCCTGATGATTACCTCAGTAATGTCTCATCTAAAACAGAAGCAGACATTAGATACACCATTCCCTAAGCAATGGTATTTCTTGTAGACCTTCAGTATAAAAACCACCAGAATTACTTAAAAAGAAGCACCAATACTTTAAAAAAAAGTTCTAAGCACCCATCCTCAGACTTTTAATAAATTAGGAGGTACATGAGGGAAAGTCCCCCTTTTAGGATTTCTTGGCTCCAGAGACACCTTGCTTTCTGGCAACACACTCTGCTCTGCTTTTAGATTCTCAATCCTTCTTCCAATGACCTGACAATATGTAGGCAACTCATTCCCTCAATTGCGATGCCTGTGATGCCTATGTCCGGGTGACACAATAAAAACCTCATTATATAGGACAGATTTCAATATAAGATACAACCCTAGAGAAGATTTAAAATGGATTGCCTTCAACAAGAGGAGACACTTTTAAAGTCTCTATAGGAAGCAAAAAAATCACTACTTACAGCAGCTCCCTAGGATCCTGCTGTCTTCACCAGGACTACCCTGCAGCTCCCCCTCTTATTTATACAGTTGAATAGCATTATGAAAGCAAAATGTCCTCTAGAAAACATTAACCAGGACAGACAAGCATTATTACTTTAGGAATGGTGCAGAGTAAACAGTGAAGACAATTTTTCTGGGCAGGCACCTGATTTTTGCTGTATATGCATGGCCAGACCTGACCTTTTCTTAGAACAGTCCTAAGAGTCGCCCACATTTCTACACATCCTCCTAATGGAATCTAGCTACTCACTCTGGGAAATGCTTCACATGCATCATTAACGTCTGTAAACTGCATGAGTTCATACAGTAGAAGTAACTGAAGTGAGTGAAATGAAACATATACATAATAGTAGACATGAGCCAAAGGAAAAGACAGCTGTGGATGCATGCTGAGCCAGAACTCAATTTAGTATTTTTCAATGAGGTATTTTGCTTCCTCTATACCAGACTTTTAATAGTTTTTATTTGGCATATTTGTTTTAAATTATACACTATTTCTTAATTACCCACATTGCCATTAACAATGGTAAATTTCTGGGGACATCCCTTTTAAAGCTAAAGCTGCAGTACTGACATTTGTAGTGGCTGGGGCTGCTGTAGGAATGGCAGGATGATGGCAGGGATGTGAGGATCAAAATTTGTGAGGATCCAGGACCTCAGCTAGAGTGGTGTCATCACCTGATGCCTTGTCCAGCAATGGATTGAAGGACAAACTGCTGCCTTGTACTCACAGTGTAGGCTGGCACAAAGTGCAAGCACTGCCAAAGGCAGACAGGGAAGGGCAGGCCAGGACACCAGAGGCTGCTTTCACACAGACCTGGGTTTATGTGGTCAGGCTACCTGTGTTTTACATGACCTCTGTGAGGGTGTGCTCCTGCAGCACCCACGGAGGAGCAGCCACAGGGGCTGTGCTGATGTGGGTATGACTGAGGGTTTGGAAAACTCACAGGTCAGTACCCCAGTGAACACCTTCCATCCAGGAGGATCACACCCTGGGAGGTAGAGGATTCAAGGAAGAAAGATGCTGTACATCATAGAATCATTTAGGTTGGTAAATAAATCCAAGACTATCAATTCCAACCATTAACCCCGCACTGAGAACTCCATACTAAACCTTGAGGCTAAGGACCAGATCGACACATCTGTTAAACACCTCCAAGGGTGGTTATGCCACCACTTCCCTGGGCAGCCTGTTCCAGCGTTCATAATCCTTTTGGTGAAGAAATTTTTCCTAATATCCAATCTGAAGGTGTCCTGGAACAACTTGAGGCCATTGCCTGTTTGTCTGTTACTTGAGAGAAGAGACCAACACCACCTTGATGCAACTTCCTTTCAGGTTGTTCTGGAGAGTGATTAGGTCTTCCCTGAGCCTCCTTTTCCCCAGCATGAACTACCCTAGCTCCTCCAGCTGCTCCTCATAAAACTTGTGCTCCAGACCCTTCACCAGCTCTGTTGTCTTTCTCTGGACATGCTGAAGCACCTCAATGTCCTTCTTGTAAAAAAAAAATGTATTTTATTGTAGTGCAGTTAAAGAAGGAATCTTTCAAAAAGAAAAGCTTTACAATAACAGGATAAATGTTTTGTAAGGATTTTTCTCTGGGCCGTTCCTCAGGGGTTAGCAATGGATGGGAGCTTTTCTTCTCCTCTCAGCCTGTATGCCTGCACGTGTGAACTTACAGTGGGTACAGCATGGAAGGTTCTATGCTTTTAGGGCTTTAGTCCTTTCCTTCCTGGCTTCTACCTCTTACCTGTGCAAAGGTAAGCACAATAGTTCTGTAGAAGTTTTGATCCAGACTGCTTGCAAATATGTTTGAATTGTTTACAGACTGAAAAAAGCAGCTGGGCACATGCAGCCTGTTTTTCTGTAAGGTAGCCTCTGAGCTTACAGAGGCTACCTTAAACGTATTCAGACTGAAGATGAGTAACACACTGAGAGAAAAATGAGAGCACAAAAGTTCAGCTATGACTAAAGTTACCAAAAAAAAAAAAAAAAAGTGAAGGAAAACCCAATCAACTTAATATGACTTTATTTAATAGCAATTTATTCTTGCCACTGGAAGTGCCATTCACCTGCTGAAATTTGTATGGGAGTGCAGGAAGGAAAATGAAGGAAATTAATCTATGTCAATCTCCAATGCTATATCCAATGTGATACTTATTTTGTTTTTCCTCATCTATATAACAGTTTCATCCAATCATGTAAGCCACCCTGAAATTTGCTGAGACTCTGTTTCAATATTTGATGTCAGAATATGCTGCATACGAATTTGTAGCTCTCTTTTTATGCAGGCAGTAAGCTTATATAGGCACTGCTCTGGTATTCTGAAAGACAGCAATCCTTCCATTTGATTCACTTGGTCTGCAATATTAGGTTTCTTATTACTTTGGACACCAACTTACTCTGGAATTTTAAAATTATTATTATTATTATTATTATTATTATTATTATTATTATTATTATTATTATTATTATTATTATTATTATTATTATTATTATTATTATTATTATTATTATTATTATTATTATTATTATTATTATTATTATTATTAACAAGAGTCATCCAGTATGAATTCCCTTGAAATCAGGTTGGCTGTAGTCCAAAAAGAATTAATTATTTAAATTAGTCAAATATTTTAAAAATATAAAAGTGTTTCTCTACTTGAGAAGCAAGCATACAGTTCTTCCAATTTCCCTAAAAGCCATTTTAAAACACAACGTGTTGTTGCTGTTCTGCTGATGCCCTCTGGAGTACAGAGAGCACAGAGTCCTTCCTATGAGAGTGCTGAGAGTAAATGTCAGCGTGGAGCTGGTGAAAGCTGCATCCCACTCCTCCCTGCCAGGCTGTATTTAATTTGTGCAGCTCTGTGTTTCCAGAAGAAAGGCACTTGTTGTTACATGAAAAGGTCAGTAGTGACCTGCTGGAACAGGTGCTAATACAGATCAGGTACAATTGTGTCAAGTGCCTTCTCCAACGCTTCCAAGTGAGAGTACAGCAGACCTTTACCTTCAAATTCCTTCTTCTTTGCTGTCGTGCTGTGCATTGGTCTTGTCCCCTGCCAGCACCACAGAGTAGGTCTGGGCTCACTCCAAGGGGGAATGTCTTGCTCAGACACAAATTCCAGCTCCAGTGAGGGAAAGCACATGCAGTACTGTCCCCTGGGCCCCTGCAGTGAGTACCTTCCCTTATTGCCAGTCCAGCATCAGTTTCTTTCTGCAATGAAGTCAAGACCTTCTGGGTCCTGAGGAGAGTTATGTTCTATCACTTCCAAAATCTGGCTTGGAGTCTGCTTCCTTCTCTTAGGCGGGGCTGCACAGTTGCTTTAACCTGACCAAAGTACAGGATGCTGCTGCCAGAGATGTCTCAGAGATGAGACATCCCCCTGCATCTGTGCCATCTCTCCAGGATGGCTGATGGTCTCTGGGGGCTGGAGCCCAGGACAAGTGGGGAGAGGCTAGAGGAACAGATCTTTTCCAGCCTGGAGAAGAGAAGGCCAAGGGAGAGACTGCACTTGGTGTTCTCTCCCACATAACAGGCTATGCTAGAGAGCAGATGGAGCCAGAGATGCTCAGTGCTAGTGAGCAGGGTGTGGGATGCAAGCTGTCGCAAGGGAAACACCAATGAGATCTATGGAAAGGAGTGTTCACAGCGAGATGAAATACAAGGGCACATCTCTGTGTGAGGCCGTGAAACTGCTGTCCTTGAAGACATCCAAAACCTGCTGGCCATGGCCCTGAGCAACCTGAGCTAGATTCCAGGCTGGTGCTGCTGTGAGCAGGTGGTGGGATTGGATGACCTTCCAACATTGGAAGTGCCTTCCAATATCAATTATTCAAGTTTTTTAACAAGAAATTACTGTAAAACCATGCTCTCAGGAGTCCCTGTCTCCACTTGCACTGCAGGTTTGCATTTCATCCTGCAGGGAAACTCCCCTCTGCTTCTCACCACATGAGTCCAGAGGCTTTTCCCTGAAATACTCATCTCCTGGGAAGGTGTCCTGTCCCTGGTCCTCAGGCATGCCCCAGCACAGCCAGCACAAGGGAGGCAGGCAGGCTCCCTCCTGGCTGCCCAGACACAGGCAGTGCCAGAGCACAGCACACAAAATGCACACTTTTTGAGAACAAACAAATCTGGTGAGCCATCTGCCCTGCTCCCAGCACGCCACAGCCATGGCACACACCCCTCCATGGTGCTGCCTGGGCTCAGACTTGCAGCACTGCACAGGACTGAGGCTTTGACATTTCCCAGTACTGACTGAATCCCAGTAGGAATCCATGTAGCTGTCTTGATTTCTCTAGTCCTGCCGGTAATTAAGGCCTGCTGATTATATACTTTCTGTAGCCTACGTGGTGGAGAGATGGAAACTGGTGAACCTTGGAACAGGTGGGCTTGAATAGGCTACTTAAAAAAGTTGCTATGAAAGAAATATTTGATATGGCCATTTTCTTTCACATATGTCTGTTAAGATGGTAAGTTTTCAGATGTGTCCTTAGTGGGGGACTCAAGAAGTTGGGATTTAATTCCATTTACTTTCTAAGTGTGCAAAATCCTTAACTGCAAGTGTTTCAACAAGTCTGATTGTTTGCTGTCTTCTCTTAGGACAAGCTAAAGCATCTCCCAAGATGAAGTTGTGTGATTGCAGTGGGGAGGGCTCTCTCTGATAAAATCCTTCAGCACAGGGAAACACAGTTTGGAAAATGTTCAAGTACACACTCATTTGTCTTGCACATATTTATTATTGAGTAGATTTATGTTCTTCTTTCTTGAGCCATGAAAACAAAATATATGTGGCTGGTTCTGAGAACAAATGCTGACAGTACTTTACCTTTCATGTGGACAAAGCTCCTTCCTCTCTGTGTCTGTTTGCAATTGCTCCCTATGGAGAATCATAGGAAAGAGAAAGATTCACTGAACCTGTTGCTTCTATGCTCTAAAATATGTGGTCTGAACATACTCAGTGTTAGATCTTTAATTTAGTAATGGTTCCTTCTTTCACTGAAGGAAGGTCCTAGGTTTCTGCAGGCTTAAAATGTCTGCACACCTCTTGCCCTGAGCTGTGAGACGTGGTCCATAAGAGATTTAAACTCTGGAAGCTGCTCAGGGGTTATCAACATCTGTACATGTCATGTGGAAATGCTTTCTGCTTTCAAAGCTCTCCTTAAAAAGCACATCACCTCTGCTCAGATACCTTTAGATTTCTCTGAAGTGGCTAGGAATTTGGATTTACAGAAATTGGAGACACACAAATACCAGCAGATGGAAAACATTGATTTTGAACCCCATAAGTCTATCATCTCTTGTGTGTTAGGCTGATTGCTCCAGCATTTGTACTGTCTTCTTTCACCCCCAGAATATAATTTTTTGGTCTCATCTTCCATATGTAGTGATTATTAGGCACTTAGACACCTCAAAAATGGGATACTGTGGGTGATAACACCTGGAACTCTTGGAAGGGCTGTCACATGCCAGGCCCCTCAGGGGGAGACATTAACTGCAAACTCCCTCAGTTAGGAAATGCCAGGATGAAGGTGGCTGTGCTGTGCTTTTTGGTGAAGGACAGGACAGGTGGAGTCCTGCTCCACTGACAGTAATTTGACACGACATTTCTCCAGAGGTAAAACTCTGAGGCCTCAGTGTTATTTCCAAGCACAGATATTCGTATACCTGAAAGAAGCAATATCCAGCATTTTTTTCAACAAGGTGCTTTTCCTGAAGGAAAATATAAAGATACCTGCACAGAGGGTCTTGAGATGTATTTGTCAGTGACACATGAATTTCTGTATTTCCTAATACTTAAGCAGACAGCTGTGCAAATTCAGCACTGATTTAGCTCAGGTTTTAGCTGACATTGAGTATACTTTGCAACTATTTATATGATGGTGATCATGGACATGTAGCAAACACATCCAGCTAGTCTTGACCATCACCAGAAGTAACCTGGGCATGTACAGATACATCCAACACAGTCTGGCCAAATAGTGCACTGATATTAGCAGACAGGAGATACCCTATGTCTTTTGGTGAAGAAAAATTACTTGAAATATCTCTTACACAGTAAAAATGCCTTTTCATGCCAAGTTTCTTTGCTCATCTTGTTTTGCTTATAATGAGAAGACTTGTATGGTTTTATTTTTACTTCTACCTTCTTTATTACTCCTCAGAAACTCACATGGCTCACATGGGAGATGGTGGCCATGGAGGTGACTGGAGATGGCAAGCTCAAAGGAGAAGCCAGGGTTTTGGGGCTCTGAAGGTTTCAGTTTGTGAAAGATCTGATGCTCAGTAGCTCTTTCTAAATATTGCTGGTTTTTGGAGACATTCCTGCTCTAGTCAATTATCTCCAAAGCACAGAGTCTGTCCTGTTCTTCTATTCCCGCTCTAGTCAATTATCTCCAAAGCACAGAGATGTGCTGTCCTGTTCTTCATATTCTTTCAGCTGTTGAACAGTGTTATAAACCCAGACTTTATCATAAACATTAACCAGACCAGGGACAGATAATCATTCCTGAGGAACAGCAAATAATGTAGATATTGCCTGCCTTTCTTTTTTTTACAAAAGCCAAGAGAATTTCTAGTTAGGGGAAGGTCAGCTGCATGGTGAAGATGAGAGAGCCTCTAACAGGGTGAAATACTCCTGTCAAAATTCATCTTCATCCAGACATGTTGTGTCAGGTTGCCCAGAGCAACTTCTGAAGCTTTTGCTGAATCTGCTGAATAGTTTCTTCCCAAATACTTTTTAGATTAAAAAATACAGCATTTAGTTTTGATAGTTTCTGAACTGGAACAGTATTTTAGAAGCTTCTTTAAAATGTTGTCTGACTTTTACAATACCTCCCTCAGCTCAGTAATTTCCTGCTTTTCAGCTGGGGTCAGACAAAACCTGCTGATCTCTTGGAGAATCTTTCAACTCATTTACTCAGAAAACGAAAAGTGGTTTTCTGACAATGTTTTTCATCCAAAGGGCAAATCTGAAACTAGTTGTTAGAACTGCTCTGGTGTGGTGTTTCATTCTCCTGAGAGCAGATCTGGGGATGAGACCAGTGGGAATTAAGGAAGGGTGTGGAGGACTGTGTACAGGCACCAGCCTGCCTCCAAGGGAAAGGCTCCCATCCCACGCACACTCACTTCAGCAGAGCTGAGTGCTGCTTCTGGTGACTGAAACTCCTGAATGCCATAGAAGTACAAGGAATAATTGACCCAATTGATGCATGTAATATTTCAGTAATCAATTGCTATGAAATATTTTTAATAGTGTTCTTATGAAATCCATTTGCATTTTGGGGTTTTTTTTCCTATTATCTTCAGGTGAGTTTAAGGAGAACAATATTGATGGGTGTGAGAGAGCAGCTGGTCCTAGCCATGAGATGGAAATCAACCACCTCAATCAGAGGAGGCCCCATGTCTTTTGGACTCAGGCAATATAAGCAGAGGCAGATGATCTAGTAATGTGAAATGTGCAGTTGTTTGCTCAATAAATTAAATTCACATTTGGGAAAAAACAGTGCAGGAAGAAGGCTGTGTTTCTGGTTAGGATCAAGAAGGGAAATTTCCAGTAAAACTGAAATGGAAGAAAACCAACAAGAAACCAGAGATAGCCTGTAAGATGACGAACTGCAGTGTGGAACCTGTAGGTGTCTAAAGCATGTCATTTATATCCTTTGTTGTCCTTAGACATGAAACATAACACTTTTTTACAGTTCCCATCTCATCCCTGGCAATAACCAGCTGGTAGTGCTCCTGCAGTTCGTTGTGAGCAAAGAGAAAGAGAAGGACCAGTGGAACTGTATTCATGCAGTGCTGCCTTGCCCTTGTAGTAAAAGCATGTTGGACCCCTTGAGCCTTCTGTCAGCTACAAACCCCTCTTTCTCCTGCAGGTGCTGTTTACTCACCTGGACTCTATTCCCCACCAGAATCACAAGATGTAAGGAATAATTGCAAAGTGCAGCATTCTAGTATTATTTACAAGTATTGAGGATATCACAAAGTCAAACTTTTCACCTTGAACTCCATCAGGAATTTCCATGTGTTTGTTCTGGCATGTTGTGACGCCAGTGAGGGCTCCCTCTGTTCTTTTCTATTTTCTCTCTATTCTTTAATATTTTTCAGATCAGCTATCTAGATATTCCATGTTTAGACCAGTCAGCACACTACTGCACAGGTGTTGGGGATAGGAGCTTCTTTAGGCAAAGGTGATTGTGACAGATTCTGGGTCCAAATGCAGATAATTATTCCTGCAGTAGAAGGGTTATGTGGAGCTGCACAAAATGGGAAGCTACCTACAGGTGATCACATAGCAACAGCAAAGGAAGCAGCTATCAGTAGTGTCCCTGTGCAACAAGCATAGAATCTGTCAAGACCTTTGTCTTGGCAGTGCCCTGTATGTATTGTGAGTTTATATACAGCCAGGAATCCCATATGCTCCCAGTTCTTCTCAGCTTGTGATCCAAAATTCAGATGATACATGATGAAAGAAATGGAGAGTGGAAAGTGGATATTTATATACATCATTCTTCCAGAAAAATGCAGTTATTGCTAAGCAGCTTTTTCTTTTTCATCCTGAAGAGGATGGGCCTTAGGATGGACATTTCTGAGCTGGGCATGAGAAGGGAGCTGGGAGATGTGGTGAGAAGGAGGATTGATTTAGCTGGTGGGTCTGAACCGAACAAGGAAGTATTAAGAAGAGCAGTGTGAGCATCTGTGTATGTGACTTGGACAGATAGGCAGTGGGTGAAAGCTGCACTGTTGCAGGAGTCTTTAGCTGCAGCAGGAACCTTAGGAAGGTGTCCCAGGGGAAGAACCTCTCTCCTCTCTTACATGAGCTGTCCCTGCAGGTCAGATGATCTTCCTGGGAAGGGTTAAATGGGCTCAGAGGTGGCAGAGCATCTTTATCCCTTAAACATTTCCATCTTACCTCCACCCCTCCTTTTCCTTCCCACCTCTCAGTCACCTTCACAGAAAAGGCCCTGATCATAATTTTCCACATTGGCACAAACTCTTTCATGCCCCTCGCACTCTGACCCCCAAACCAGACACAGGTAGGATTTCCATTCATTGGAAGCTGCAGATTTGCTTTTGAGTTTCCTAATTCTCCCTTCAGATTTTCTGCTATGAGACTTCCTGGATCTTTTTCATGCTACATGAATGCCTCTATTCTGACCAGCTGAAGTCTGTGGAAGCCATCTGGGTACCAAAAAATTAGGCACCCTAGTTATCTACTAATGATTATCTTCCCAAAATCCTGTATCTTTCTACAATTTGTGCTCAGTGATCCATATTTGTCTTATTGCTTTCTTTAAAAGTTTAATTTAAAAATCATCCTCATGGTAGTGAAAATGTCATCTGCCTTCTTAGCTGGATAAAGAAGAGCTCCTTTGTAGAGAGTAGGCTGTCATTGCCCTAATGAGCTTCAGCTGGGCATGGATTAATTAATTGAGTGAATTAATATGTGACACAGCTCGCTAATTTGAGTTTAATGTCCTTAACTACTAAAACCTAATGGTATCCATGGCACTTTCAGAAGGACTCCATCACATTCATCTGACCTTTATTGCTTTTTGTGCTGTCTTTATATTGTTTGAACAGGCTTACACAGTGAACACACTGTTATACATTAAACAGCAAATAAAGTTTATACAGTAGCTGTAGAGCAAGCAGTGACATTGCTCTTCTGGGCACAGCTGCATGCCAGCACAAGAGAGCAAAAATAACACTGAGTGCTCCTAGGTCCCAATGGCTCTGCTGTTTCTTGCTGTCTCCTAAGGTTCATGCCAGAAATGAAGGGTGAAGGAATTTTCACAGAGCTTCTCCAGCAAAAGGCTGGTAGGATGTAGCAAATTCTCTGCTTCCCCTGCTTTTCTGATTCAAAGTCCTTCAGAGGAAAGTCAACAGCAGCATGGCTCCAAGTTCACACATATCAAATAAAGTTGTTTTCTTCATAAATCCTGACAAGCTATAGTGCGAGTTGTATGTTACAAATGCAACATTTCTCCTTGAGACATCTTTTCTAAATTGCATTTCATGCTTGAATAATCAACCTCTCCTTTAAAGCTGTTATTCACTTTTATTCTCTTTCCCATGTCTGATTACTAGAAAGAGAGTATGTCAGTCAGTTACCTTTCCAAATATTGGGAAATATTAGGATTAATTAAAATAATTATGACAAAGTTGAAGCCATCATTTATGTGGTACTTTGAATTAACATAATGACATACACTAAGCTGATCACAAATAACAAATCATGCCTATTTTATTTTCTATCTGAGTGTTGAACAACTTCCTAGTTTGTGGTTTTAAGATTAATTAAGCCTTTAGGCCAAAGGTGTCATTATGAGATGCTGTTCAGTTAAGTCTAAATAGGAAGCCTCTAAGTGGTATATTGATAAATGAAGATATTTGTATACTGAATATTGTACACTGAATATTGCTAGAGTTACTTCTGACTATACCCACTCAAAAACATCCCTAAGAATTTTGCTTCCTATGTCCCGTAGGGCTCAGCATGATGAAGACTACAAGGAAACAGCCCAGAGTTCCCGGAGAGCAAAACTATGTGCAAGGTTTGGTAAAAACTCTTGGAGACCAGCTGGGGAAGACCAGCCCAGAGGAGCAGGCACAGTAACTGCTAGCCAGGATGGTGCTACTGCTTAAGAGCACAGTGCAGTGCAAAGAGCTTTATATCAGATACTGTGTAAGAGAACACAGAGTGCTTATTTAGAGTGATCCAGTATGTGACTGGGAAACCTGGGTGTCCACGTGCAGGAGGAATTGTGAGTTCAGCTGTCTGAACAATGTGATCTAGCGCACACAGCCGTGTGTTTCCAGCCCTGACCATCACGGTAGATGCTCGCTGCTCTGGTGACCTCTGTGCCTGTGTCAGCCCCTCTGGGGCCCAGGCTGGCACTGCCTCTGGGAGGAGCAGCCAGGCTTTGAGAAAATCAGTAAATCAACAGAATGTGAGTGCCACATTGCCTGGGCTTCAGAAATACATTTTTACCCCTTCAGACCCAAGGGGTTTTTTCACCCTTTGGAGATTTTACTGGCTTTTCTTTGTGATTACTGCACTGGTGATTACTTCTTTTTGTCTCCAAACTCTGACTTTTCTGTTGTCTCCTATTTGGTATAAAGAGATCAACTCCCACTTTTTATTCACCTATTATGATAATTTCAGTTTGTACTGCCAGACAATTACTTTATTTTTCACCCCTTATTCATTGATTCACAAACTTATTTTAAAATAATCTCTCTAATTATTCTTTCAAAATCTCTCTTGAACACAACTCCCCCCACACACTACTATTTCACAATTGAACTACTCCTTAGAGTGTTGAAGGAGTTAAGTAGGGGGATTTATATTTTTCCATAGTGGAGTAGGAATTATCAGGCTCTGTTTTGGTAAGAAGAGAGGGAAATTGTCTTATTTCAGTTGGGGTATAATGGCTCCTTGAACATGACCACTCTGGGGAAAATGCTGAAAGGATGATTTACCCTGCTCCTTTCCCCCAATTCTGCAACATGCTGAAGTACCACCTTTGAGGGAATTGTAAACCTTGATGTCACAGCACAAGGGGAGAAATACCCCAGAAGAAAAAGCTTCCATTCTGTATAGGCCATTCAGTAATTATATGCCATTTACTTGAAGTAAAACTAGGGAAGTAAAACTAGGGAAGAAGAACTTCTTCCTTTCAGAGTAGACCTTTAGAGGCAAAAGGGCTTTTTTCAAGAAGAGTGAGTGATATGTTGTCCTTGTAGTATTGTGTGTAAAACAAGAGACCAGACCACATTTGTATTGTTAAGGCATTTGTCCTCTTCTGGCCTCCAGTGTATGTAAACATAGCAACCAATAAAAATTTGTATTCCAATGAATTTTTTCTGGGTTTTTATAGCATGTAATTCCAAAGGGCCTTCTAGTCCTCCTACATTTTAATTTCTGTAAGATAAACAAGAGATTTACTATGTCTATGGGATTTCACCACCCAGGCAGGCAGCCACTCAGTGCTTATGAGGCTAACTATAATATTTACTTAGTTTGGTCTTCATTTGGGCTTTAACTGATATTTTGCCATGGTCCTGGGTAATTTTATAATGAAATTCTTTGTTCATGAGACCTTTGAGAAACAGTGGAAAATGAAGCTAAACAAAGAAAAAGAGGAATCATTAGGAAATATTCAATGAACCTCTGTTTAGCCAGGTTTGTTTTAGGGTTTTCTTGACCACAGAAATCTTATTTCTGCAATGGCATATTTATCCTGTGACCAGATGGTTGGATTCACCAAGCAGTACTCATAATTACTGGTGCTCTGAAAGTTTTACTAGCTAATAATATTTCTGGTGAAAGGCATGGAAAATTATTTTCTTTAAGTCTGCAGTTTTAGGAAAGCAAGTTTTCTAAATTGTTTTTCTAGTTGTTTCTGTAATTTTGCTGAGGCCCTTGTCTGAGTTTCAGATCAGTTCCAGATCAAGCTGTCTCATTTTTGGAAACCTGTAGAAACTAATAAACCCTCGCTTTTCTTGGTACAACAGAGTTCTTCCCCTGAATCCTTACAACATGTGGTTCAGTGGCTGAGTCAGAGAGTTGGCTCATGTTTAGCTTTTATCTAATTTGCTTTCCTTCTGTAATACCACAGGGAGTGCAAGAGATAGGGATATAGATGGGAAAGTGACAGCACTCAGAATTTTATTTAAGTGGTTGGGGTTTTTTTAGTTTGGAATTGTTGATATCATCCAACTAATTTAAAAGTAATGAGAGGACATTTACACAACCTACTCCCCGCCTACAACCCTTACAGGCTACCAAAAATTCTCACACCAAACAGCCTGCAAGATGGGAAATTAAATTGCTCAAAATTGATGCTCTCAGAGAGAAGGAATCCTGATACTGCTTTCTCACTTTCACATCCATATGCACATGTGGGCCTCAGCAAGGAAATCTGCATCTCAGTCTTGAGCTAAAGCCATCTGCTTTTTTTAGGGACCTTGTTCTTCCATATGAACTGCTCTATTAGGGTCAGCTTGACCACTTTCTGAACTTCCACAACACTTCCACAGCCCTTCAGATATTGAATTTTCAGGTCTGAAGGTGAATGTCCAGGGTTGCAGAGGGTCCCTCACAGAACAGGCTAGTGCTCAGTTTTGGGCACTTCATTCTTGAATAAGAGTTGAACAAAGGGTGGTGTAAATGCACTGTACATGAGTGAGTGCCACGGACCCTGCAGAGATTTGGAAGGAATGGCTGTATTCCTAAATTAGACAGAAGTTGTGGTTTTCTGTTTCAGGTCCATATTTAAATGCTAAAGTCAATCCTGCCTGCAGTACACACAATCAATACAGCTGGCTACAGCTCCCATTGACATCCACACAGCATGTGGGCATGCACAATTTTGCTGTAAATGTGGTGTACTTGCCTCATGACTCACAGATTTACAAATGAGGACTAACAATTTCCATGGAAAACATTAACAGAGCTAGCAGGAGTTAACAGTCTTAAAAGACTAAAACCTGATGTGCCCCTTTGATACTGCCTGTACTGGCACATTTTCAAAGAAATATAGCTGGCAAGAATATCCACATGATTGTGCATGTAATAGATATTGGTTAAGCTAGCAGTTCTCCCAAAGGCTCATGAGAAATTCTTTGCTTGAATTCTCAGTCATCAAGGAGCTCCAGATTTACTAAAATAATGCATGCCAAGTGGGGTAGCAGTACCTGGTTCTCTAACCAAGGAAGTGAAGGGCATTGGCCTTCTCCATAGTCTTGTGGAATTCCTTTAATGCATAAACCTGAGACCCCCAGGCCCCCAAATGCATTTCCTTCCTTTCAAGGCAGTTGCAAAAGTGATACTTCAGTAAACTGGAAGGCTCTTCAACCTTAAAAAAAAAAAAAAAAAAAAAAAAAAAGGGCTTGAATAGACCTAGAGCAGGAAAAGAATTCAACATAACAAGCTGTTGTAGTACATTTTTAATATATTATTTTATGTTAGCCAAGGGCAAATCGTGGTGGTTTTCCTTCAGACTATTTCTGATTTGGTGGATATTTATGGTTCTTACATCAATACGTGCATTTCAGACAAATCAAGACAGTTCACAATAACTTTGAAGTGCAATATGTTACTTTTCAAATATGGCAGCTTGCTGCCTACAACATTCCCTATTACTTCTCAAAAGCCTTAATTTTGCTGAATGTCAGGTCAGACTGTTTGGAAATACAAAACAAAAGCTCTGCTCAGATAATCTCCATCGCCACTTAGGGATGACTCTGGGGAGTTTTAGGTCAGGACTCCTGTGACTTCAGCTACAGTACTGCTGTCTCTAAACACTTCAGAAATGCATTTTTTCTCAAGTAGGGCCTTGACACCAAAAAACATCAGAGACAGATGACTAATGAAGGCACAGAGGAGGTCAAACATTTCAAAGTAAATGCAGTCTAGTTTTACCTCTTATTGTGTATCCTGTATGGCCAATATTCCTGTATGATAGGGGTAGATGCTACTTTTTCAGTTAACAAGGGAAGTCATCAAGGATCAAAATGCATATCCTTGAGAGTTTAGCTAGTTACCTGTAGGTGCTGTGCTGGTGGAGGTTGAGGTGAGGCTAGTTATCGCTGTTAACACCAGGCCACAACACATGGGCAGCCTACTCCATGTGCTGGCACCACATTTTCTCTCCCTTGGGTCAGTGTGTCTGAAGTATGGGGGCATTGGTACATTGAAGTGTGGCCAAGGGTTCCTTGTACTCTTTAGAGAGATTTTACACTCCCACTTCTCTTCTTTCCATGTTGCTCCTGAAAACGTGAAGTTTCTCCGTCTGCTGGAGTTACCTTGGCTCAGGGTGATGTGTTTTCCTCTTGGTAGCATTTCAGTTTCAGCCAGAGCTGATTAGGAAATCTACAGCTGGGCCAATGTGTTGACTTTGGTTTTAAGGCAGACTTTCCGAACATCTGTAAAGCTTTCACTTTTTCTGATAAATCATCATGTTCTTGCTATATTCCTCCTAGCTCCACCGTGAAGCTAAAATAACTGCGCAAATCAGCTCAACACTCCTGTTCTCTTCCAACTCTTTAAGCTCCTTTCCAAAATCCATCTGAGTTTCCAAGAAAATCTTTGAACTTAACTGCTTATTTGAGAAATCACTGGTCTGCCTTTTGAAACTTTTTTTTTTAATTGTTCTTATTTGCAGTTGCACGGAAGTTACAAAAGCATAGCTGAAAAGTATCCTCTCAGCTAAAATAATTTTCCACACTCAAAACAATGCATTTAACCCATTAGACACTAAGTGAACTTGCACTATTTTCCATAAGAAAATCTCACAATTCTAATAAGAGGATAATTAAGAATTTTTACAAATATTTTTATTTCTTTTATCTAGTATTTACTAGTAAACAATAAAACTGGGATTGTTCCTGGCTTTCATTTTGCAGAATTGGGCAGAGGGGAAGGGAAGAAATGCGGCAATACGAACAGTTTCCTGTTTATTTTTTTTCTTGCCTTGCGTTTAATGTCTTAAGTAGTGCACAGTTAACTGCTCCCCTAAACCTCACCACTCCCAAAGCAGGAGAGCAATGACTGAGCAAGTTGTATTAGTAGCTGTGGATGAAGAGACTTGTAGCTTGGCAGTCCTCTGCAAAGCTAAAATCCTTGGCTTGTCTCCAACAGCAGACGTTTGCCCCTTCAAGCAATGCTGAAATGATTTTATTTTCCCGAGAGAGAAAATGCGTTAGACAGGTATGGCTGACTCAGATTTTCCATGGAGCATTGCTAGTTTTCTTTCTTTAAAATCTGGAGATGGGGGATATAAGGGGATGATTATAGAGAAAATATTTTGCATTAAGCAAGTCTAGGTCTGTGTGAATAGGTTGGCTAGAGGTTGGGTATTTTTTTTCCCATAGGACTGTGGAAAGGTCTGTGCTTGCTCACATGAAAGGCTTTATTATCTCTCACTGCGAAAATGCACACTCTGGTGTGGTTTTCTCTCCACCACATGACCTGCCAGGGCTCTCCCAAACCAAACCACATTGCAGAAGCATTTAGCATCTCTGACCCAGCCTAGCCAGAGGCTAAAGCCCTCCAGCAGTGTCAGGGAGCCCCAGGCCCTTTCAGTGGACTCTTTGATTCTGTCTCCTCCTAAGGAGGAGGGCAGAGCTGAGGCTGGATACCCAGGGAGGAAGCAGTGTCCTGAGCTGTCCTGAGGCTCAGCTTAGGCTGTGCTGGAGAAGTGCCCTCCAGCTGTTGGTGCTGAGAGGACACTGTGAAGGAGCTCCTGGCAGTTCATTAGCACCATCAAAGTGTTCTACCTATCCATTAAATAGCATTACCCTTGTGAACCCCAGCTGAGGACTGGATTCGTGTATCTGGTGGTTGTGCAGAGGCGCTGGCAAAGGGGCCTGCAGGGCAGCCTCTGTGAGGAGAGGTCAGGGCTGTCCTGTGCTGGACATGACCAGTTCCAGCCCATTCCAGAGGCCTCCAACAGATCCGCCACACAACACAGCTGAGCCCTGCAGCCAAGATGGTGGCACCTCTGGGGAATGCATTTGAGAAAAAGGAATTTGTGTAGCAGGGGTGAGAGGGAGGACTAAAATAACAAATGAGAGAAGCAGCCCCACAGACATTCAGATCAATGCAGGACAAAGGGCAGGAGGTGCTCCAGACTCTGGAGCAGAGATTCCTTGCAGGCCCTGGAGAAACCCCTGGTGAGGCAGCTGTGTCCCTAGGGGCAGCCCGTGGAGGACTGGGGTGGAGCAGAGGCCCACGCCGCTTGAGGACTCCTTGCCAGAGCAAGTGGATGTGGCCAAGAAGAACTTGCAACTTGTGGACATCTTGCCCTGGAGCAGGGTCCTGGCAGGACCTGCAACCCCATGGAGAAAAGACCACAGTGGAACAGTCTGTTCCTGATGGATTGGATCCTGCCAGAAGGACCCATGGCAGAGCAGTTCCTGAAGCGCTGTCAACTGTCATCATGCTGGAGCAGAGGAAGAGCAGGAATAGGAAGGAGTGGCAGAGATGAAGCATTATAAACTGACCTCAAGTCCTCTGGCCCTGTGTCTGCTTTCCTGCACCACTCAGAGAGAGGAGTTGAGGAGTTAGGAGTGAAACTGAGCCTGGGAGAAGGAAGGGGTTGGGGGGAAGGTGTTTTCAACTATGTCTTTACTACTATCCTACTCTATTTTTAATTGCCAGTTAATGAAATTAATCTGCTGCAGCATGATTTTCCTTTCACATGGTGCTGTTGGTAATGTTGGCTTCTGCCTACTCAGTACTGAGGAAGGTGCCCAAGTCACCTTTCTGCATCCTGAACATCAGCTTCATGGAGAGAATCCTCTTGGAGGCACTCAGCAGCCTGAGCTTGCTGGAGCAAGTAGAGGTCAATATGATCAGCTGGCATGTGAACAACAGAGACATGACCTCCAGATGCAGTCACCAGTTTCTGGAACCAGAGGATGGGTTTTGCCACATCTGGTTCTCCTAAAGATCCCATGGTTTACTGTGCATGCACAAGACTATTAAAGATGATAATTTGTGCAATGATGTGCAGCTTTCACTGAGCTACAGTGAAGCTAAGTTCTTGCCTTGCCAGAAATGTTGGGCCCCTTATTCTGGAGCAAACAGTGAGAAGTGAAGAAGGGAGCAAGAAGTTTCTCAACCAACAGCAGGAAGTTGTATCTGCACACAGAAAACCCTGACACCATGATAACTACACAGAAAATGTGTATCTGTTCAAGATCCCATGGCTGCCTACTTGGGCTGAGTAATTTTGTAAAAATGGCCTATAATGTTTGCACTCAAATGTCTGCTTTAAAGTAAACAAGAACTTGACAGAAGATTTATTTATTTATTTATTTGTTAATTATGCATCAGATCAGTTCTAGTTCTACTTTGCAAAGAAATTCCTGAGATGTGCACAAGCGCTCCTCTCTGCATTGGAGAGTTTAAGTGCTCTGGCCTAGTCTTCCTTAGCAGTTGGGTTGAAAATTTTCCCCAGAAAGAGCAGGCCATCAGTGGTTTTGTCAATAATCATCATCAGGAAGGGCCTGTTGAAGGTGATGTGGGGAGGAGGAGGAAATGGTAGACTCAGTGGTACTATTCCTAAGACAGTCACTGCAGCAGCCTCTGTGCCATTCTCTCTGACATCCACCGTGGCCTTGTGAATTGCCTGCAAGGAAAAAGAGATTATAATCTAGGTGCAGAAGAGAGAGAAGCAGCTGGGGGAAAATTTGGTTGCTTTAACACTGGGGGAAGGTAATTCTTAAAGGAAAACATAGAATGAGTGTAGAACTTGTGTAAAAAAAAATACTAGTGTCCAGCCTTTCCAAGACAAGCGAAGTTTGCTCTGAATTCAGGAAAAGTTTTCTTCAACAGTCAAGAGTCAAACATGCCTGCTTGCAGAGACTGAGCAACATAGAGGATATTTATTATTGTTTCTCAGTGTAAGATTTTGTCCCTAATACTGAACACAAAAGAAGATATTTTTCATTTTGCATCAATTTCTGTGTAAGCAAAATAGCTCTCTCTGCAAAAACAATAGTGACAAGCTTTATAGAGTGTCTTTCTGTAACACAGCCTACGGATAAGATTTTTCAGGACTTTCTGTGGTAGGTGTAGCAAATTCGTGTTTAGGAATTCACATGAGCTATTTCATTGGTTTTGGACAGCCCTCTGTTTGCTTCCTTCATTGTCTGCAGCACATCTAAAATTTCCTCTCATGAGTCTCTGCTTACCCTTCACCAATTTACTTGGCTTTCCATGCATCAATCCCATATCTACAATCCAGGTGTTTCCACATGACGTAGGGAGGAATGTGTGAAGTCACAAATAATGTATGATGGAAGGACCTCTAGAGGCCATTGAATGCCACCAACCCTCCTGCACTGTGTCACCTCTGACGCCAGATGAGGTTACTCAGGATTTAATCCAGTCAGGATTTGAATATTTCAAAGGACAGAAATTTCATAACTAACCCATACCAGTTTTTGATCACCCTCATGGTGAATTTTTTTTACATAAAACCCAATCAGAATATCCCATTTTCTATCTTTTGTCTGTAGTCCCTTGATGTATCACAGTTCATCTGCAAGAAGAGTCTGTGTCCATCTTGTCTCTACCTTTCTAATAAATATCTGTAGACAGTGCTAAGAACCCCCCGTGCACCCTCCCTTCTCCTGACTGGCAGCTCCAGCTCTCCCAGCCTCTCCTCATACATCCAGTGCTCCAGCCACACAGCCATCCTGCTCACCCTCCTCTGGACTCACTCTGATCCAGAGTGTCCACGTGTCTCTTGTATTTGGGAGCCCCAAACTGAATGTGTTGAATCCCAAAGGCTGTCTCACAAGTGAAGGGTAGAGGGAAGGTTCACCTCCCTCATGACACAAGGCATATACTCCTTGGGACTCTAGAGAAATCATTTTGCTTGTCTGTTTCCTTATTTCTTGTTTGTGAAATGGGGCTATCCCTGTCACACAAGTCTGTTGTCCATACAAATTCTGCAGTGCTCAGACAATGTAATAATGAAAGGTTTATACATGGTATAAGAATAACTATTCCCACACTTATGTAGTAACTATGATTCTTGTCATACAGTACTTCTTTAACACCAGCTTTTTGTGAAATTATTCCTGCTATGCTTTCTAGTTGTTTTCTTCAGAGACTTTCAGCTAAGTAGGATCACTGTGAAGTAAACAATTTAATATTAAACTGTAGGAACAACAGCCATTTGATACCTAACCTTCTCCTTCCTTTATTCCGTTATTAAACAATGACTACACTCTAGGGGTAGGATCAGCCTATTTGTAGGATTAAACCTGCATACAAACAAGGCAGAAAAAATCTCTTGATTACCATCCCTGCTTGCATACTTACTTTGGAAACCTTCAGATGAAGATTTTTTGCCACTCCAGAGAGATCAGCCTGATCACTGAACACCTCTGTCACCCCCATTTTCTCAAACAGGCTCTTAACATCATAGTAACCGGAGATAGAGAATTTTGGAAGATCCAAGTAGATTTTTCTTTTCAAAAAATAAATAAAAATGTGAGTTTGTTATTGCAAGATCCCTTGAAGCAGTATCTGATGCAGCTAGATATCCATCCCAAATACCCATGGAGCTAAGGCTTGGCTTTCTGACAGTGATGAATCTCATGTTAGAGAAGCAGAAAGTACTTGTCCCACCAGCCACAGGCTGATCCGTGGTGCAGGGGTAGAGTGATGGTTTATGAAAGTGACTGTCTGGAAAGTATCATCCAGATTAGAGAAAAAGAATTAGTATTTTCTTTTTAACTGGATTCCTCCTACTGAAGGCAGGTTCCTGAGGGCAATCTACCTGTGTGCAGGATCCTCCCAACTGGGAGCTGTGGCTGGGGGAGCTGAGGGTTCCCCTTTGGTATGAAATCACTTGATAGCTTGTCTGAGTTAAAGAAGCTGAGTAGTGCTTGTTCCTCTGAGCTGTACTTAGCAACTCATTATGGTATCCTAAGCTTTACCTTTCCTGGATGAGTAGTTTTAGCCTATTCAGTATTTAAACAAAGCCACAATTAAAAATTACCTTTTTTCAAGTGCTCTCAACCAGTTAGACACCGTTTCTTTTAGCAGAGCATCTTCCACCTGTTTCATTGTCTCTTTATCAGGCAAAACAAACAATGAAGTAACATTTCCTTTGTATGGGATTTCTACTACCCAGCAAGACAACTTCTCATCCCTGTGGACATTAAAGGCCTTGTACTGGTGCATCATTTTGACCTTAACAGAATTCTTGGCATCCAAAAAGAAGTCATCATCTCTCGTGTTTAAACTGTTGAAAGGTCTTTCCCAGGAGCCTTTGAAAAAAAGAATGAGTATAGAATTGAATAAAAAAAGGAACTAATAAAGGCATGTCACATTAATTGATGCTTAAAATAATATGCTTGAACTGTAGAAACAGGAACAAGCCTATCTCAATTTAAGGATGCTTGTTGCCGGGCCGTGGAAAGAAGCTTAACCTCTTTTCAATGGTTTTAATAAAAATCCCACAAGTTGAAGCTTGCAGTGGAAAAGATATGAATCTTTGCCTGTTCAGATAATGGTAAATCTTTCACAGACTCCAATTATACAAGCTTCAGGCTAATAAGCCTTTCATGCAAGTGTCATCTGTGTTTGACCATGTCCTGCACAGCCAAATACCTGTCTTCAGGCTAATAAGCCTTTCATGCAAGTGTCATCTGTGTTTGACCATGTCCTGCACAGCCTGTGCCTTTCAACGAATGATCATAAGTTCTGAATATCTTCAGCTCTGAACCTGGTTTAAAAATTATATGACATTGATCAGTACTTCTGCTGGTTCTGTTAATTTTTCATTTTTAAAAAATTTCTTATATAGAAAATGATTCTTCATACCTGTCTTTCAGATATTTTCCTGTGTAATTTAAAACATAAAGAAGTGTTTTAAATTAGATTATGTGTTCACAATGTGAAAAAGTTTTGTTTCTTAGAACTTCCAGAGCTTATTTGTATAGCTGCTACTCATGTCTGTCACTCACCTCTAAAGAAAATGTAGTTAATGAGAACCATCATGGTTTCTGAATCAAGATCTTTGACTAAATCAACAATTTTGCCATGTGTTTTTGTTTCCACGTACATATTGATTTCCTTTATAGCCTGTGGAAGATTCTGGAAGTTACTAGAAACAGGTTCAGCATAATAAAACTTTGTGACATGATCCAAAAAGTTTTGAAGCAATTCCAATTTGTTATCCACGAAGAGGGCATTGCCCATGTTCAATTGGTCTTCTCGGTGAGGGTCATTCAGCAGCTGGAGGACACGCTGAAATCCCTCATGGATCTCCTGCTCCTCCATCCGTGTCAGGTTGAAGGCAAGGCCTTTCTGCAGCTCTTTGAGTGTGTGTGATCTGGCCCCCAGGCTGAGCATTGCAAAGGCAGTGGAGATACTCAAAGGAGAGAAGAAAATGTTCTCGTCGCCCACCTCATCGCTGATCTGCTTGTAAAGCTTAAATGCAAAGTCAGCATTGCTGGGGGCCAGCTTGACATGAGGCAAGTTTTCATAATCAGCCTGGGACCGGTCTTCTGGGGAATGGTGTATTTGTTTTTCCTGCTCTTGACTCTGGACTTGAAGTCCAAGAAGCAGCAAACACAAATACAATGCAGACTTCATTGTCCTGAACATTTCTGTTAGGAAAGAACAGAGCACTTTTTAGGTATAGAGAAGTTTTTCTTTACTGGATAAAAAGATTTTGCATTATAGATACTGATCTTCAGATGTCAGTCATTACAATTACTATTCTTTTTGGAAATACTCTTCTACTCAGCCTCTGACCTACAGTTTATTTCTAGTCAGTTCTCTTAATTTGTGACCAAAGAGCAAAGGAAATAAGACAATAGTGTGGTATTGCCAGGGAAGAATCAGCTTTCCTGAGGTATTATGTGTGAAATAGTTCTTGCTTCCGACTAGCATGGCCTCAGTGCATTCCTAAGTGCCTTGGGGTGCATGGTTGAGTTAATGTATTTGCACCCATGTGTCTGGTGAGTACTTTGGCAGAGGGACCAACTTTTGCTGATATGTTTCTGTGGTACCCATGGTCTTGTTATGACCTTGGTTTTCAAACATTGCAGAGATAGTTATAGCAGTGTATAAAATCCACCTAAATTCTCAGCCCTTAAACTGTTTATATATTTCTGCCTCTTATATAACTCTGACTCGACGTATATTATTTCAAGATTTTACCTTAAGTTTTTCAGCAAATTGAGGCTAAATTGAGATCTATATTGCACATCAGCTATCCATAAAGTTGCAAAGCTCAAGACTCAAGAGCTTAGGAAAAGCTACAGTGGAATCTGCCTTGCTGTGTATATGTAATTTAACAAACTTTCTTTTTCCTTCAATTGGCATAAGTAAATTCTACATAACCCCAAAGTCTCTCTTCTGTCCTTTTAGAGGAAGAATCCTGTGACATATTGGAGAAGAATGCTCTCCATATAGTGCCTCATCTAAATTATCTCAAATGACAGAAACTCAAACCCATGAAGCAAGCAGTGGCCCTCAGGGAAATAGAGATGGTCTAAATACTGTTCATAGCAGCTGTATAGTTATCCTGGAGAATGAGATTCTGCCCCGCATCTGCCTGAGGCTGTGTGTCTAATGCCAGGTTCAGATCTTGCACCAGACTTTTTATGGGGAGTTTTTATTCCCAGATCTCACCTTTTCTGGATGTCCATTATGAAAAAGTAGAGATATAAGCTGTTGAAGTAATGAGTATGGGAGCTATGCTCAGCATGTCTAAAATGCTAGATATAAACACTGACTCAGGAAAAAAAGCATTCTAGCTCTTGATAATTAATTTTGTTCTGGTAACAATTAATTTCATAATTCCCCAAATCTGCCTTTCAGAGAGAGACTTATTTCTCTTCCAGGCCACTTGACTGCAAGTAGCCTGGTCTATGAGCACACTAGACAGAAATGAAGCTACTCTCATTAGCCCTGCATCAGCCTGGAATAGTTGGGACATTGAGATTTTGACTAAATTTATTCCTCTGGGAGCAGAGACAAGGTTTTGTTCTTCATCTTGGTACTGATTGTTGGATATTCATTTTGGACTTCAAATCCCTGTCATCCTGTCACTATAGCTAGGAGCCAGGTCAATGAATGAATTTTGCTTCAAACATTCATAAAATGCTTTCAGAAGCTAAAATAATTTCCAATTACTGTACAAAACAAATTAATCTTAGCAATAAATAGCAGGAATCACACACAGCATAAATTCAAAGACTTCTAAGAAAGTATAGTATGGTACTTACTGTGCTGGACTTTCCTTTCACAGTGCTTCTTCCCTCATTCATTAGCTTTCTAGTATTAAGTAAATGTCCACTGGTAAAGATTAAACAGGGCAAATAAGAGTTATTTGCAAAGCAAAGATTAAGTAAACTACTTTTTTCTGGATATCAAATATTTAAAGACTTTTTCCCATCACACAGCCAGAATGATGCCAGCACCCAGGATTCTAAAGGGAGAGAAAGATCAGAGACTTTGCTACTCTTGGCTCAAGCTAAACTGTAAGTACAAAAGATTTGCCAGTAACCATGGTAAATCAGTTCCTGGAAACAGAACATGAGAACAACTGGAAAGCTAGAACATGGATGCTCTGTCCCACTGAACTTTCTGCACAGGATATACCCTGATGCAACAATGCCATGTAATTGAGTACCCAAGGCAGCAGCAAGTTTGTTTAGGTACAGCTCCACCCTGCCCGAAATGGCATCCTTTGATGGGCTCAGAACACTGGTTAGCTTTTTGAGGGACTATTGATGAGCATTTTAGAAACTACTAAAGTGAAAAGCAAAGCATAGCAGAGCTTGAAAAATAACTGAGATAAGAAAACAAATGAAAGAATGAAATAGGCAAACTTTTCCACAGCAAAATGTTAACTGGGGAGAAGAGAGAAGATCTTAACCCCATATGCATAGGATAACCATGCATTACATACATATCTTACACGGGGATCCCTCTCAGAGGAAGCTGAAACAGGCACAATTTAGCTATTCAGAAGGTTATTTAAGGATGAGGTGCATGGCACTTATCCTAATTAGCAATGACTAATTATTTCCATTGAATGAACATGATTTTGCCCCAGGTAAACTTACAATTTATCTCCACATAGGAATTAACCATCATTCTTATTGCTGTGTAACTAACTACTCTCTTACAAGTCAGGTTTGGTCAGAATATATTCCTACAGAGAGGGGTTTTTTTCATACGTTTAATACCCAGAAAGTTTATTGTCGTATTATGTAAAATGACCAAGTCTCAGGAGTAGCAAGTATGCTGTTGCTTAACTCTAGCAAAGACAAGATATTTCTCTCAAGCCTGGGCCTGCCTACATAGATAGCATTAATCTTTCAGCCCAGTCCTAATGCTTGGCTAACCATCTGAAGGATGCCACTGTTTCTAGAGAAGAATTTCTGGGAACAGCAAAACTGCAGCAGTGATTCCTCTCCTTTCTCCCAGGAGATGCAGCAGCATGAGCATGTCAGGGCCAGAGTGGAAAGTTGCTTCTGTCCCTGCTCACAGCTCCCAGGCACCAGATCCTCTGACCCTGGCCCAAGTATATTCCTGGACAAGGTTAAGACCAGCAGTTACAGCAGACCCACAAATTACCATTTTCAAAGAATCAGCCTCCCAGCAATTCCAGATCAGCATGGTTAATGAATCCGTCAGTCACACCCAGTCCTTTGAAAATCTGCCATAGGTTGTAGGTGCCAGAAATAGACTCTTGGATAATATATGCTGCTGCTGTTGAAGGCAATGGAAAATGAGGGTGAATTACCACACATAGGTATCACCTGCATATCAGCCAGGAAAAACACAGGGAGAGGAAAGCAGTTTGTTACTTCACTGCACATTCCTGTTGTTGAAAATGGCTGTGTTCCCCGAACACAGGGATATGCAAGGCCAAACTAGAAATTTTGTCTAGTTCTGCAAAAGGAGAGCCATCCAGGGGGAATTGCACAGAAGAGAGCGTGGAGTTCCTGGGTGCTTTGAGAAAAGCGGTGGCTGGGACAGGGGGACTCCTGCTCCAGGAACCAGGGGAGTCATATAAGGGACTGACAAGCATGCTTTTCCCATTGGCCTGATAATGGTGTATATGGAAGGAATGAAGGAATAATTTCATTATCTCTCCCTCTACTCTCCCTTACTCTGCTCAGTTATGCAATGTGTCTCGGTTCCTCCTTATAGGAGCAGTTTCATCCCATATCATTAACTTATTTCTGTTGCTGCTTGGTCATCAGATTATCATATTTCAGTTTCTGCTTGGTCATCTGATTTTTATATGCTGGTTTTGCATGTTATATTTGAGGGCTTTCCAGGGCAAAGGATTTCTGACTGTAAAAACAAAAGATAAGCAAGATAAATGTGTATATTGTGTGATAAATCCTCATACAACCATTTCTTGTTTCCCTATGAAGATGTATCATTCAAGGTATGTCTACAAAAGTTCATCTAAACTGACTTCTTGACATATGTAACTCCATTAAAAATGGGAGATTGGTATCATTGCAATACTGGTATAAGTAGAATAAAAATCAACTCCTTTCAGTAATTTTATCTTTTTTCTGTAGAGGGCATCCCAAATATACTCTCCATGTCTTACAAATGTTTGATCCTTTTTTCCTCAAATAATGAAACTGCTTTAGGCTCCCATTTCAAAAACCAGCATGACTAACAGAAAGAAAAAAAAAGCTGAAGGCTAAGCAAAAGTTTGTGACAGAACTGGGAATAGAAACTAGACCTTTCCTACTTTGATTTCAGCTTCTTTCACCAATGCAGTAGGAATCTTTGAATTGAATTTTCATATAAACTCATAGTCTGCTAGAAGAAAGCTGTATAAGCAGAACCAAATACTCTATTTTTTCCTTCTGTGTTATATCTCAGAAGAAAATAAAGTCTTTTTTTTATTAGGTGTGATTCCTTCTCTTGTAACAGACATTTTACCTCAGATGATTATTTCATCAGTGTTCAGAAAATAATATTTTATATTTACTACTTTGTCTGTACTTAATCTCCTAGCATTGAATGAAAAAATGTTTCCAAGAGCATACAAGCATTTAGGGTCTGATGTGAATTCCATTGAAGTCAATCAGCCAGCACTGTAATGCTCAATATGGGTAATCTGTCACTGACAACTCATCTCAGATTTTCCTGATATATTTTCCATTAAGTTGTCAGATAGCAGAGTTGTAGACATACCTGACACTACCAAAGCTTTTCAAAACTACTTGTTAGAAATTTTATAAAAAACACTCAAATAAAACAGGGGTTAAAATGAGTAATAGTAAGTAGAATTCAAGATCAAAATTTTGCTCTCAAAATGTATCTTATCTATGAATTTCTCTTTTCAAAAGATACATCAAACTCAAGTAGTTAGGACTACAGACCAAAACTCTGAATTAATGACAATGGTACAAGAGCTTAGAGATGGCATGTATAACTTACAGAATTAAAATAAATGGCAGAAAATGAAAATTGTTGTGCCCTCCTGAGTGCCAGTGAGGTCAAAGGCCATCTCTTCCAGCCCCTGAGCCTGACTGGTGGCTCCAGAGACCAGGTAGAGCAGAGCAAAAGCAGTAGAGAAGCTGACTAGGGAGAAGAAAATACTCTTGCCAGGTCCTTGGGCAGTCAGTTGCCTGTAAGACTGTAAGGAAAAGTGTGTGTTTCTGAGGGCTATCCATTGGCAGCACCCAAAAGGATCTCCATTGTGGGCCTGCTGTTCCTCTGGAGCTCAGTTTTCTTACTCTGCTTGTGGCCACTGAGCTGTTGACAGTTGAGGAGAACAGGCTCACATGCAGCAAAGGAGCATTTTATGCAGTCATGGATAAAGAAAAAGTAAAATTGTAAATAGATTTCATATCTGGATACATGCCAAAAACAACTCCTAAATTCATCCATCTGGCCCTTTGAGAACTTCTATGGTTATTACTTTATCAGGTTATAGCCACATTTGTCATTCTGATTTGTCAGTAAAATAACTTCTAAACATTTTTAGCAATCAAAAAATGAGTTTCCCTTTGGTTTGGCACTGTCTTTGAGAATGAATTGATCAGCTAGGATTTGATTATATCTCTCTGGCTCAGCACTAATTCGGCAGTAGTATTACTGCAGCCATGCTCTGCTTTGACGTCACTGCCAGGTCTGAGGAGTGGGGAGCAATGCTCTTTTCCACCTCCATCTCTGCCTGCTCTCTCTGCCTGCCCCTGCACAGTTGTTGGAAGGATATCTGCATGATGTTGTCCTTGGGTGCACAGCCTTTCTCAACAAGGGGTCCACCTGCCAAGGGAGACTCTCCAATGGCCTTTTTCTGCCAGCTCATTCCAGTTTGCAGCATCAGGCCACACTTAGCAGGCAACTAAGTGTGGTCCTTGAACTAGTGACAGACTTTCTGGATCATAACAAAAATCTTGGTTTCAATATTTTTAAGGAGGAAAGTGGATATAAACGATGGACAATGCCTGTGCTTCCACAGTAAGTTGTATAACATTTTAAATTGCATTTGGGTCATTTATGTTACAACATAATAGAATTAAACTTTCATATTTTATGCTTAGTTTCTGTATGCTCAGCTTTGAAGTGTTTCTGGTAACTACATCATCCAAGCATTGTGGTATCAGCTGAGGAACAGCACAAATCCTTAATGAGGAGCAGCCTTTTGAAAATAAGCACTCACATTTACTGTAAAAATAAGCATACACAATTACAGCAAATGCACAGGACAAATCAGAAGAGACCACCCAAACACATCTGTGCTAAGTACATGGGAGCCTCACAGTCTGTGACTTGACGTAGTTTTGAAGGGCGTTTATTGAACTGCCAAATCTTACTCCACACGAGGGTCTCCTGAGAAGTAGTTGTGAAGGCCCATCAGCATCCCCTGGGACTTAGTGTTATTCAAAAATATGCAAATTGCCAGCAGAGGGGGAGCTTGTAGGGCTGAGTGGTGAAGGGACACTTTCCCTCTCCTCTCTTGTACACTCTGGCTCCATTTGTCACAGTACACAGAGCAGTTCTGGGGAGCAGACCTGGCCATCAGTCTGCAGACACATTCTTATACTTTTAGAACAGTTTCAGACACATGCTACCATATGATCTTCCAAACAAATGCTAAGCATGTGTTTGGAGTTAGCACAGGCCAATGGCCATTTCCAATAAGTAGATAGGATGACTTGCAGGGGCAGAATTAAGCAATGTAGATACAACCTGTGATAAGCCAGCTGACCTCATGGTTAGAGAACAGATCTTGGAGCTCTTTATTTACCAGCATAGATGTAAAATCTGGAGACAGGATTAATCTCACTGTTTGTTCTTCCCCCTTCCAGGTATTCATATCCTGTCCTTTTTGAACATCCACAAGGGACTTGTATTTACAAGAAATACAAGATTAAATCTGTAATGCAATGCCAGTAGAAACTTTTGGATGTCTAGCCAACTAAAACATTTCCCAGCACTGCTTCCACATAGGATGTTTGTGTAGAGTTTGTTACATTAATGGCCAGCTCAAGGAAGCCAACACAATGTGGGAGGATACCATCAGCTGTGAATGTCCTAAAGGAGAATATGGAACAAGACTTGACCTTCAAAGGAAGTGTCTAGGCCTGGTGTAAAGTGACTGACTCTCCCGATGTGTAATTTGCAGATGTGTCTTCCTTCTAATGGAAACCCTACCAATGTCAAAAGCCAACCTGTAGTTTGCGGAGAATTCATTTGGATTTATCCACTCGAATTTTATCTACTTACAGGTAAATAAGGTTTTTAACTGAGTCTCTCAGCTGGACATTACCTTGCTTTTCAAAGATGGCACTGATCACTAAAAGGCTGATTTATCAAATTCTTCACTATTCACTGATAGGTATATCTCAGTGGTTATTTTCTATGGAAGGACGAAGCAAAAAGAATGTTTCTAAGAATGACTGCACTCTTTCCTGCTTCTTTGGAAAAAGAAAATTGTTAATAACTGTTGGGATATAATTTTAATCACAATGGACAACAATTCCATAAAATGCAATTCAAACCAATAAGACCAGCCACTGACCAGTCATTTTTCAGTTGGGTTTACAATTTTTCCCATGAAGAGGATGCTCTGAGTGTACTGATCAACAATCAACAGCAAGAATGGATGATTGAATTTAACAATGGGAGGGCCAGAATGAGGAAGAAAATCTATGCTGCTGGCTGCTGCAGCCTCTGTGCCATTCTCATGGATCTTCAGCAGGGCCTTGTGAGTAGCCTACAATAAAATACAGCAAGAATTAGTGTATGTGGAAGATGTGGTGTGAAATCATTCAAATTAACACGAAGTTAATTCAACTACTGCCTTTCACAAAAATTGCTGGTAATCCAGGAACCAGGAAAAATGGCACTACAGACCATTGTGTGATTTTTAGTAATGTTGTCTCAATAAGCAAATATTTACATATTCTGTGTTCCTCACCACAGGTGCATCAATGCAGACCGTAGCAACTGCACACCTTGTGAAATTAATTGAAAGCAAAATAACCAAGCTCACAGGGAATGTCAGTTTCAGTGGGAAAGGGAATAGGGTTCCAGAACTGCTTTGTAAGTATTCCTAACAGCACATTCACACAGTTTAGCCAGGAATTCAACCTTGCTACCAATTTTTTTTTTTTTTTAATTATTGTTGGGCATTTTTAATCTTTTTCTTTTACTAGCCCCAAAATGCTAGAAAATGGTAAGTGATATTTTCAGAATGGCTGTAAAAATGCTAGTAGTTATCTTCACATTATTTTCAGTAAATGGGATGTTTTCCTCAAGTCTGGTCCATTTTATATTTTTAGCCTCAACAGCCTTTAATAGCAACAGGAGTTTCTAAATCCTTTAAAATTATAGAATGCATGTTAGGAAAAGGCCACTTTTTCTGTCGGTGTGCTGATGCAAGACATGCACAACACAGTTACCCACAGTTACATAGGCACTTCTTTTACATGCAGAAAATATGCTGTTTTTAGTTTCCTGGTTAAATGCTAAACCCACCTCTACATCTACCCTCCACCTTTGCTTGTCAGATAAAAGAAAATATCCTTATCTCCAGATCTTGGAGAAGTCTGAGGGAGTTTAAAGGGACTTTATCTGCTAAATGTTTTATTTCAGAGTATCAGCCAGCCCTAGCAATAAGTAAAATTTCACAGATGAATTTAGGGTAAGGCAATTGGTTATTAAAGAATCCATAGATGGTTGTTTCTGCTGATAAACTTACTTTTGAAACCTTCACATCTCGGTTTCCTGTGATTCCAGACAGATCAGCCTGATTAGAAAACACATCAATTACACCCAGATTCATGAAGATCCTCTTTAAGTCATAGGTGCCTGAAATTGATAGTTTTGGAATATGCAATTCCATCCTCCTGTCAATACAAAAGTAAATTATGGTAGTTATTGCAATCAGAACATGCCTTGGACTGAAGATTCCTAATTTGATGGTGGTTCTTCTGTGCTAGAATGCTAATCTTTTCATCTGAGAAACATGACAAGAAAAAGAAGATACGAAGATGCTGGTCTGGAGGATAGAAAAGTATGGAAGGAGAAAGACATCAGTTCATATTTCTTTTATGATCCTGCAACACAGTCACTTTATGAGAGAGTAAACAGTAGTGCTGCCAGCATTTGTGGGACAAAGTTTGATTTCTTATTCTAACCTTGAAGGTTCTGCTTTTGGAATTCCCACTCCATTCCCTCTGAGGGATCTGATTGCTATCTCACAGTATTACCACTCAAAATATTTTGCCTGAGACAAGGGAAAGGGTGATACTTAGCATCAAATAAAAAATGTATGGGGAAAAAAGAAATAAATTTCCCACCTCAGAAATCTCTTCTCCCATCACAAAACAATGCTGATTCTAATTTTTGCTGAAAGTATCAAATCATTTGGTCTGATCCTTTATACTTCTTCTGTTGTTTAAACCTCCCATCAAAAATACAAGATAGTAACTGTAAAACCTGACCGTAGTATTGGCTTGGTTCTGACTACCTTGAATCATCACATCAAAATTCTATATTTACCATCTTTGAAGAGATCTTTCCCATTTAGAAACAGTGTTTTTTGTCAGGGCATGTTCCAACTGTTTTATTTTTCCTTTCTTGGGCAGGATAAACAATGCTGTAACATCTCCCTTGTAAGGAATCTGCACCACCTTGCAAGACAGCTTCCTGTCAGAGTATGTTTTATAAAATCCATCTCGAATCATCATCTCCACTTCAACTGAGGTCTTTGCATTCACGTGGAAAAAGTCCTTGCGAGTCCCCTTAATATTGAAAGGATTTTCCCAGTAAGCTTAAAACCAAAAGAGAAAGAATGGAATTGAATACTTGTTTCAGTGAGGATATATTAATTTGTCCAGACTAATTTACAGTAAATAAAACCATATCTGAATATTTACTCTTGGAGATAAAAAGTGTTCAAAGTTTATTAAATATCTTATTCTCTGTAACAATTAAATACCACAGGTCAAATTTTGTGTGGACTTGTACACAATCTTTCTAAGTCAGATAAATTAAAAGAAGTATCTTCATCATATTACCTTATGTTTTATTTGAAGCAAATGAAAACTGACCAGAATCCAGGGATTTGCTATTTTTAGAATATTGCTTGTAAAGCAAGTTTCACAGCAAATGTCTAACTTTTAAAAGGTAGCATGTTATGCTCCTCACATGGTTTTTTTATATGTTTTTCATCTTGTAGCACTAAGGAAAAGCTTACATGCTAGAGAAACACAAATTTTTGGACCTGAACATGACTGCATTATGGAATAGAGCCTCAGGGTCTTTAGTCTTCAACATGCTTTGCTCTGTATGTTTATTCAACTGAATTTTCTATGATATTCTATTTTGTAATAAAAAAGGTCATTCACTAAACAAATAAACTAGAATTACAGCTTGCCATTCTGTAAGTATTTTTTGGCTTTTTTTTTCTTTTTTAAATGTTGAATAGAAATAGTATAATTTAAGAAATAAATAAAGGAATGTAAACTCCACAATATTCTGGTTGCTTTGTAAGTTTAAGCCTTCTCTCTTGCCCTCCAGAAAAGAAATTTGCTCTGGTATTGTGCTCAGACTAGGAAACCTGAGATTAGTTCACCAAAATTTATAAAGTATTTGAAATAAAATATTTTTTTATTTTGCTAAAAGTCGATAATTTCCAAATATTCCTTTCAAGGTGGGAAATTCCATGTATGTCCTGCATGCTGCTACAAATGAACAACCAAGAAGAAGTTAATAATTTCCAAAGCAATACATTCAAATACCTCTTGGGATGTGTGTAATATGATGACAAAGTGTAGAACATCTGGCCTCCAATTCCAGAGATACCTACCCATGCAATAGTCATGGACTGTAAGTAAATTAAAGTTTTTGGCAATTTTTGTTAAGCATCACCTTCAGATTTTAGTTTTCTACTTCACACATACAATGTGAAAACATTTTGATTTTTAAAACAATAAGTAGATGAAGTCTTAACAATGCATGAATCTGTTGTGCTCTGGCAATTCCCTGAACCTGAATATTGCAAGTAAATGAACTTTTATGCTTAGAAGTCTAAATATATGCTAGAAAAATTTACATGTGGAAGAGGTTTCAGAGTGGAGAACTTTAAATTTTTTCATAATAGGCTCATCTAAACACTTTTCATTTAAAAATTATTCAGAAATAACTTGGTGTACTTGTTTTACGTCAGGTGAAACAGCACAAAACAGATGCAGTAAATAGCATCTATGTAACTTACCTTTGAAATAAATGTAGTTAACAATTACCATCAGAGTGTTTGGATCAAGGTCCTCAAGTATTTGGTTTATATTCCCATGAGTTTTATTCTTTACATAATCATTGATCTCTCTTTTAGCTTCAGTGGAATTCTGGAAGCTACTTGAGACAACTTTTCCTCTGTACAGTTTTTTGATGTCCTTCAGAAAGGTTTTCAGTGGCTTCAGGTGTTTGTCCATGAACAGGGTGTTGCCCATGCTCAGCTGCACCTGGCTGCCAGGGTGGTTCAGCAAGCGGAGGAGCTGACGAAAGCCGTGGTGTATCTCCTCCTTCTGGATGCTGCTGAGGTTAAAGGCCAGTCCTTCCAGCAGCTGAGCCTGGCTACTGCCTCGGGAGCCCAGGGCCAGAAGGGCAAGGGCAGTAGAGATGCTGACTGGGGAAAAGAAAATGTTCTTGTCAGGTTCTTGAGTGGTTGCTTGCCTGTAAAACTGAAAGGCAAAGTCTGTATTGCTCGGGATTATCCTTTGGCAGGATTCAAGAGGATCTACCTCGAGAGAATGGTGCTCCTGGGGGTCGGTTGCCTCAGGCTGGTCAGTGTGGTGATCAGTCTGGGTCAGACTGTGGGCACTGAGGTGAAGCATGGCCACCAGCAAACACAGTGGGAGCATGGCCTTCATCATTCTTCACAGATACTGTGTGGACAAAGAACAAAAGGTCTTGGATGCTGGAAGCTGGCTGTATCAACACCTCATCTTTTATTTCTGTCTGCTACTGCCTTCAAGTGGAAATCACTATTATGTCCTGACCTCCTCCTTTGCGTTTAAATCCTTGTGCTTCTGAGTTTATCTGTAATTCCTATGCATTGCTGCCTACTTCAGTTCTACTTTACTCTAGCTACAAAAGTTCCTTGTTAATGGAGAAAGAAACGTGAGTATTAAAGAAAAATAAGAATCCAAGGGAGAGAAGAAATGAAAAGGTGCCTTGTTTTTTAACTGGCAGAGCAACATTTTAGAAGCCTTCTGGTTAATTCTTTTGTGCTTATCTCTTAAGACCTCCAACGACTATTATGCTATTAGGGTTTGAATGAGGTTTATGCTAAGAAATAGTACTACACTGGTGTATCAAAGGAAAACAATATGAGATTGCAGAATTCAAAAGTGCTATTTTCTTTCATTCCTGACTTATTTTACCATACAAAGTGACTAATCATAAGAGCTGATAAAATTTTTCTGCTTCAATACCTGATTAAATTAGAGTATGTTTGTCTATTTTAAATGACCACTCATGTGTCACCTGTCTTCCAGATGGTTTCCTTCTTGTGTGTATCCCACATCTGGTTATGGGAAGGTGAGACCATTGTGTGGACTTGGCCTCTCCTTCTTTCCAAGCTTCACATCAGCAGGAAAGTATCCTTTCGTAAGGTAAATATGCCTAAGGCCAGAGTAGTGCTCAGCAGCAAGACTGGATCTTGGATGTTTGTAGTGACTGTGACCACTTTTTGTCTTTGTTTGCTTACTGCTTTCTCTTTTACCAGTTAAACCAAGGACATGCTGGGTTGATTTGTGGTCTCTAAGATACTTAACCTGTCAGAAAACAAGTAAGAGCTATTCCCATTAAAAATATGGTACCAGTGACTAGAAAAGCTCCCAACAGCCTTCACCTAATGTCCTGCTTGAAACAGATCAGCTTCAGGCAGAAGATCACAAGCTAGCTGCTTACTCCCAGTCAGTGGTAAAGGCACTCAAAGACATGGGTTCAGCAGAACAGATGGGATGTTTACTGGGATTCTGCACCCTGAGACAGCACTCTGACCACCAAGGTTTGGGTGAAAAGGAGCCAGCTTGTCTTTTTGCAGCTTTTCTCTGTGTAATCTGGGAAATTTGGAATTTGCAGAGGACATTGGCATAGCAAGATCAGTTTGTGAATTCTGTCTGGGTTATCTTAGTGTAAGCAAGATACTTACTCATTCCTTTCAGTTTTGGTTATCTGATTGTAAGCTTTAGGGAAAATTAGTAATGATAAATAAAACTGACAGTTGAGAAGTCAGAATACTTCTGTTATCGAAGCATATTTTTTCTAGATGTTTTTGAGCTATTTGGGATAAATATTCATAGCAGAGTTAGACTCTGTGGAGCTGCTATAATGAATCCCCAGAATCTGCTATTCAGTATTTCTTGAAATTAAGTTCAGCTGTCATTTGAGTACTTAGAAACTAGATTTCACCCTTGAAAGCAGATGTGCTTTATGACTCACTTAGCTAAATACCATACAGCTGGGTCAAAGTCATTAAGATAAAGACAACTGGGTACTTACTTTACATTCAGAGGGCTCGTACTCTCAATGGGCTGTGCTGTTTCTTGCTGCTTTACTCGAACTGCTGTTTTCCTCTGTTAAACATTACATGGCTTCAGATACATATTACCTGGAAGCACAAAGCTGAATGCTGATGAAGCCAGTGTTCTTGGACCTTGTATGCATGTGTCCACATCTCTTCACTCCAAACAGAGCAAAGACCACTGGGCCCAGGCTGCTCAGTAGAGTAAGTGTTATATCCCAAAGGGTATGCAACTCCTAAGCAAATATTTATTGGAAATTATGTTTTGGTGGCAAGAGCACAGCACTCTGCCCTGTGTGCTACCTGAGATGAATATAACTGCTCATCTGGAGACGCAATTTTGGCCGGCACTAAGCTCTGAAGGCCAGGGTGAGGCAGCCACAAGGAGCACGACTTGTTCTTCAGTCATGCTACTCAGCTTACTGGACTCCATTTATGTGTCAGTGTCTCATCTTTTATTTCTACAGAGTAGAAACCCCACTGTTCGCTACTCAGGAACTGATGAGTCCTCTTGGCCTCATAAATCAAGAGGGTACCTTGTTCAGTCTTGTAATGGTCTCCTCACAATCAAATGATTCTTTCTGAATCTCTGTTAAGGACCACCTAGCCTATCAAGATCTGGAAAGTACTTAATGTAGACTTCAGAGCTTGAAAAAGCTGTATAAAATATGTGCCATCACTGCACGTGCCCAAAGATAATACTGAACAAATGCAACTGCTGTAATGTATATGAGCAGCAGCCTAATCTCAAATACATCAAACAACAGCAAATGATGGACAAGAGTAACCCAGAAATATTAACCACTAGCAAATCAAGGCAGTCTCAAACTGTGTGTCTCACCCTTCTTCTAAAGATGTATTTCACAGGAATCTTCCAATGGAAGATGAAAGTAAGTGCTGTGAAGCAGGTTTGCCACCATTCACCAATGGATGAGCACAGTTTGATCAGCCAGCCAGGAGAATGCCTGCTTAGTCCCTCTATGCCTCTGCTACACTTTGCAGGACTTGTTCAGTAAGGGACAGCACAATCCCCTTGATACTGTAGAACCAAGGAGCTGTGTATGTAAAACTGTGTAAGCACAGCAGTTCCCAGCTATGCTGCTCTCAGAGGTTGTTCTTTACCTGCTGGGATCATGACCTTGGTCATGCAGATAGGTTCCCTGCATGATGTTTACAGACTCAACCCTTTTTTTTTTTTTTCATTTTCCTTTTTTTTTTAAATTTCAGAATATAGCTTAACTCTGCATGTTTGCCTTAGATACAACCAAAGTTTGCTGTTAAGTATTTTGATTTTTGAATTTGCATTTTTTCTTATTAGAGTACCAATTGCTGCTGTCCCTTGGAGCACTTGTGAAGGTCAGGTGAGGCTTGATAGAATAGCCTGTTTTCTTTTTTGTCAGTCACAAATACTCTGTATTTAAATTGAATGAATGTATAAGCCAGAATGCCTGGTGGCACAAGTGCAGTCTTTCAGGGAAAACAAAAGAGGTGTTTGTGATGTTCCAAGACAGGCTGTTGGTGGTTCCGGGCACTTCTTTAGTCGTAGAGGGGAACATTGTTAAATATTTACACTTCTATTAAACATTACATGGATAAAAAAACTCCAACTGTCTGAGGACACAGATAAATGCTGATGTAGCCATGCAGAGAAGGTAGAAGTCAGTGCTCGCTGGGCCAGCTGGCTTTAATGGTTTTTTTGTCCCCAAACATGCATTACAGCCATCTGCAAACTCTGAAGAGAAGTCCATGGCCATGAGCAGCTGTACTACCAGATACACCTGCCTAGCTTATTGCCAGCTAGTGACACAAGTGCTAAGGCCTCTCCTGAAGCGTGTTAGGGCCTGCACTGGGGCTTTAGATTTTTGATCATGCAGCCTGCACACCTGCTTCAACATGGCACTAAGAAAAGCAGATCAGAAGAGGTAATTAACATACAACTTGGGGTTTTTTTCCCCACAAATGAACTTGGCAGCAGTTCAGAAACTGTCCTACATTCAGAAGCTTTCTTTGAGCCTTGGTTTGGTCACAACAGCAGAGGACCCCTGGGCCGTGGACTCCCCATAGCAGCTGTAGGGCCAGCTGAAGCAGAAGGTAGCAGGAGAGAGACAGTACTGTAAAGAATTAGCATTGGGGCTAATTCTGGATTCCTCTGTGACTCTGAGGTGAACCAAAACATGCTTCAGTACAGTGAGAAAACTGTGTCAGAGACACAAACACAAATGTTTTGTTGTTCAGACATTCATCTGTATTGTTGTATATGTTGACATTCATCCCTCTTGTTAAAAGTCAGCATGGATTGATTTTTGAAACTCTTCCAAAATCTGCTTCTCTTTGCTTCAGTTATCCCTGTTTTCATGAGGTAGTGGCTTGAAGAGGTTCATCATCCTACCAGGAAGGTCAGCAGATGTTCTCCAAGCCAACACCTGCTCCACCCCTGGGCCAGCTTCTGGAGACAGTAAAAGCATGGCTACACTGATACTTTGTTTTACACCTTAGTTCCTTCTTAAAAATCTGACTCTATTCCTATTATTTTATTCAAAAGACTTCTTTTAAAAGCTACCTAGCTCCTTTCATCAGCAAATACTCAGCATGCCTTGCCTGCAGCCCCAACCATGCCTTGCTGAATGCAATGCAGACCATCACTCTATAGAAACATTTTCTCAGGCTGTTAGAAAACTCTCCTGCAATTCTGGCCACTCTGAAGGAAAAGTAATGGCACTGTCTCAAAGCAGCAAAATGTCAGCCTTGGCTGAGGAAGGACCTGGACAAAGTATCTGCAGAGCAGTCACAGCCACCGCACTCCAGATCTATAACATCCACCTGAGAGAATACATGTCTGGTATAGATGTGAAGCCCTCTCTGTTGGCTGGCCCAAGGCTGTTGTTGTGTCCTGCCCACAAAGACAGTACTGGCAGTACCAAAATTCACCGTTGCTTACCCTGGCACCAGACTCCAGCTGAGAGGATGCAGTGGCCGTGGGGGAGCTGAGGGGTGGTGCCTCTGGGGCAGTAGTGAGAGTTAGGTTGAAGAACTTATCTAAAGTATGGCTTGAAGGCATACATGGTTGTGGTCAGATTTTCCTATTAGTTGCTATTCTTGCAACAGGACTGAAAGGTCTGCCCAGGCCTGGCCTTCCAGTCAGCAGGGAAGGAAGAGGGATGCATGGAAGGTAAGCCACGCTCTTTTGTCATGGTTCACAGAACAATCTTTCCTGCATTTGTTTTGCCACAAATATTTTTCTTAGCTCTGTAATCCCATTTGACAGAAGCCATGTGCTCATTTATACTGTAGATAGAGATTAATGTCACGAACTTTTTGCTTTAATGAGTCTTTAATAATTTGCATAATTTGAAAGGTAAACACATGCATTTCAGATGATGATAATAGAAGCTACAGATGATGAATGGTATTGTCAAATTGTCCGGGAGAACCACAGTTCTGTGATTCACATGTCAGTCAAACATAATATAGCAGGGGTTCAGTTTCTGACTGACATTAAAATCACTTCAGGATAACGAATTTTGTATTTAATAATTTTAATATGTATTCAAGATTTTCTCTGGTTTTCTTTTAAAAGTTATCTATGTAAAAAGCTGTCTCAACTAGGGAAGCACAGTAAAAAGTACAACTCAGTTATAAAGAGACATGCAAAATTGTTGCATTGCCATTTTCATATTTCAAAACTTTGAAAAATAATATTTCAGAATTAAAGTCTCAGAAAAGAAATGAGATGATCCCATTTTGTTTCATTCATTAAACTTTCAAAAGTTTCCCTTCTATGTATTGCATTTATCGAATCTGAGAAGAACCAGAATTCATGTGTCAAATACACAGTTTTCTGTGTTGTGTGGAAAGTGAACTTCTTAAATATGGAAACAGATTTCTTAAATCCGTGTTTATGGATCAAACAAAAAGTGTCCTAATAATCAGTCTGTACTTCATGGACACATTTGGCAGGTGTTTGAAATAAATGTTAAGATGTTTGATATTTGCTGGCCAAGTCATGTTTTTATCCAAGAGCCCTGTTGTTACTAAAAGAGTGTCATTTTAAAACTCTGACTTTGAGAACGCTAGTTGTGCTAGTGGAAAGTTTGTCCATGAAAGTGTTACTAGTCCTAAGTAGTTATGTATTGTTGTTTTTTTTAGTAGTAGTAATGATTGGCTCACAAGAAACTTTAAGACATGCGAACACAGGCTCTGGATGCACTGAAATGTCTCTCAGCCATCTGCTTCATTTTTCTTGTTAGCACACTTGTGAAAGAAACATAATTTTGCTCTTAGTTCTAATACAAACACAGGTCATGTGCAAAGTCATTCTGATCTGATGTATTGTGTTTATCCTTTCAGAAGAGGAAATGTTGATTTTTGTCATTGATACTAAAGAAAACTCTCCCCTCATGTTCTCACTTGGCTTGGACTGTTGGCACTGCTGAATTTCTGTAAGCAGTTACACAGTGGCTGTTCAATGAGCCGTGTCTAACAAAGTAATAAAGTTTAATTAGCCCAGCTTAATCTGACAGTGTGCTGCTGGCACACTATCTGTTTCTACAGCTGCCTAGTGATGCATGTATGCATATGAAATAAAGATCACTCCTTGAAATTCTTCTTTGCTTTTAGTATTGTGTAATTGAATTTCAAGTTGTCTTCTCCTACATTCTCTGCTTCCCTCTGTACAATACAAAAACAGGTCTCAGTTAAGCAAATTGACATTTTCTTCAGTTTGAGTTTGATAGAGGCTATTTTCAAGCTACAAATTTCATATTCTTGTTGTTTAATGACAGCAAAAGTTTGGATCATGCAAGAATCCAAAATCTGTGCAGTCAAGCCCCTAATCCTTAATATCTCCAACAAGTAAAATTGTTTCAGAGTGCAAAAGCTCTGAGTACAGCACACAGGCTGCTTAAGGCAGCATCAGGTCTGCACAGAGAAGATAATGGATTATAGTTTACAGCATCTTCCCTTACACTTTTTTTTTTTTTCCAATGATGTTGATGTCCATCATGCCTTACATGGATTTACAAACTCAAAACTCTGAGCCAAGTTTCGTCAGTGATTTTTGCTACAGACAGTTTAACCTACAGCTGTAATCAATGATAACTGCTGAGCAGTGAGAGACAAGATTCAGCAGCGCTGGCTAGTGCAGCCTCAGTGTGCTTCCCACCAAAATTCAGGAGGTCTTTGTAAACATCCTGCAAAGAAAGTGGGCAAATTTCATAGGAACAGAGGTGGACAGCAAAAGTGTAAAGGGAGGTTGCTGATGCAGTGGCTTCCTGGAATGATTTCATCTGAGGAATCCCAGCACAGGGACTGGAAACAGACCTGCCTTGTGGACAGGAGGGAACTGGAAATGCCAGAAAGAGGTTGAAGTGAAAAAGTAAGGGAGATGTTCTCTAACATCTCCCTTACTTTAGATGTGCTTCTCTAACAAAACACATGTATGCACTTAGTAATAAAATCTTGTTAAACTTCTTTCCAGCTATGTTGTCCAATGGTTTCTTGCAGCAAACTTATAATCAATATAGCAGAGAAACATTAAAACTCAGGGATTATAATCAGACACTAAAACATATTTCTAAAACAGTCTGTCTATATATTTTTCTTTTTGGGAAAACATCGTCAACAAGTGTCCCAGTGTGTTTTCCCCATAGGTTTTGTGCCTGTGCAGCAGAATCTTAGAATCAAAATCTAGGATGGAGAGACCTCCAAAGGTCCTCTAGTCCAGCCCTTTGCACAAAACATCAGGTTTCTCAGGTACATGTCTCCAAGCACATGTATTTTTTTTTTTTTTTTTGCAACCTCTCTGGACCACGTCTTCCAGACTTAACCACTGCATGGTAAAAACATGTTCCTCATTAGAATTTTTTACATTCAAACAGTTCTGTTCTCTGATCTTCAGCATCTTCCAGCTCCAGCATCATACATCTTTGTCATGATCCAGGGACTTCTGAGCTGTCATTTACAGAGAAACCATTGCATTTTCTGAGCTGAACCTTGCTTAGCATTAATTGAGAGAGAGCTTCCATGGATCTTCTGCTCTTTCATTTATCTCAGGCGGGTCCTTGTGAAGCATATGCCACATGGATGCTGCATCCACTCCACTCCACACCCCCCTCCCCTCGCCCCGCCCCCC
>NW_024496525.1:26157676-26304316 GCF_017590055.1 Onychostruthus taczanowskii
CCCCCAGGTGACACTTTTTGAGTCACAAAAAAGACTCAAAGGAGAAAATTAAATGTTCTTGTCTCCTGCTATTGCCTAGATCTGCTTGTTAAGGCAAAATTGCTGGTGCTTACCTTCAGTAGACTCAAGTTTTGACTACACTGCTGCTTTCCAGGAGATGTAGGTAATTTACAGCTTTTGAGAGGTACTGTTCAGTGAAGCAATTGGTTAATTTATGGGATTGAAACCCAATCACACAGTGGACTTTTTATTTTCTGGATGTCATTCACAAGATAATGAGGAAGGGAATTAACATCTGAGTGAGAAAGCATAAAGAAAATTTCCCACCTCTGCACAGAAAGCCATCAATATTTGTTACAGAGGTTAATTTTATCCTAGTTCAGACAATGAACTCAAAGACCAGAGGAAAAAAAAAAGAGGTTTTAATTAATGTCTTTGAAGTAGTTTCTAAAGAAACATTGGAACACCAAAAAAATCCACAGAGTGCCAAAAATAAGTCAGTTCAGTGTTGCCAGGCTCCATGAATACTGGAGTATTTAGAGAGGTTGTTTTCCCCTTAAACTTCTCTTGACCTTTCATCATCTTCCCCGACCCAAATTCCACCTTCATCCTAGGCAGACGTATCACATCCAGCTGGAGTGCCTTGGAAAGAAAATGGAGCTGGGTTTCTTGGGGCATCAAGGGAAGAACATTTTGAGAATCAAGGTCAGTAAAAAAAAAACTAAATAAACATAGATTTTGCTTTTAAATATAGAAATAGAAATGTGTCTGACTGTTCTTACTGCCTCTGAACTAGCTTGCTCTTTTAGTTTTGCTGTGTTGAATTAAGATGTATATCCTATGGTGCCTTCATCTGCACAGCAATACAAGTACAGAAAAAATACACCTTTTAGAGAAATAAGAATTAAGACTGTGTGTTTACCCTCGCTGTGTTTTTTGACTCCTCTTTTTCTTAATTTCTTTCTAGTAAAGAAACTGAAACATTTCTTTAAGGAACCCCCATGTTATACTGTCCAAAAAATGGCCAAAAATTGAATAATTTCAGATGGGAATAGGTCTGAGTTTCACTTATGATTCATAGCAGTGTATTGAATGAGTTGGAGCCTGAACTAAAGACTGGATTTAACCCTACTGTATCAGATGTACAAAATAAAAAAGAGAAAGGGAGCCATCACCTCACTAAGCCTGGCAGGGAGCAGTCTTTGAGCAGATAGTGGTGTGGAAATTGCTGGCAGTTAGAACAGATGTAAATGTCTCAGGAAAGAAACTGCTGCAGCACTCTGCAAATGCTATGTGGCTTGGTGCAGGGAGAGCCCCTTGTACTCCAAAAATAAGGAAGGAGCAAGAAGTGTTTATGTCACATCAGCTGTTAGCTCCTACACATGACCTTGCCTTGGGGAAAAAAAGTTCAGGAAGCCAGCTCCAAAGACTCAAGGACATGTGAGAATCAAAACCCTAAAGCCTTATATATGCTCTGAAGTACATAAAATACTATGCAAATGAAAGTGTCACAAAATGACACTGGAGTGGAAAGTTAACACAAGGGCAGAATGTTTATTCTGAGTGTTTCCAAGTTTTAGAGCCTTAAAGGCCCTATGAGGCCAGCATGTGACATCAGCCAAACTCTGATCTCCCAGCAAGGGAGAAGCAGCAGTGCAGTTCCACTCGTATGGGTCTGAGCCTGTGCCCTGTGACTGAACATCTAGCTGACAGAAGTGAAAACTTTAGTGTTAAATCTTCTCTCCTACAATAATTTCATTTTTCTCTTCCCATTGGTATCACTTTCTGGCTTATTTATGCCAAAAACTTTCATATCTGCTAATTAAGTTACAGTCAAGCCTTAGAAGAACTCAAAGTCTACATCGCATGGTGCTCTGCCCAGGCAGAGGAGTTAGGCCAAGTGTACTGTCAGGCTGCTCTTGCTTTCTTCCTTTCCTGTGTCATGGCAGATGCAAGAGGCACCTCAGCTTGAGCTCCTGCTTCTCACAGCAAAATGTGGCTGTCTTGGTAATTCCCCTCTTCCTCACACGTGCTCCCCAGGGACCTCAGCTCTTTATTTAGGAAAGAACAGGTTTCTTCAAGACATAACATGTTGCTCCACAGAACCTCCAAGAATATTTCTGTTTTCTCACTATTTCACAAGTGCAGCTATTTTCCCAGTCCTTCCTTTGCAGAGAGGTGATGTCCTTTAGCACCACTATCAAACCCACCCTTAGGAAGCTGTACCATGAGTGACAGGTAACATGAGCTCTCATGAGAGTTTTATCTCATGTTCACACCACTTGCAAGATGCCCCCTTAGCCAAGGTGTCCTTGCTGCCCTTTCTTTTATTGCTTGCACTTCACATAACATAAGACAACTGAATAAGAACGTAAAAACAATCCTGGAGGCTATAAATAATCTTCTGAGGAAGATTACTTCCTTTTCATCTTTTTTTTTTCAGTGCAGGCAGCTAGTGGTTTAGGTCCCTTAAAGGTATTGTGATAAAAGTCCAAGATGTGTTTTTGAGTTAGCACAAAACAGACACTTGTAGGTCCATTTAAACTGCAGAAATCTCATAAACTATGTCAAAATCAACTACTCAGAGGGAATGAGAGATCTGAAGAATGGGTTGGAAAGCCAACAGCCTCAGCTAGAGCATGCTTTGCTTATAGAGCTATCCACTTCTGGTTGATTTGTAAACCTACTTCTTTCCCGGCCCTTTTTCCTGGATGAAATGACAAAAATGACAAACCATGTTATATGTGAAGAAGAGAAATATTACTCTTTTCCAGGCCTTTGCAGCAGTCAAATAACCATAGATATTTTTTGTCTCTTGGCCAAATGACAGAGCACAAGTCAGGAATCTAATATATAGTAGAACTACTGAGTTAATATTATGGCTTTCCATTAAGAAGGCTTGGAAATGTTAGAGTAAAAGGCATTTGTTTCACCTTTTGTGGTCTCCTAGTAGCCAGTGCTACAATTAAATAGATGCCATTCCAGAAGCCAGGTTTTCTAGCTCTAATGCTAGATTCAGCCCCTCTAATGCTTCAAGCCTATTGACTGTCTCTTGGAATTCATCTACATGCCACAACAGGTCATCAGCCTGTGCACACTTTGTGCAGGTACCTTTTCTCCAGGGGAAGCATCTGGGCATCCATTGCAAGCTGCCACCTGTACTGACATCTCCTTCCTTACCAGTCCCATCAGGGTGGAAGCTCCAGGCTTCTCAGGGCTGTCTCAGTAGGCACACTGGTTTTGGCTTCGAGGTAAGAGCCCACCTTTGCTGCAGAGACCAAGAGCACTTAGCACTTACCTGAGCTGTGGACCTTCCTGCACGCCCTGCCCACGCCAAGTGCTGCGCCACATCCGGTGTGACACGCCCTGGTCACGCACCCCCAGAGCCATTTACATTGCCCTGGCAATGTCCCCTCCTCACCAGACTGGCTCACAGGAGCTTATGGGTCCTGAGGGGCCCTGGGCTGCTGCTCAGGTGTCCCTGAGCATAGGTGAGTCTGCTGCTGGTAACTCATTCTGATAAGCCAGGAGTATGCAGGGGGCATTTGTAGTTACCAATGCTCTTTGAAGGTCGTGGGAGAGCACTGCTTTGAGGCATATATCTATCACAAGGATTTCTTGAGCCTAGAGGTTATTGTGATTAGCAGGTGATGGATGCTGGCTATGAGGATCTTGGCCATGTCACCTTCCTAGCTGCCAAGTTCCCGATGGCAATAGAAGCCACATTTTCAGCCCCAACTAATCACCACGTTCTTTAAAAACTGAGAAATTCACAAAATATTTCCCAGGAATATCTGTTAATTACTAATTGTGTGACAATTACTAGACTATCAGAAAACAAAATTAAATACATGACATCATAGAATCATTTGGGTTTGGTTTAGAAGGGACCTTGAAGATCATCTAGTTCCCAACCATGCCACGGACAAGGACACTTTCCACTACACCAGGTTTTCTTAGGGCCCCATCCAGCCAGGACATTGACACTACCAGGGATGGAGTATCCACAACTTCTCTGGGCAAACCAATTCAGTGCCTTACCACCCTCACAGTAAAAAATTCCATCTTAATATCTAATCTAACCTACTCTCTTTCCATTTGAAGTAATTCCCCCTTGTTGTACCACTCCAGGCCCTTGTAAAAAGTCCCTCTCCATCTTTCCTGTAGAGTCTCTTCAGGTACTGCAAGGCTGCAATTAGGTAACCCCAAAGCCTTCTTTTCTCCAGGCTGAACAATTCTAATTCTCTCATCATTTCTTCATAGGAGAGGTGATCCATCATTATTTTGTGCATTTAACAGTGTATTAGTTGGTCTTTCCAGAAGAATATGTAATTTGTTTTCAGCCCATGGCATTTAAGGCTGTTGCTTCTGTTATGTGCTTTTAGATTATCCCTAGTGGGTGCTGTACAACACTGGGAACAACGACAGACCTGTGCACTGGCACTAACCACTGGCTGTTGGAAATATGTAATTTTCTTTTATACCTCAAGCATACTATTTCTCTCTCTGACCCCACAACAATATACAGTTTCCTTCTTTTGCTTGTTCCTTCTTTTATGATCTTTAACACTACACAAAATTGCCTCTGGTTTTCTTTCAGTGTCTGTTGAACTTCACATAATTTGTAGATAACAGTTAAATCTATCTCCACCATGGGTTATCCTGGATTTCTGAGTTCCTCATTTACATTTTTAGCCTTTATTTCACTTCTGATTCCTAAATATGATAACAAATACAGTTTACTGCTATTTCCATGCTGCTTGTTTTCCTTTTCTCCTTATTTCAGTGTGTGCTGTTCCAAAGTTTCTGCTGTGTTGGCAATTCTTTTTCTTTGGCTGTTAACCTACAAGGGAAGACTGCTTTCAGCCTTTACAGAGACTGCTTTGATTCATCCCATCCCTGATTTCCCTCAGGGTCTGCACAGGCAGTGCTGAGGCTGCAGCCTGTGTGTGGCATGGTTGTGTGCACTCCCACACCACATTTGTGTGCAGACACCAGTGCAGGCTGTGTTAGAAGATGTCCTTTGCCCTTTGTCCCTCATGTGGCTCATCACACCAGCTGCAACCTCCAGCAATGCTCCTGCACCGAAGTGATCCATCACAATACTTGTGTGCAACAGCAGGAGCAGCTCTCAACTAGCTAGGATGAAAGTCCTTCCCTGGTTACTCTGAGGTTTCTTGGTTCCAATACTCACAGCCAGAGAGCCAACCAAGAAACAAAAACCCATGGAAGAAGAAGCAAAAAAGAAGCAGACTGAAAGAATATTGTCCTGAGCAAACCATGACTGCAGTGGGTTTGTGACAACCTTAATGCTGACATTTTTGTGGGAGGTTGTGCAATCCTTCTGGGCACTACACAATGCCCAGTGGCATGTGAGAGGCATGCCCTGTTTTTTGCCAAAATGGAGAGAAAACCAAGGCAAGACATGTATGGTTCCTACCCCTGTCTGAAGATGGTTCCTTACCAAGATGTTTTCTGGTCATTCTGTTCTTAAATCAGCTTCATTTTTGTCTGTCCACTTTCAAATTAGGAGTTAAGAGGCAAGGTTACTTCTCAAAGTGAGATGTGGTTGACAAAATAGCACTCAGATATCTTTTCCTACTAATAAACAGAGACTATTGATCTGAGGTCCATGACAAACAACAAACATAGCCTTGATATTTGCCTACAGAGTTATTTGTCATTGCAAAGCTGGACTTTGACAATTCATCCTGAGTTAGCCCTAAGATTTGGCAAGAAGTTTTAAATGCTCTTCTGTAGAATAAATTTATCTGTATTTCAACTAGACCAAGTCCTTATATGTTTAGAGGCATTAAGCCAACTTCTTGTTACTAAATATGGAACATACTAAATACAGTTATGAGTAAGAGACTTTTGTCATTCATTTATGTGATTTTGAGGAGGGCTTTAAAAGTGAATATCAAGTGTTACCTGTCTGCAGATAGACAAGGAATGTTTTTTCTATTCCTTATTGGTATACATATTTACTACAATTATGGCTACAATTTACTCATATTGATGACGCTGCTTTAATGTGGAAGAAAATAAAGATCCCCAAATCAGAAAAAGAATTCTGTTTTAGAAATATTCACCACAGTTTTTATGTTATATTTTTCACATCTTAAGAAACTAAGGTTTAAAATGTTGTAATTTATATTTTTTTCTACCAGTTTGAGATATTTTGTAACAAAAGATTTAATCAATCTATAATTTACATGCTTTTTTTGGCTTTCTATATTTTAATAAGATGTGCTAAAGATGTTGATTTAAAAACTAAAGCAAAAGATAATAAAATAATTTAAATATTTACTGCTTTGTAAGTGAAATTATGTTTCTTTCATAACCATGAAATTATGTAGTGCAGCTGGATTCAAGGAACCTTACAGTAAGAAAAGGTACAAATGTCAATTCCCAGTCTGCTTTTACTCTATAACAATAATCCACTGCTAACATTTAGAAAAGTGACTTATGAAATGTTTTCTGTATTTTTTATGTGTGTTTATGATAGCTTATAAGTTAACAGTCCCTAGGAAAGCTCTGCAGTTCCTACTGAGGAAGTGCTAACTTTCTGGAGTTATAATTTGCATTCCTCCTTTTTTCTACCGCAATCTGTCAAGTCTAGCTGGAAAGTGAATACCGAAGGCGGCATCAGTAGAAACAAGAAATGACAGTGACAACAAATCTATGAAAAGGAAACTGGTGCTATGTCATGTACTACTCCATCAGTCTTTTATCTCAAGGCATTAGCAACAATCATTATATTAGTAGGATAAAACAAAAGTCTTTTTTCTGCTATGCATTCCTTCCTTAGTAGAATTAAAATTATCTGTAGAGCAAAGCAGCCTTCTTGTCTCCAGGAAGAGGGATTCTCCTGAGGAGGAGACAGAGGAAGGCGATCTGCACTCATCAGTCCTTTACATTGGTGGTGTCCTCCAATGTTTCAGTCACTGTTCCTGCAGTTTCATGCCACACTTTGTTACAAAACTTAAAGAAATTAATGAAAATTCACTCCACTATTAAAGAAATTTGCATCTAAAAGTATTCATCAAGGGTTAGTGGATTAAACAGACAGAATGTACAACTTTCACCTCATTTTTCCTGTTTCTCCTTTCACATGCACACCCTGTAACTGTAGAGTAATACCTACATCAATTGGAGACTTTGAACCAACTGAATAGCCCACAGGAGCACGTCAGAAAGGGCTTCTTACAAAACTGGTGAAAAGTGACTTGTATTTCATTAACACTACGTGCTATATTCAGGTGTAGGCTGTGGGAAATCCTAGTGACTTTTGGATAAGGAAAAATAGTTTTGTGTTGTAAGGGATTAATAACATTTCAAAGGATAATGGTTGAAAGATGAGCTCTAGCACAGGGTGGTATGCATACATAAGTGTTTCACTGGATCACAGGAATTTAGCCAGTGATGTGCATAAGTTTCGTCAATCAGTCATTTTTCTGAGGGTTTACAATTTTCCCAATGAAGAGGACAGTGTGGGTGAACTTATCCAGAATCAGCAGGAGAAATGGTCTGTTGAATTTGACTCGAGGTGGGCGAGGAAAATCCCCAGATCTCCAGGTAATCTCCTTCACTGTGGCTCCGGCCGCCTCAGTGCCGTTCTCATGAACATTCAGCATGGCTCTGTGGATCACCTGCAAGGAACAAAGCTAACAGCTTCCAGCTGACAATACAGCAAGAAGAGAGCAGCCTGCCACCCTCTTCACTTTAGCCAGCCAAAGGGAGCCCTGCCTGGAGCAAGACTGAGCAGCAGCATCTTCCGGGAAGGTCATCACCAGCTGCTCCCCTTCCCACTGCAGCACCAACAACCATCACACCATCCTCAAACCATCCTCCTTCACTGCTTGTGCAGAGAGTAACCCTCAAACTGCGGGCAGCCAAAAAGCACTCAAGATGACTGATGACAAGAAACTCTGGAAGCAAAGAAACCTGGTAATTTAGCTGAGACTCAATTTTGTCTTTGGCAGCTTCATGTATTATTGTGAATTTACCCTGTCATCTAGCTGAAAAAATAACTTTTTGAGAACACTGGAAGGGCAGGAATAACAGCCCTTTTCCCTCTGTAGGAAGAATTAGAGGAAATTTTACCAAAGCTAATGCTCTAAATTTAGATAATTTTGTTTAGTAGCCAAAAGAACATTTAATGATATGTATGTTTTCATCCTTATCCTCCAACCATGCCTTTCTAACCCCTTGTAAGCATGTTTGGCTTCAGATTTATGAAAGACAGGGCTTTCTTTGCTTCCAGACTGGCAGCTGTTGATGAATGAGTGATGCTTCAAAGAGATTGGGATAAGCTTTTCATGGAATATTATTGTCAGGTTCCTGGGAACAGGCAAATCCTGTGGTTGCTTTCACATGCTGACTTACTTTTGAAACCGTCAGTCCAGGCTCCTCAGTAATCCCTGAGAGATTAGCTTGTTCAGTAAACAGATTGACCATACCCCTTTGTTTGACTACATTTTTCACATCATAGGTACCAGAAATAGAAAATTTTGGAATGTGCAGATGTATTTTTCTGTAACAAACAACACAAATAGGGGCAAATCATGATCTAGGCAACACTCCTCGATGACTTCAGTATATTGACACTTCACATCTGTTTTTCTAAATATTTACAACCTTCTCTCATGGTTCAGATAGCACTTTCCGATCAGGTTAGCTATTTAATGTGAAGGGTTGGAACAGAATAAGTCTGTGCTAGCTCCTGCCTCTGCAGTGGGGTTCAAGGAGTGGGGTGGAAGACACAGCTATGCCAACTCAGTGGCAAACAGAGCTACTACTGCCAGGTAGGAGGGCTTTTTCAAAAGATTCTAGCTAGCTGAACTAAGGCTGTTCAAATACACAACACAACCTTGGCCACCGCAGAAATAGCTGTAGTAATGGCGAATTAATCCATTTTTACACAGAATGCCCTCAGCATAACACCCAACAGCTACTCCATTGTAGTTTCCCAGTGCTTGTATGAAGCAAAGGTCTGTTGACCTCATCATGGTGCTAAGTAATTTTTGGTTGAATCAGGAACTTAACCTAAAATGAATCCCAAGCTCAATGACCTATTTGTTCACTAGTCATAGCTCTTTTTCATTTTCATTTTCCAGCTAAGAAAAGGGAAATCCATCATAGAGTCAAGTAAGTCTATACATTAGGTGTATAGAGTTCAGTCAAATAACCTGTCCTTTAATGTTTTGTCTTGGTGAGATAACCACAACTAATCTGTAACATTGTCCCTCTCACCTTAGCAAAAAATCTTACCTGTCTTGGAGGGACTTTTCCCATTTAGTTACAGTTCTTTTCAAGAGGGCATCTTCTACCTGCTTCATCTTCCCTTCATCAGGCAAAACAAATAATGCTGCAACATCTCCATTGTAAGGTATTTGAACCAGCCAACAGGACAGCTCTTCATCAAAGTAGTTTCTGTAGTAACCTTTTCGATACATCATGTCAACTTTTACAGATGTTTTCTGATCCACAAAAAAGTCCTCCTCTTTTGTCTGTGCCATACTGAAGGGTTTCTCCCAATGGGCTTATGACAAAAAGAAAATTTATTCAGTGGAGAACAAAGAGGAATGGTCACACTGAATACAACAGGAGCTAGTTACACAGCCATCCTTTCATTAGAGTAAATATCCTTTTCATGTTATTGCATCCTCAGGTGTTACAGCATTGTATATATACATTTATAGGTGCTTAAAGACAATTACAGACAGATAATACTGAAGACACCGTCTTTCACTACAGCATGAGTCTATGATCACATGACAAAATTAACCAAAATCAATAAAGTTATCTGATTTAAAATTTCATTAAAGCAGGCAAGGACATGTTTTTACTGGCAACAAATATACATGGGTTTATACTGATACCTTACAGATATTGAACATGATTTCCTCTATTTAAAATATCTAATTTTTTTCTCTTTCATTCTTTGTAATAAGCATTATCTTTGCTCCCTTTGATGTATCTTACCTTTAAAGAAGACATAGTTAACAAGAACCATTGCAGTCAGAGGATCAAGGTTTTCCACTAGTTTAACAATTTTCCCATTTGTCTTTTCCTCAATATAACTGTTGATCTGACTCTCAGCACCAACAGAGTTGTTAAAGTCAGTAGAAAAGACTTCAGATTCATAAAAGCGTTTGACATCATCCAAGAACTTCTGTAGTGGTTTTAGTGTCTCTTCTATAAAAAGGGCATTGCCCAGGCTCATCTGGAACTCACTATCTGAACGGTTCAGCATGTGGAGGAGTTGGCTAAAACCTTCATGTATTTCCTGCTCCTGAGTCTTTTTCAGGTTAAAGGCAAGCCCTTCCAAAATCTGTGTCAGTGTCACAGCCTTGGCACCAAGTGCCAGCATTGCAAAGGAAGCAGAGATGCTTATGGGTGAAAAGAAAATATTTTTGTCCGTTGCTTCAGATGCAACCAGCTTGTAAAAGGAAAATGCAAAGTCAGCATTGCTGAAAACTAGCTTGACAAAGGTTTTGTTCTTAAGTGGAGAAGCTTCTTCCCACTGAGAACCATGTCCTGGATAATATGTCCCTTTAGCATCATCCTGCTTATTACGGTAGCGAGGATGCTGATGACGCAGGGCAACAGTGTGCAAACCAGCTAGCAATAAACACAAGGAGAAAGTAGTCTTCATTTTGCTTTCAGCTGTTTCTGCAAAAGAAATAGACATGCAACACATGTCATGTAAGCTAATTTGTTCATACTGTGTCCTCCAGTAAAGTCAGAATACACCTGTTCTCCAAAGTCCCCCACACTTATAATTCACATTTCTGATGCATGCCAGTGTTCCCTGGAGAGAATACACTTCTGCTATTTATAAATATAGTCTAGTTCTCTTTCAAAAGAGGTAATTGAAAACTTTAAAAAGTTTTTAACTTTAATATTAGCATATTGTTTTTAAATTTGCAAATAACTGGAAGCTTATGACATTTTCCCAAGAGTAACTGGTATGAGTTGGTTTTGTACTCCGTACTGCATGAAGGTTACTGCAGCTCTGTTAGCCTTCCTCAATTCATCAAATAATTACAGAATTTAATCTGTGTTAAACAAAAATGAGATATAAGCATAGATCATACTATCCAGAACCAAAATTACAAAATACTCTTACAGTTTCTTCAAAGGTGAATGACTATATGACTGGTCTTTCTGGTAGAAAAATCTATGGCCATTTCTATTGTTTCCAAACCAAATTTTTACTTTATTATGTGAAGTATCTTCTTTAGCATTGGTTCTTTCTGGCTTTTGAAATGTATTGATTTTTTTCATAAGAGATATATTCCATATTTACATGTACAAAGGCACCACTCCCAGGAAACGACCCCCCCAAAATGAAATGTAAGAGATCCAAAGGAAAACTAAAAGGGTACTTACATTGCTACAATCTGGTCTTGTCTGCTCATTCTTCTCTTCAGTACCATTAAACAGAGTTAATCAGAGCACTCAGTTAATCATTAATTAGTTCAAATAAAAGCTGCCAGTGAGGATGTACAACAAGCAGTAATGACATTGTATATTTTGGACAATTTTTCCAACCCAGACAAACACTAACAGTGCTGTGTGATGGGGCTGCAGACAAGAAGGAGTGGAGCAGAGACTGTGTCTCTGTTTCTTCCATGCTTGCAGATTGACAGGAGGGACCTGCAGCTGTGGGTGTTTGGCAAGAGAGCCACAGCCATACCTTTCATGGCTGGAGCTGAAAACTGTGACTAGGTGTGAAGGCCACCCCTTGCTTGGGTCTGTCTGAGCCAGCACCACTCACAACTCATGCCAGAACATCCTCTTGGTTTCGTCCTGGGGGCACTGCCGGAGCCATAACCTCTCTGGCAGGATTTCAAAACAGGGTTTGGATTTAGAAAGTCCTTCTTCCTTACTATATACCTCAGTCACAACCTTCAACACCATGTTTGATGGTTTTGGGGATTTTCTTAAGCAGAGCAGACTGTGTGTGATTGGTCAACAGTCTCCAAGTTTCTTAGGAGAATAACACATGACATTATCACTCTAGCAGATCTTTACAACCAATCAAGTTGTTTACTCATTGCTATTGGCCATCACCTGTGACTGTGTATTTGGGGAACTGGGGAAGAGTTTTCACCTGGTTTTGTAGAAAATATACAACAAAACCACTTCTGCTAAGTAGCAGCACTGACTGCAAAGAGAAACATGGACAGAAACAGACATCTTTTTTCCTTGGGTTAATTTTCTGTATCATATGCAGCTGAAATGGACACCAGGAGGACACAGGCTGCCAATTCACCTTTCATCCAGTACTAAAGAAGACATGCTGGCATCACTGGATGATATTCATGGTTTAATATATGAGCAAATCACTGAAGGAGAAACTAAGGCAGAAAATGAACTTTTTAAAACAGATCTGGTTGCCAACATGTCCCTCTCTGCAAGTTCCCAGGCATTTGGTTTCTGAGCAGGAGCCCCAGACTGTATCAGATATTGAAATGCCCCTCATGAGGTGTTCAACATCTCTGAACAAGAGCACACTGGTGGGGAGCTGAGCTTAGGAAGCTGAAGGCAATGCTGGAAAGGGAACTGGGTTTTTCTTCCCCTCAATCTCAAATCAAGGGTGTTGTCCTGTGGTTGTTTTATATGGCTGCATAGCCAAACAGCAAAACAGGACAGGGCATACCCTTTTCTTTTTGAATTCAGCAGTGTTAATCTTTTTGCATACTAACCTAGGTGCTGGAACACCTGATCACTTGATCTGGTTTCAAGACCCTCAAACCATTCTACTTGAGACCATCAGACCCACGTCATCCACTTGAGTCATATGTGGGCTGCAAGAGGTTGATGAGGAAGTGAGGGGAAAGGCCATTCACAGCTTTCCTTCTGAGGGTCTTCTGCTTAAAGATCAAATAAAATATAAAACTGCTTATGTGACTTGTAGATAATTTTGCATGAATAACTGTATGTGTTTTCACCTATCTGTGAAAGACATGTACGTGAATACTCTGAGTATTCATAGGAGTGGAAAAAGATCATCCAATAAGTGTGATGTGTTAATGTAATAATACATGCACAAGTCTGGCAGACAGGAATTTTGGGTTGCCCTCTGAGAACAATTCAAATAGAAGAAGAAACAAAAGTCCTAGGAATTGTTTCTGAATGTGATAACTGATTGATGAAGATGTGGAATTGTTACTAATTCTAGTCATAGCAGTGTGTGAGTAGCTCTACTGAAGAGAATCATTACCTTTGTTAAATATGAACGAACCTGTGACTGATAATATGTGGCATAATTAATAAGTTATGATTTGAACTGAAAAAAAGATAAATACTATCTCAAATTGCTTGTGGTATTTTGATAACATATAAATAATATGGTATATGATATATATATATATAAATTATAACATATAAATAATAATCTCAAAACATTTTCAAGAACTTTGAATAATTACACATTTGGTAGATTATATATGCAATTATTTTAAACTTTTTTTCCTAAAAGGTAGTAAAAATGAGGGTGCTCTTTTCCATCCTGATATAAAATAATGTAAAGGGGCATTTTCTTTTCTGATGACAGTTTGTCTGAGAGTTAATGTGTCTCAGCCTGATTATTTACAGCCTAATCAACTTATTCAATTCCTAATTTTACTAATTTTATAATTTCGTTTCCATCTGAAAGTGATTCTCAGTTCTAAAATATTTTTACATCACTTAATAATAGCATGGAAAAAAATTCAAATTGCACTTGGTCCTCATGCATGGAGAACACTTTCTGGGGAGAGTGCTAATGTAGTGGAAGGACACAGCACATTGTTTTCTGGAGCCCTTAATAGGGAGTCTGTCCATCTAACCTGGGTAAACACGGGTACTTTCCAACCTTTCCTATTATATTATCTCAAGTTTTCCCTCACTAGTAAAAACCTAAGGGTGGCAGTGCAAGAGATGGTGAGAGGTCAAGGGCTTTTTTTATTCTGTCTCTTTGGGTTGGTCCTAAACATTCTCCACAAAAAGTGCTCTCAAGCCAGTTCTGTCATTCAAGGGAGGAACAGAGACAAGTTGATTCACCCTTTATCATCCTCACAGCATTTTAAATGCAAAACTTAATCCCCTTTTCCTTGTGTCAAAAAAAGCATTTACAGTGGAAGATGAACTTATAGTGGAGGAACCTCCATACTCTCTCCTGTAAGTTCCCTGTTCCCAACCCTTCCCTGTTCCCCATCTGCCTCCAACCAAGGGCTCTGCATTTGCACCTTGTTCCTGCCTTTCCTCGGTCCACCAGCAGTCTGGTCTCCCTCAAAAAGGTTGCCTAGCAGGGCTTACTTCTGTGAAATATATAACAGACACAACATGAAAAGGAAAAGCAGTGTATGCAATATCTACCCAGGAGGTTTACGGTTTGTAGGCTGCATTGTGGATAAAGGTAGAGTTAAAAAAAAAAAAAAGAAAAGCCATACTGATCATAGGGAATTTGTGCCAGGAACACATGAGGAGCAAGTAGTGTGCTGGTGCACCTTTGGAATTGCAGCATTACCCTGCAATGTGCCGCTCCGCATACACTGCTTGTGTGTGCAGAACCATGTCTTTTTACTGGCGTGTAACTTGGCTCCTGTGTGCTTCGTGTGATGGTCTGTAACTGGCATCAGATGTGATAATGGAGCACAGTCTCCCTTTGCCCAGTCTCTGCTACAAAGTTTTTCCTTCTTTATGCCTGCTATGTTATGTCTTTTCAAGGCTGAAAATCTTTCACTTCCAAGAGGAGCTGTTCCAGACCTTAGATTAACCTTACAATTTTTTCTGAAGATTTAATAGTTCTCTGTTATTATAGGACCATGTGTGGATGGCCCAGAGATTTAGATAATTCGCTATGTTATTTGCTCTTTTTTTCTTTCCCAGTAAGTTCTACTATTTAATTTGCCTTCTTTTCCACTCCTGAGCTGATCTGTGTATGTACTACCAGAACACCAAACCATCAATCCTATGTGACAGCAGTCAGTTCAAGTGCAGCATTTTGCCAAACCTGCAGCTAAAACTTAGCAAGAAAATCAAAGTCCCTATCAACACAATAGCAAGCCAGAAAGATGCTGTTGTTTCTGGTTTGAAAATGAGTCAGTATTTGCCAGGTCCATTCCTACACTTTACCAGGAGATGGTGGCACAGGGCTCCTTTTCCTATAATCCCCACAACTTGAGGCTCCACGCATAACAGTTCTACTTTCAGATAACAATGTAAAAGAATCACACTGAAAGGCTGGCTTCTTGCAAGCATCTCACTCATAGCTGGTATACTGAAATAATTATATTTTACTAGTGGAATTTGCCCTATGGACCTTTTTCTCTTGGTGTAAAAGAGCCCTTCTTAGGCAAACAACTTTTAGAATAACAAGTTCACCAGAATATAAAAGTTCCTATTTTGAAATGAAATTGTCTATCCAGAGAAACCTCTTAGTGCTAAATTAAATTTAAATTGATGTCTGATGTTCTATATTTTGTAGTCCAAACATGGCCTTAATCAAGCACTAGGAATATCCCTTATGTAGATATTTTGGAATTGCTCTTAAAATTTATTGCTTCCAAAGCCAGATAGAAAGTATTAGGGCTAAACTTTGCAAAGTGCTACTATTTGTTATTGTACAACAGATTAATATTGTTGGCCTCAGTGAAGAAGCAGAATGAAGATCAACTAGCTGAATAAATATATTCAATGAGATGAAATTTATTGTATGATTCTATTACTCATTTCCATTTTCTTAAACAAGTCTTTGGCACCCTAAGATTTTAGAATTTTGAGGATTCTGACAGATCAGAGATGGTGCAGCAACTCTCTTCCCAGTTTCAATGGAGGCAAAATATGAGACTATGTGGTTGCCAGCGATAAATGCAATTCCATTTCCACCAACGACTTACATTATCATGGCTCCACAGGGCACTTTGGGATCTAGGATGTACCTACAGGGGCTTTCTGCCATGGTTGCTGCAACATCTTTTCCAGCCTGCCAGTCTAAGAGCATACAGCGGTGCTGGAGCAGATCTGCTTCTGTTAGGTGTCTCTTCCTTGTCACCTTTGGTACCACCATGAATATGTCAGGGCTATGACACACAGCACAATCACAGGCATGGACATGAGGTGGTAATCTTTGGTTGGGCCACTGAGGCACAAAATGTCTTCAAATTTTACCTATAAAATTTACCAAGAGACACAGCTCTCATTTGAAAGATAGAGGAACAGAAAATAAATTCTAGTAACCATCCCTTGAATATGTAAATTATGGTATGGCTTTTTTGATGGCTGGAGAATCTGCATCTACGATAGCAGCAAACCTAACAGCATTCATACACATTTTAGAACCTATTACATCTTTAATCTCTGGGCACAAATGTTTTCTCCTGCTATGAGGTTCTTTCCTGGCTGCAACCATCTTAGGGTGACTATAACATGTAGGTTGCACTCGATAATCTTGGAGGTCTTTTCCAGTCTTAGTGATTGTGTGATCTTGTTTTACACTGATTTTTCTTTTCAGACCTCTTCCTTCATCAGAGCATCTTCCATGTCATCTGTTTTTCCTACCTGAAACATAGTAAACAATATAGAAACTTTTCCTTAATAAGATATTTGCTCAAGTCACACAGTCTTCTTCAGACCTTCCATATGAGAATCACACTGCTATTAACAGTTTTCCAATGATGTAGAATATATTCTTGTTTGTGAAGTAATAAATCATAAGATTTTTTTTTTCCAGATGGCTTATGGAAAAAAACCTCAATACAACAAAAATTTAGAGAAATAAAGACAGTATAATTAAGGTTTATTCACTTGTAATAAATTCATCTCCAGCACTAGAACTGAACTGTACTTTGATCACTGAAATTCTTTTTTTGCAAGAAACCACCAAAGTAATTTCCAGCAACATCAGCAGAGTTTGTGTGACCAGGGTGTTGTCATATCAAGGACATTTACATGAAATGGATGAATTATAGTTTTCTTCAAAAGTGTTGGTTTGAGGAAAGTACAATTACCAAATTATTTTAAATGGATTCACTGTTATACCTGGGACTGGGAACTTAATGAAGGATATTTCCAGATTGGTCTTTGGTGGCTAACAGTTTAAAGGGAATGAATGATATCATATATATGCTGTGTTTACCTCTAATGAAAGCAGTCCCATGTAGGGAAGGGCAAATGTGCAGTATCCAACCAGGACTGTAGTGTGAATGGGTAAGATTTGAAGGGTGTGTTACAGGACTCAGATACATAGCCTGCTGTAGTCTTCATGCTTTTTTGCTCTTGATAATTTGCACTTTTCTAATTCCCACTGCAGTGAATGTTTTCAAGCAAAAGACACATTTAAGAATGTTTATGTTTCTCTTGCACTTTTTCTGTGATTGGAAATTCTAGTGCCTCTGTTCTTTAGAGACATGATTTGAATGCTGGATTAGGGATTAACTCTGTTTGAGGTTTTTTCCTACGTTCCAAACTACCAAGACTCACGTCAAAGATGAGTAGCTGGGTTCTCAGAATCCCAGTTCAAAACCTATCCTGCCTGGGAACTATCACAATCTGGTTTTAAGAGCTTAGTGATTCTCTGCTTGGAATTAGTGTGACTGCAAGGAAAATGCCTGCAGCTTTTGTTGCACTGAATCTAATGAAACATTTAGTATAGAGCTGACTTACAACCTGTCCAAATTCTCATGTTCTTGCAATAATTGCAGTGATCACAGGCTGTGCAAATGACTTGACTGTGGGGAGAGGGTGGATGTGCTCATTCAAGGCATTCCAGATACCAGGGCTGAGACTCAAATTGCATAGCTGGCAACAAGAAAGTCCAAAGTACTGGTAGCATCTGAACAGCAGAGTTTATGTGAGCAACTGGTGCTTCTGTAACTATCCAAATGCTCTGTGCCTTTCGGCATTGTCAGCACCTCTCCTTACTGTTGAAAGGAACACACACTGCAGTGGCCCTGCAATTCCACTGCTTTATGCTTTGTAACAACATTCTACATGGACTTTGCCATGTGGCAAAGCAAACAGTGTTACTGACAGAAGATATCCGGTCATCAAGCAGAGTCCCACTGGACCATAAACAAGGTCAGACAGAACAAACTCAGTCTCCCACATGGCTCACAGGCTGCCAGGAGAAGTTTGGCACTCGGCTCTGCTGGGGCACAGCTAGGCTGCCTTCCAGAGGCCCAGCCCTGTGGGTCTATCTTCCCTCACAGGGGTTCTCAGCTGAGCTAAACTCTCTCTAGGTAAGTCCTTTTCCTCCTAACTTCCCATATGTGTGTCAGATCATGGCTCACAGACCCCCAGCAGGCCATTTATGTTGAATGTTTATGATAAGTGGTCACACGCTTCACTGTAAACGCTATTATCCCCTTCTGCTGACTGCCACTGCAGGAAGTCGGGTGGATTAGGTTATAAAGGTTACAACCTTTAGCTTATAAAAAAAGTCTAGCTTTCTTTCAGGGCTTAGCTTGCATCCAGCTGCCCCATAGGCTGAGAGAATGCATGAGTGGGAATTGTAGAGGAAAAAAAACATCTCCAGATGAATGAGAGGCACCATAAAACACATGTTTACCACAGATTAAATACACAGTTCATAAATGAAAATTTTAGTTATTTGTGTCTATCAGAATCCTTCCTTTTTTGTCTACCTTTAATAACACTCATATAATGAAGAGGGTTCCCTATTTCGTATTAAGACAAAAGAAAGCTGCAAGGACAAATGATGCGAAGTAGACCAAGACAGATTTTCTTGGAATTAGGAAAAAATACTCCATCTCCCTACACAAGCTTTCCAGAATTGTCCAGTTCCTAAAGAATATTATCAGAACTGTGTTGAGAACAACATCAGTGAGGTATGTTTAATGCCCAGTCTCTATAGACCTTCATATTATGAACTGTAGGCACTTTGCTGCTTTTGGTGTATGTTTGGCACAAGATGTATTAGTTTTCTGTCCCCTACATATCCCCTTCTTCCAGAGGGATTTAGGATGATCCCTCTTTCTACCCCTGGTCCCTTCCACAATTCAGGTCAGCCTGCTGGTCTGGAGCATGAAGTTGCTCATCTGGAGAAAAACTGTAGAGATGCCCCACAGTTTGGTAAATAACTCCCAAATCACAATTCAGAGGTATCTATCCCATTTTATACTTCTGCTAGTAGCAGCCATTTTTCACAGACCAGTAGGGAAACTACCAATGCAGCTGTTGTTGTGCCATCTCAAACCCAAAGGCCTGGGAGGTAGATGGGGAAGGAAATTGCTCTCTTTGTGATTTCCCAAAGCTTTTGCTCTGTCCTAGCAGCTATGGGATTTTTCCTAACTTCTTTCCCTTTAGCAACAGGCCAACAACCTGTTTTTCTGCCACCACACTGATAGAAATCTTGTGGCTCTGATAAAAATCTCACCATCCTACCTTCTAATCGGCCCTGGTGCACAGATTTATCTGGATGGGATCTCACAGGAGCTGCTGCCAGTTCCTGTTGAGTTTGTGTAGGCACTGCAGAGCAGGCTGCCTCACACCATGGCAAGTCCTCATTGATCTTAACTCTGTAAAAGCCGCTGCTTTGCGCAGAGGCGTGGTCTCTCTCATCCCCTGGGTGATGCCATCTTGCCTCATGAGGAGCAATAGCTCAGGGCTTCCACTGAGTTCTTGCCACTTGGAGCAAGGGGACTCACACAAGGCAGCAATCTCCAAGTCCCCCTGAGTCAGAAGCACAGCTCCCCATGCACCAACCCAATCCTACGAACACCAATGGGCTCCTGTAAAGCACCTCTGTGTAAGGTGGGCCAGGCTTGGGAGAACAGGTCAGAAGGCCAGAGGGATGTCAGGGGTGGGGAACTCATTGATTTGGGGCTTGCACTGCCTTTGCAGTGCTCAAAACAGACTGCCAGGATCACTGTAGAAATGAGCAGTGTGCATTCAGAAGCCTCATCTTCTTAGGAAAGGAGACTCAACTTGCAAAAAATATATCCAGGATCAATATGCAATTGCATGAGAGCAGTGCAGTGAGATAGAAGCTGTCAGAGTTAGCCTCTCCTTGACACAGCAGCTGTGCAATGGTGCCTCAAGGTTTTCTACAGAGTTTAGCCCCAGTGCTCCACTGCAATAAGAGTGGGTGATCTACAGACCCACAACAGAAAGAAAGTGTTTAGGTATTTCTTGAAAACAGACAAATAAAGAGAGAATCGCAATCGTGAGTAATTGCAATTTCCATATGAGAAAAGCTGCACTCATTTAACAGCTTTAAGACATATTTTACTGATATTTCCTATGTTAGTAAGAATGGCTAAAGATGTTTGTTGTTTTTAAGAGATGTATAGAATGGTAAAAGAGACTGGAGTAATTCCTTAAGTGACATATTTAAATTACATTGTATATTTTATTGATCATCCACAGTTGATCGATTATTCATGAATGATGTTTTTTCACAGACAATTCTTTAACAGTTTATGCTATGCCTAATGTTACCGTCTCTTAAAGTTTTTTTGCCAACCTTGTGGGGTGCAAAGAGGCACTTGCAATAAGAGCTACATCAGAATAAGTCTATTGTTTCAGGGATTATTCTGTTTCTTTTTTGTCAATGATTTCTTAAGATGTCCTAGGCAAAGAGCTGGAACATGTGAAAAAGAACAGGTTGATTGAGGATAAACAGCAGCCTAAGCAGCAAAGAGCGATGTAAGGAGGAAAGGACTCTGTAGGGACCAGCTCAGGCAAATACTGGAGAAAACATAGTAGAATGACAAGAGTTGTTACCTACTGGGATAAAACTTTTAGTGAGTAATCCAGAACTGAAAGCAAAACAAAATTCCTTAGCATATATAATTAATTTTAAATATAACAACATACTTAAGAAAAAGTTATCTTCCATGGAAAATTTGGAATATGCATTAATAAGTTGAATTGTTGTGGTGGTTTGAACCTGGTTGGATGACAAATGCGACTAAAGTCATTCCATCACTCCTTTCCTCAACTGGAAAATGCAGAGAAAATAAAATGAAAGGTCCATGAGTTGACATAAGGATAGGGAGAGATCACAAATTGATTACTGTCACAGGAAAAATAGACTTGACTTGGAGAAATTAATTAAATTTATTACCAATCAAAACCAGAGAAGGATAAAGAAAGTAAAACAAATCTTAAAAACACCTTTGCCCCAGCTCAGGGAGAAGGGCAATAAGGCTCATGGCCAGTTTTATCACACGGTTCTGCTGCTGCTTCGTCCTCGGGGAGAGTAGTCTTCCCCCTGCTCCAGTGTGGGGTCCTCACACAGGAGACAGTCCTCCATGAACTTCTCCATTGTGAGTCCTTCCCATGGACTACAGTTTTTTATGAGTTGCTCCATTGTGGGTCCATCCACAGGATCAATCCTTCAGGCCCAGGCTGCTCCATAATCTTTGTTTTGGCACCTGCAGCACCTTCTCCCCTAGTTCTTCACTGACCTTGGTGTCTGGAGGGTGATTTCTGTCATTTATTCTCACTCCGCACTCCTCTGGTCTCAATTACTTCTGTGAAATAACTTTATTCCTTTCTCAAATATGTTACCACAGAGGTGTTACTATCATTCCTGATTGGCTCAGCCTTCAGCAGCAGCAGATCCATCTTGGAGCGAGCTGGCATTGACTGTCTGATATGGGGGAAGCTTCTGTCAGTTTCTTAGTGAAGTCACCCCTATAGGCACCACACAAGCTCCCACTACCCAAACCTTGCCATGCAAACCCAATACAATTATTCAACTGGGGAAAATGTTGTATTTTAAAGGTGTCAGTCGATGGTGATTTTTTACAATGTTTTTTTCTTATTAATTTGATAAGAAAAATTCTTATTTACTTCTGAATATCCCTCAATCAGAGACTAGTTAGCAGCACTACTTAGCCAAAACTGCAAATGCTGTAGCCATTATAACCCATACCCAATATCAGTGTGCCAAATAACCCAGCAATTACTCCTTAGTAGGATCAACAATTTTCCCCATGAAAAGTGTGATGCCAGTTTGTTTGTCAGAGATTAAAATAAGGAAGGGCCTGTTGAATTTGATGGTATGAAAAGTATAGGAAACTCTGGTAAAGATTATGGCAGTGGCTCCTGCAGCTTCAGTTCCAGCCTCATCAACTTCCAGCAAAGCCTTGTGAACTGCCTGCACAGAATAGGAGAAAACACTGATTTATATATGGGACAGGAAGCAGGAGTAAAATAAATTATCTTCTTATGGAACATTTCGGAGAAGAAAGGAGTAATAAATCCAGTAGATGAAATTGTATTGTATGATAAAACTCCAACAGTTTGAAACAGGAGTATTTTATATGCCAGGACTGAGCAAGGAGGGCCAAAACTTAGCATGGACACTGAAATGCATTCTCAGCTGTGCTGAGTAGAGTGGGATAAAAATACCCCATGTACAAGCTAGTTTATTTTCTTAGATGGTTTGGACTTCTACTAGCAACAATTTCTATTATTTCAGGGTTAGCTAAAAACTGCTAATATGGGGCAGTATTTGGCATCTTTAGCATTAAATCATAGCACAAACTGACATGGTCAAATTCTGCTACTGCAAACTGGAGGTTTCCTGAAAACTTTGGGAATATGAAAAATTGAGGTGTTAATCAACACCAATATCATAAGGAACTCCTCATTTGTAATTTACAAATGAAACAACTTCATTGAAACTATTATATTCCAGTGCAAGTAAGTTATTTAAAATGTTGTCCAATTTCTCTATGTATTTAATGTCCAGCTTTTTAATTAGAGCATTAATGTAATACAAAAATGAGCTGGCAGGTTCTTTCTGTAAAAAAGCACAATTACTGAGCTAGCCCCTACATGTCATTGTGAGTTTTACTTACAACTTCAGTAATATAAAGAGGGAAATAAAGTCTTTAAAAATCCCAAACACAACTGATCAAAACAACCAACCACCATACCATCATCAGCTCTGTCTACTTACTTGTGAAACCTGGAGATTGTGGTTGCCACTAATTCCAGACAGATCAGCATTACCTGAGAAAACTTCAGTAATGCCCATTTGCTCAAACAGGGTTTTAACATCATAAGACCCACTAATAGAAAACTTTGGTAACTGCAGATTTAATCTCCTGTTGATCAAAGAAAACAAAAGAGCAGTGAGCCCTTGCAGCCTCTTCACAGCCAGCAGGGTGTATGCAACTCGGCAACACTTGAAAGCATTCTTTTGATTGCAAATTTGTTTGATGGTAGTCTTTGTATTCCTTGAGCAATTTGGGCTTCCCAAGAGATGCACCATCGTCTTGTATTTACATTGTCTATTTGATTTTGGGAAAATAACCAAATTTGATCATTGTCATTCTTTCATCCCAGTGCCACATGAGCAGCTAGTAGAGTATTTTTGGATAAAGGGCTAGAGACTAAGCAGCCAGTGGTCTGCTGGACAGTGGAAAGCCTAAAGTAAGGGAAAAGGAGGATAAAATCTAAGACATGGTGAAGGAAATGAATTGTCTTAACACCATGAAAGAAGAGTTAAGGAGTCAAAAAGTAGCCAAGTAAGTTTTGAGGCAGCTATTACAATGCCGTGACCCCTTCTGTCAGGTCACAGAGCCTGCAGTTTCTTAGTGATTGTGCTCTGCTCTGACTCATTTGGGGAATTGCTTAAAACTTCCCTTTATGAAATCAGGACATTATGTCCAGTAGGAAGTGATCTGAAATTGGCATTTTCCTTTGAAAAGAGTGATGTGTGCTCAACCATATACTTAGAGTTACCTGGTCACAAGTTTGCTATCCCATTTACAAACCGTTTCCTTGGAAAGAGCATCTTCCACTTGCTTCATCTTTCCATCATCAGGCAGAATAAGCAATGCTCGTGCAGTGCCCTGGTAAGGCAACTCTACCACCACACAGGAGAGATCCTGGTCATAGTAAATGTTTGAGATACCATCACGCTGCATCATGTTGACTCTAACAGATGCATTTGGGTTCACAAAAAAATCATCCTCATGTGTACGCAAAGGATCGAAAGACTTTTCCCAGGTAGCTAATGGGGAAAAAGAGATGTTGTTGCACTCAAATGTGAAGATCATGAAGAATGCTTATCTAAATTAGACCAGCTTTAATGTAGGACACTGGAGGTATATTGATGGGAGAAGTGGCTCACTAAACTACTTCAACCTCCTTCATAACACACAATAAAGCATTCTAGCTGTGCAGTAAGCTCATCATATTTTGTGTGTACATCATGTCTTGCTGAAGAGCAACCAAAGGCTGAAGACCAGTTGAGAGTCCTTCTTTGACTGTAAGCCTACGTAATGCCTTTCATGCCATTAAGAGCAATCACTTAAGCATTCATCCCAGGACCTTCATATGCCTTTTCTGTTAGGCTGTACCCTATGCATGCTGACTGCAATCGGCCTGGTGTAGAACTCATCTACAATTAAAGAGTCCTAATATTTGAGCAAGGCTTCAGTAGCACAGGCTCCCAAGATGCTATGTCCCAGATTTTCATGCAGAGCACCTAGTAGATCTGCCATAAAACTGGGGTCCCTGCGCAAGGATGTCAGTCCATCAAATCTGACTGGCGTATACAGTCAGCATAGAGATCTTGGACACATCTTTAGTCATTATGGCCCCAACCAGTGAGGCTATGTGGATCCTTGTCTATGAGGCATCCACTAAGGTGGAACTTTTCTGTCCACAGCTTTTGAACAAATTGAGTCAAGACCAAGAAATCAGTATTTCTCAGCAATCAGATACTCTGCTTTTGGCCAGATATAATCTTTACTTGAATGGTCCTGCACAGTTTAGCTCTTTCCTAAATTGTCACTCTGGTAATAAATTATCAGAAGTTCCCTAAAATTTTTATTTTGTATCAAAACTATCTATTGAAATATTATGTTAAGTGTCTTACCTTTAAAGTAAATATAGTTAACAAGAACCAGTACAGTACTTGGATCAAGATGACCAACTAATTCAGGAATTTTCCCCTTGGTTTTCTCCTCTACATATTTATTGATTTGCTTTGTAGCTTCGTCTGGTTTATGAAAATCACTGGAGAAAAAATCTGCATCATAAAATTCTTTGGTATTTTGTAAAAATGACTCCTGTGGTTCATACCCAGTAGCTGTAAAAAGGGCATTCCCTATATTTAATGTGATATTAACATCAGCACAGTTCAGTACTGACAAAACTTTGTGAAAACTTTCATGTACATCGTGTATGCGAGTCTCATTTAGGTCATCAAAGCCAAGTCCTTCAAAAATCTGAGACAGAGTGGTTGATTTAGCACCAACAGCCAGCATGGCAAAGGCAGTGGCGATGCTCACAGGAGAAAAGAACACATTTTTATCAGCTTCTTTTGATGAAGCCTGCTTGTAAAACCTAAATACAAAATCTGCATAGTTAGAACCTTTCTTGTCACAGCTATATGTTAATAAATTTTCTCTTCCATCCTGCAGATTAGTATTGTTGACTTCATGGCAAATGTCTTCAGGGCAGCAATGGGTTACAGCACAAAGAACAGCAAGGAGCAAACACAGGCACAGGAGACACTTCATCTTCTTTTCAAATTATTCTGTCCAAAATAAACAGTCATTAAATGAGCAGATGGTAATGATGTGCTTGGTAGTAAGAAATAATGAATAGTTTGTTAGCATAAATGTTGCATAGTTCAGCTGTAAATATCTATGTGCATAGCAAGCTTAAAGCTCTCATGGGCACAATGTCAAATTTATTTAACAAATTCTAATAAGTTATAGACTAAAATGTCAGGCATAAGAAAGTCATAATACTCCATGGTAACTGCTCTGAAAAAATGATAGTTTTTTCCATTGGCAATGAAAATATAAACCTGCAGTCCATAATCTTTGTTAACAATGACATTATCTTCTCAAAACACTGTCTTCTATAGGGTACATCTAAACAAACAAGTTTTTGCAAGGTAAGACAGGGTGTGGGTTTCAAAGACATAAAATACTCCACAGAACCTGCCCAAAAGCCATTTGATATATGTAAAGAAATGTGAGGCAGCTCACTAGTCACTGGGACTGAGTAAATGCCCTCACTTTCCTCAGGGCAGCAGCATATGGACAGAGAGCTATCATGGACTATCCTGTGCTTGTTAAATTCACACCCCTATTTACTTCATGGTTACTTACTCACATGGCCAGTTGCTGGCCGAAACTGATAAATGATGGAAGAAAGTCAATTACATGAACTTCAAAGCAAAAGCCTGGAGCATCCTGTGCCATGACAGCAGTGCACAGAGAGGTGGGCACAATGACAAGTGGCAAGAAGCAAGTTTGCATCAGATAACGAGGTGCGTGTTTGGAAAGAAGGAATCCTTCTTTTGGGGGAGCTGCAACGAGTGTTTGTAATTTCTTAAATGGTGGTGTGCCTCTCACCATGGGTGAACCTTCATGGGGTGTGGGAAGGATCTGGATCAAAGAGGGAGAGAAACACTCATCCCATTTGGACATCAAAGGACACAGATTAATTCTCTTGGAGATAACAAGTTTCTTCATTATGTTTATTCTCCTAAAACTGACATGATATACTTCACCTGCTCTCCACACGAGCTGGAACAAATCTCTGGTTTACTGAATTCAGTTCCCTGCAGTTCTGGGGAGACATCTCATATAAACCCTCTTCAGAACTTAACAAGCTATAGATGAAAATAAGGTTTTTGTCCTCACATATTCAGTGTGAAAACATTTCTAGAACTTTTCTACTGTCTTGGGTCCTCTTCTGGTTTCCAGCCAATACAGCCAGCTTATATCCTTTTCTTTCAGGAATGTATTTGCCCATGCCTGTGGTAAAGTTCTCTTGGTCCTACATTCATTCCTAGATGTGAAAGATGACTATATATACTATCTAATAATTTAGAGTTTCTGATGGCAGCCCAAGTTCAAGGATTCTTGGTGATTAACCAGTCGTTTTATTTTTGTATTGATGGTCTTTCTTTTTTTCATAGAAAACATTTAGGTAGCTGTATGTTCTCATATTTGCTAAGATCGGGGTGTAGTGAGTCTGCCTGAGATCCCACTGCAGTGCCCCACAGTAACAAGTGATAACACTAAACTTGAATTTCCTTAAAAGAAAAGATGGAGTATGACCCTAGATGGGAATATGATAAAACTATTTGCAGTTAACTTTTAAGCAGAACTCTGCCTCTTTTTCATAGTGAAAGAAAAAAAAGGCAAAACCCAAACAACCTGTATGTACTGTGGAAAAAGAAGAAATAATATAGTATGAAAGGTATTTCAAAAGTATTTGATGTTAAACATGTCATAGTCCATTTTTCTCTAATTATTTGACATATTGGACACTTAAGCAAAAAAGAAAAAAATAATTTAACTTCTTGTGTCTGTACAGAGCTTAGCCTAAATTTTAAAGAATTTCTGAAGCAGAGGGTATGGTTCAGGGGATTTTTTTTGCAGCACACTTATATTAGGCATGTTTTTAACTTCTGCTGTAACAGATCAGTTTAAAAACTTCTCCTGGTATCATAACTCTCTACAGAAGTCTAAAAGAAGTACTTCTGTCAAAAGCTGGGAGACACTGAATATTGTCATCAAGTTTTCTTCATGTACTTTTCCTTTATGAGATGAAAACCATGTTAATTTCAACATTTTGAGATTAGAAAATTTCTGACACCAATATTTTTGTTAGCATTTCAAAGCTGAAGAAATTCTAAAGGCTTTGTTAAATCTGGAAGTAATTTTTATGCAAATTAGAAATTCAGAAAATAATTCTCTTCCAGACCACATATTAGTTTGTCTATGGGAGGAAAAGGGGCAATTAAATTTAAATTGTGGCCTTCCACCTACCCCCTACACTCACCCCAGACCTAATTAGAGAGCCTGGCCTTAGCAATTCAATTGTTGCTTTATAAATTAAGTCACCAGAAGAGTTTTTAAATTGGACTGGTTGCTCAGTCACTAGTGGGATTATACTAATTTTGAGTCACTGTGAAGGCTGTTTCCAACCTGAAAGGTGATTACATCAGTATTCTCTTTTAACGAGTACTTAATAAGTCACCATGACTTCAAAGGGGTTTTTAGTTTGATTTCAGTCTAAGCAAATTCCTCCAGAAGAGCAGGTCCCACTGATCCCTTGCACATCTGCTTGGTTAATATTTCATTGCAACATCCACACAGAACCCAGTCACAAACAGAAAAATGAAATTAACCTAATATTGTAATTCCACTGACTGCAGAAATCATCATCTTCAGTTCTCTAAAAACAAAAATGTGTGTGGTACTTACAAAATCAGAAGCCCCGTTGCATCCAGCTCACCATGCTGTTTTCCACACTGCTACTTATACTGCTTCATCATCTTCTGCTTAATTAGAGATGTTAAACATTACACAGACCCGATAAAAATTAGAGCCAACCAAAATAAAGGAGGAAACAAAGCAAATATTGATGAAACAGGGTTCGCAAGGATCATCTCTGTTATTCAGCCAAAGAAGCTGACAATCTTCAGCCATTTCCATAGCAGCTGTGACATCCTCTATGTTGCCTCTGACCATGCGGAAGAGCTTAAGTGCAAATGTTTGATTAGGACCCTACTGGAAACCAGGAGGTTGTGCCTGGAATCACTTGAAACAAGGACTATCTCTTGGTGCCAAAAGTCAGATCTTCTGTGTTGTGATGAAGCACACATGGAGCTGACAGCCACATATCACATCAGGTCAGTGCTCTTCCAAAATCTACCCAGAGATAAATCTTCTGCATGATCCTCAGCCTGGATATGGATGACAAAGTAATTGCCTGTACCTTCTCACTCTGCAGCTTAATACCACTGAGGGGGTATGTGATAGACACGTTTCCATGATAGATGTCCCACCCTGGCTCACCATCTTTCTCAGTTCTGTGTGCATCTCAGTTCCTGCCTTGGAAGAGTACAAGTGGTGGGAATACAAGAAGCAGGCTGTTTACTCCCACATGTTGGCACACTGCATGTGCTCATCCACTTCTCATTCTCCTTGCCCTCTCACACAATTTTAAATTGTTCAAATGAAAACAAGTGCTGTTTGTTTCTATTACCTTTTCCCAATATGAAATGCTGATGGATCAGGATGACTGAATTTTTCCAGTTAACAATAAAGACCATGATTGAGTGGTGACATGAAATACATTTCCCCATTTGTGATTACTCTTTTCTTTGTACTTGTTTACTCACATGTGTAATTTTGTTGTTACAAACATAGATAAACTTGGAGACAGAACATAGATAAACATTGTCTGGACACTCCCCTTCTTTGTTTTCCTCTATGTTTCTTCCACTCTCCCCCTCCCCCTTCCCTTTTTACTTGCTCCTTCTAACTCTGGCTGTAAAGATCACAAACACAAAGATTACTTTACTCATCAAAGCCCAAGTGAATAACAGGTCATGATGGTCAAGGACAAACTGTGTTACAAAATGGCTATAAGCCTCTTGTTTTCTCTTTCATTTGTGATGCCTTGTAATTACTGTTTTGTTTTTAATAATGTTAAGCTAAACTTTAACAAGGCATTTCCTTACCATTTCATTATAGCAGCAGAAATAAGGTACTACAGCAGCTGGAAACTAAAACGATGAGCAGACAGACGCACGCATGCCAGGTGCACCACGCACTGCCACAAGCCATTACAGTCCCACCTCCCTGCTAACCACAGTGTCAACTCTAAGTCATGAAACCATGTTAACCAGCTTCATACTGATAATTTGTCTAATGAACTAGATCTTTTGCTCTACCATTTTTTTTATAGGAATAAAAGTATAGAACGTGGAAATAACAAAAGAGATGTGTTTTATTCCTTCTGATAATTAAAACCATGACAATGTCTACATTGCCTGAGTCCATGTTACTGCTCTATAGTTCATGAAGGTCTGTTTCTACACCACACCTCAGCTCACATTTTGATGTCTTTAGAAGAAATAGAGCCATATATTAATTTCATGCATTTACTAATAGATTGAAACATCTTTCAGACTGTTTTGTTTTGAATAGAACATTCCAAAACAAGTTTAAAGAGCTCTTAATTAACCATTAACTGGTATATTCAATGACAAGAGAACCACTCAACTTGTCCAGTATTCTTTTTATGCTTCTATAGGTAAGAAAATTAGAGTTTTTTTGTCAATTTAGCAACAATAAAACTCTTCTGGGATTATGGCTCACAAATACACAAGTTACCTAAAATATCAAAAAATTTTATACCTATAAATCTATTATGTGGTAACATAAACAGAGTTATTTTAGTGTAAAGAATACAGCCCACAAGCATATTGACAAAGCAGCAATTTGAAGGAAATGGAGTATGGAATTAGGAAGGAACTGGACACTGACTTCCCCTCTATTTCCTTGCTGATAGCCTTGAATTATGTCATAGTCTTTGGGAAGGGTCAGGCACTCAAAGTGCAGGAAAATTGCAAAGATTGGAGATTTATGCATGTCTGGTGAACTATGGTTTTTCTACTCTAGATGAGGTATATAATGAATAATAAAGACCCAATCTGTTCATAGTGGTCATGCCATGCTTTCAATACTTCTTGGAGAATCTCCTCTACTGTCCTGTCAGAAAGACAAAATTCAGTAGTTTAGAAAGGGACTGTGAAATTAGGATGAAATATAGTCTATATATAGTGTAGAAAATTTGCACAAGGAGGGGTAAGTTCTGCTCACAGAACTTTTTTCCATTGGAATTAGCATCATTCATATGAACTAAGCATCATTCGTATGAACTAAGTGAAGAAAAGGGACAAGAATTAAAAAAAAAATTACCAATGGCAATGACCAATAGTGAACACTTATCATAATTTTTCAGTTGTAAAACCAATTTCAGTCACCAATTCTACACTAAATGTAGCAGGTGTGTTACATGTATGGTGCACCAGTAACAACTGAACACCTGGATCCCCTATTGCTGCTTTAGTGTGTGCGAGTTGGTGGGTATGATACAGGAACCATAATCTCCTATAAAAGGGGCAGGAGAATAGGAGAATACTGATATTAGTAATGAAAGAGCTACCAAGATTTTAATATCTGGGTGATTTCCATCTGGGATATTGTGAAAGAACAGTATACATTCTGTTTTGTTTTCTTTCTAAACCCAAAAATAGATGTCAAAATAATCTTATTGACCATAAAGATCTCCGATAATGTCTTTCATTGGCCAAGTACTGTTCAGGATACTGGAATGATTTCAGACAGGGATGGACCACCTGATGTGAGAGCTGCTGGACTGAAAATTCAGGATAGATGGCTATCTTTGTTGAGCAGCTCAGTTTTGGCCTTGGGAACATCACCAACACTAATAGGCTTCAGTTTTCTCATTTTTAAGATAAAAATGACACATCTAACTTCCTCACTGAGATTAGATGATGTGGCAATAAAAATTACTTTCAAAGGTCTTGAGCATTACTTTAGTTCTTTATTGAATTTAATAAAGACAGCATCATTTTTATCAGTTTTATTCCATGACACCTTCCTTGGTAACAGTGATACACAATTTGAAAATCTCTGGTCTGCAGGATGTAGAGTTATACAGCTTCAAAGTGAAACTTGAAAGTTTCTTCAATTGTAAGCTTCCATGAAAAGTCCTATGGACTTTACAGAAAGTGTCTTCTTTCCTGGTTAGCTTAGTTCTTACATTCAAGGGGTGGTAGTTATGAGGTACATTACAGCATGGGGATGGGTGATTAAGCTGTTTTATTGCAAGTAGTGCACCTATATGCACCACATGACACAGCACAAGCCAATCCTTTTACCAGATATTATTCCTTCATGTCTAGAAAATGCAAACATCTGTTGCCAGCAGCTACAGCATAAGAATCTTATACAGGAAAGTAGAGAAGTATAAAACCATTGCACTCACTGAATTTATTTTTTTTTTTGCTTTTTCAGTTTGACCCAAGCATCATGCCAGCACTGATTGTTTCATCTGAACCTCTTAATCTATTGCCCATCCAGTATTGTGCTTTTAAAATCATATTATTTACCTGTGGTAAGGCACCTAACTCCTGCTCTGACTATGTAAGCTAAGAGAGGAAAGATGGTCAGTCTTCCTGGGTAGCTGTAAGCAGCCAAGAAGCTAAGTTTCTGTAATGTGAACCTGTGACTGAGCTGGGAAGGGAAGCAGAAACTCCCAAGTCCCAGCCCAGTGCTTTGTAACTACTGGTCTGTCCTTCTTTCCTAATAATGTTCTTGCGTTAAAGAAAGAAAGGAATTAATCAATTAATTATGGGTTTCCAACAGCAATATAGTACTTAAAATTTTAATAAATGTGTGTCTATACAACATGAAAATATACTTAACAAGAACCATCCCAATGAGTAATTCAAGACTTAAGCAACTAACATTATTCTGAAAGCCTTCATTAAAAAGTTCTTCTTCACCTTCCCATTTGGTCCACTGACCCTGCTATCTGGGACCATCTCATCTGAACTGCTTTCTTTACCTCCTTTGTTCTCCTGAGTAATACTGGATCAAATGTCTACCTTGAATCACACAGCTGATCAAGTAAAGTTGGTCAAAGTGGATTGAAGTAAACAGTAATGACATTATTCTGTGACTCAGAAGCTCAGCTGTTCAAGCAGACCATATGGATTTTGGCTGATGCTCAAAGAAAGGACACAGGAAGTGGTCTTGCAAGCTGGAGTAAATTTACCTTTTTTATTACACCTTGTCAGAACAGCTTTGTTGAAAATGAGGGTACAAACACAGGAATGCGCCAGGGAACAAGTGCAGACAGGAGGCAGGTTTCAATTTTATTTTGAATGGATATAGAGTAGATTAAATTTTGCTGTGGCCACCGCTTTTAACCATGCTGGGAGAACATTTAGACCAACACCACATAGCTTTTAAAAATCTTCTCTAGATCAATATGCAGGCAAATTAAACAAAGCCATTTTTCTATGTAACAACTATTACACAAGCATCTCAAATCTTACTTTTAACAGCAAAACTGTTGAAACTGTGACAAAACTTCCCTAATCCAAACTTGACAATACCCTGTCTAGTGCTGTCTGCTACATGCTGATATCTCCTCTGACATTTTTTTCCTGCCTTTCATCACATCACACCACACACAGTCACTTGCAGACCACTCTCATCTTGGCACACCATTCCTCTACCTCTGCTTCCTCCATTTTCTTGGAGAGCAATGGCAAATAGAGCCTGTTGAAGATTATAGAGGAAGGCATTCCCAAAGGAGTCACAGTAAGACCCTTCCTTGAAACTTAACCTCTGGGCGTGAGGGAGAGCCCAGACTGATTGTCACAGAATACCCAGGTGTCTTTTTGGATAGAGCAGCACAGCATTATGGCACTTCTAGGGCTGGGGTCAGCAAGAACGGGGCTCAGCCGTAGAGAGCAAAAAGGTTAATCAGGTCACAAAAACTTCTAGGTGACGATGTCCTGCTCTTAGGTTCATTGATCAGCCAGTGAGAGTATTTTATTTTTCTTGATGGTGCAATGTTTTTAAATTAATGCCTTTGGTAGAACTTAGGTGGGTGGGGATTATGAAAACCAGTTTGAACCGGTCTTTGGCCTTTGTGAATGCTCCGACTCTCATACTAATGATGATTGAATTAATCTCTTAACAAACACCTTTGTTTTTCTAATTCGCCTCCACACACTTAATTACTATAGCTCCAAACCCAACACCCAGATATTACAGCAGAGATGGCACTTAGTCTTCCCTGATCTCCGGAAATCTCTCAACTATTGGGATCCTTCCTGAAGTAATTTCTGAAGCACAGTGAATAGTGTTTCCTCACCAGAAACAGAATCCTGGAAGCCAAGACTATGTCTAAGAGGATTCACTGTCTACAAAGGAAGACATTTTTTACCAGCATGTTCTAAACATATTTCTGTTCACAGTTTAGTGTAAAAGCAATTATTTTTACTTGTGCTGTATAGCATTCAGTGGCCAGCCAAAGCTAAGAAGTCCCTAAATCCTTTGAGCTGGAGGCCCCCACTTATGGTACTAGGTAGATGGTAGTAGGGTTATACCAAAGCTATAACTTCAGTTTTCTATTACTTACAACCTACATCGCAAATGCTCAACATTTTTTCCCACATCTGAGAAACTTTCCTAGATTGCACAAGTATCCAGATTCTTCCTGTAGCCCTTAATGTTCCACTCAAAAATCCTTTCTCAGAAAAACTTACTGGAAATTGTCTGAAAGAGAAGTTTCCGTGTAAGAAAGCAGAGTCAGAGAAACCTTAGCATGAATATTTGACTTTGCCAACATTTTGAAAGAGAAATAATGAAAATGTTCTATGCTAATTTTTATTTTACAAGATAATATGAAGAGAATGATTTTCCTACTATTTAACAATAAAATGGAAAACAAAACTCAAAACTATTTTAGGCAATTTGCTGAGAATTAACATTTTTGTCACAATTTGTGAAAAATTCAATATATTGAAATTTCTCATGGGAGAGAAAGGTAATTTATTTTATATGAATATAATAAAAATAAGGGACTATGAATATTATTTAAAGACAGAAATATCTGACTGGAAAAAAAACAATTGTTTACAGGAAAGTTTTGATCATGCACTCAGTTCTTGAAGTCAGAGTGGAAAATCCTCTGCATCAGTTGTAGAGGACCTGAGAAATGAGGTTGTCATTATTTTGCCACTCATAGTTTTATTCCCAGTTGCCTTTTTTGTTAACTAAAACCAGATTTATCATATAATCTAAGGAAATAGATGTTGAGGAAAAACAATTTAGAACTGGTATGCTGAGAGCTAATTCACATTAATAAATAAATTTTATTCGAGTTTACTTTGAATCTGATGGGAAAAAATTATTACTAATGAGATATTCCCATTTTAACAAATATCTAAATACATTTGATATAGAAATAAAAGAACAAAACCCAGAAATATTAAAAAAGAGATATGAGATCTGGTTAGAATCTTTGTGAAGGTTCACTGGTAAATAGCAAGGCATTAATTTGATTGTAAGAAATATAATTAATGGTTGCAAAAAGAACAAAACTGCAAATATGAAGGCAAACATAAATTGACCTACTTCAACCATTCAAAGTGACAAAAATACCTTTTTAAACTCTCAGAAAAACCCAAGCTTCTTTTTTTTTTTTTTTTTTTTTTTTTTTCCTAGTGAATGCTTCTAAAGTACTGAGTCATATAATTTGGCTCAGATTTTTGGTAATTTCCTACTGAACCATTGAGCTGATAGAAGTGTTGCTGTTAATTGAGGAAATAAAAATGCCCTGAGAGGTCTTGGACAGCCTTGGGCACAGCAAGAGGAAATGAGCACTTAGGCTTTGGCAGTAAATAGAGGCTACACATACACAGTAGAATACATATATAGTGTACACGTATACACAAGCTTTCTCTCTTTCCCTTTCTCCACATCTCCAACTGTTTGGTTTCCTTTTTCCTTGCCACTTAGCATAGAAATTACATATTCAGTGGCCTATCCAGCATCACTGCAAAATCTCTGTCCTGAGTGGAAATGACTAACCTGAGCCCATCATGCCAAGTATAAACCAAAGGCTTTTCCCCTTGTGTTCTTTGCCTTGTATTTAGTGATTCTCCTCTGATCATCTGGCCACTGGGTACTGTGAGATCCTTCGCAAGGAACAAGGTGAAACGCCAGAAAAATGTGTAATGTCACAATTTATTAAAGTCCCATGTCATCTCCAACTTCTCTGAACAACGCACGCCTGAACACTCTGCTTATAAAGGGTATTCCCTCCCTACTAGTTTGTGATTGGTTTAGGTCCTGCCCTGAGGAATTTTATAAGTTTTCAGAAGTATGTGGCATATACCAACAAAACCATTACAATATGTGGACATATCAGCTCTTCAAAGAATTCTTTGGCAAAAAGTTCTGGCTGCTGCTGTAAAAGACAATAAAATGTTTCTATAAAAACATTAGCAATAAGAAGATAAAGAGAATGTCCATCCTTTATTGGATGCAAGAAGGAAGATTGTCACAATGGATGAGGAAGGCACTGAGATTCTCAGTGCCTTTTTTGCCTCAGTTGTTAATAATAACACCCACTGTTCCGAGCATACCCAGATGCCTGAGCTGCAACACAGGCACAGGGGGAAGGATGAAAACCTCATAAACCAAGGGAAAATGGTCAGCAACCTCTTGCACCAATTAGACACACACAAGTGTACTGAGAGAGCTGGTGGAAGAGCTCACCAAACCACTTTCAATCATTTATCAGCAGTTCTGGCTCTCCAGGGAGGTCCCAGACAAATGGAGGTTGGCAAATGGGCTGCCCATCTACAGGAAGGACCAGAAGGAGGATGTGGGGCATTACAGGACACTCAGCCTGACCTCATTGCCCGGGAAGGTTATGGAGTAAATTCTCGTGAGTGCCGTGACACAGCATGCAGAATTCAACTGGGTGATCAGGCCCAGCCAGCACAGGTTTATGAAAGGCAGGTGCTACTTGTACTGACCTGACCTCCTTCTCTGACAGGGTGGCCAGCTGAGTGAATGAGGAATGGCTGTGGATGTTATGTACCTGGACTTTAGTAAAGCTTTTGATAGTGTTCCCCAAAGCATCCAGCCAAAACAACCACCTGCGATACTACAGGCCAGTGGCAGAATGGCTGGAAAGATGCCTGGTGGAAAAGGACTGGGGGTGCAATTTGACAGCAGCTGAACATGAGCCAGCAGTGCCCAAGTGGCCAAGAAGGCCAATGGCATCCTGGCCTGTGTCAGCAATAGTGTGGACATCAGGACCAGGGCAGGGATTGCCCCCTGTACTCAGCGCTGGTGAGGCCAGACCTCAAATCCTGTGTTCAGTTCTGAGCCCATCATGACAAGAAAGACATTGAGGGGCTGGAGCATGTCCAGAGATGGGAACAGAGCTGGAGAAGGGTCCAGATAATCAGTCATATGAAGAGTGGCTCAGGGAGCTGAGGTTTTTTAGCCTGGAGAAAAGAAGGCTGAAAGGGAATCTTGTCACTTTCTACAACTCTCTAAATGGAGGAAGGAAGGTGTAGTCAGGTCGGGGTTAGTTTCTTATCCCAATTTACAAGTGATAGAAGAAGAAATATGGCCTCAAATTGTGCCAGGGGGTGTGGAGTGAGGCAGGGGGTGGTTAAATTGAGTATTAGGAAATAATTCTTCATGGAAAGGGTTGTCAAGTATGGGAACAGGCCACTCAGGGAAGTGGTTGAGTCACCACCTCTGGTGGTACGTGTGGATGTGGACTGGGTTGGACTTGACTATTTTGGATTAAGGGCTAGAGTTGATCTTAAGGGTTGATCTTCCAACCTAGATAATTCTATGTTTCTATGACAGTCATGTTTATTATTTTGTCATACTTATTCCTAGAACTACAAATTCTGCAGTTTCAAAAAACCTGAAGTTGATCTAACTAGTCTGCACTCCAGAGGCATGCTTGCATCTTTTTGAAAAAATTGAACACCACATTTGTCACTTCCTATTAGTGTGGTATGGAGATAGTTTAACTGTTGCATCAGTGTGGAAAGCTTAACATTTTTCTTCTTAAGACAGCTAGGAGCTCTTGCATGCATACTAAACAATCAGGGTAATTTGTTGTTACTTGCTCTTTGACTGCTTTTTTTCCTCCCTGAATACTATTCTATTGTTAGTTCAGCTTGGAGTAGTGGTTTAAGCTCAGCCACTGCATAGGAAGCCCATGTGCAATGGATTGAGCTTTTCTGTTTTGCCACTGCTCCCCCTTGAACACTTTTACACTTTGGACATCTACTTGTGCCTCAGGCTCTTTGAAATTATCTCTTTTAAAAAGAATAAACTATTTTGTGGTATTTCCCTCAAAGTTCTCCTTGTCCTTTCTTATTACAGTTTTAATGTTCTGGAATTGTTCTTTTTGGCAAGGGGACATTCCCTGAGCTGATAATGATTTCAATTTCTGAATCTTTTCTTCTTAATTCTAGTTCAGTTTTCAGTGTGAATATATATATATATATATATATATATATATATATATATTTGTTTTTTCTGTTTACAAGTTAGGGTTTCTTGGATTTACTTTAAAATGCATTGCTGTACATTTTTACAGAAATGCAAGCTGCAAGATCTGATTTTGTCAGAAAACTATCTGTGACCTAGGAAAATCTGCAGTGCCTTTAGATTGATGTAGATTACAAATATCTGCAAGCACCTGAAGAAACACCCTGCCAAGGTTTGCTGTGGATCCAGTGATGTAGGCAAGTTTAGTACACCTAATTTTCAGTTTGGGAAGCACTAAATTTATTTTTTCTTATTGACTTATTTGAATGCCATAGATATGAGTTTTTATTCACTGTGATTTTAATTTGGAAGTGGGTTCCTCTATAAAAAGCTTCTAAGCAATTTTTTTGTTTCCCTGCCCTAATTTATTAAAACATAAAAAGGTATGATACAGATGGCCTGTATTTTGTTTATGGAATAACAGGAACTTCAGCTCAAAAATGTGCCAAGACTGATAACACAGCTACTAGAGGGAGTCAAGAGACAGCTTTTTAGAAGAGTCATGAGAGACACTCAGAAGCTACGCACTTGATAGAGTAGAAGCAGCACACATTCTAAAGGTTTTGAAATAAACATCTTTGCGTGAAATGAATGTCCAGCCTTCCCAAAAGGTTCTCTGCCTAGCAGAGATAACCTACTATTTATTGCTCAGGCTAAAGGCAGAGGGCTTTCTGAAACTGGCATTACTGTGCCAATCTAATGTATATGAGCAGTAAATTAATAATTATTTGTTGACATTAGTCAAAAAAACCTGCTTGAACCATATTTAATTCTTAACTCTGAATTATAGAAGGAAAATAGCAAAATTAGAAACTTTTTAATGTCATGTTTATTAATTGTTGTTGTTCTCCCATAGTACATTTGTCTGCATATTTCAAGGCTGTGCAAAGACTGGTGTAAGTGCTTAATACCTATTAACAGACTAACCCACTTTAGTCAGTAATTTACCCCTCCTGCAACCAGAGATCAGACATATACCAGGAACATGAGCAAAGAAATAAAATAATGATAGATGTTGTAAAAACCAGAAGAAAAAATAGATAGGAAAGAAAACAAGAAAATAAAATAAGCATGTTCATTGTGAATGTGACTGTTTATTGTGTCTCCTAATAGTGAAAACAGCCCTTTATAATATTGTGGCTATACTAACCATGAAGCAGATGAGAAGAAGAGTACCAATGTTGTATTACCAGACAGTCTGGGAACAGAAAGGGTTATATCAAGAGACATGGCAAGTACCACTGATGGGGTATGGGTCTTATTGGTAGGGTGCCTGGTCCTACAAACAATACTGGAATGGTGCTTACTACCATGGGTAATCTCCCAGGCAGACAGTAATGGTACCCACACTGGCACCTGGGGGACATGGCTTGTGCTTCGTGCTGCCTGGGGACTTCTAGGAGCTACTTTAGGTGCAGGCATAAGCTAGGATTAGTCTTCTGGCTGCTCTGAGCGGTATGTTTGATTCACAACGGTTGGCTCCAGGGTGCCAAAGTGCAGAGATCAGATCTATCTCTTTTTTCTTAGATCAAATTCTTAGAACCTCAAAAGTTTGCCCTGGAATGAGTCTGGACTATAGATTACAGAGAAACAGCAGGCAGGGCAATATATATCTGCAGGGGAAAAACACCCCTTCTTTGAGACCCCTTTGTAGCAGCCAAGCTGGGACAACAGCTGACAGGCAAGGGTGTAATAGACTCACTGGACAACAATGGTACTAGGCAAGGTAATAAGCATATGCATGTTAAGTTTTATGCTAGCTATGAACTTCATGTTGGTAGGAAAGTTGACACAAATAGTAAAGTGACATAACTTGTACCTATTTGTCAGTCAACATAAAAATATAGGTGAGAAGGCAGCCATGAGGGAAGAAGCAGACGTACACAACCCTCTCCACCCACATGCTCTTCATCTTCCCTGCTAGAAGATGTATCTAAGCTGTCAGTATCACACAGGCCTATTTTTGTCCCAGAGCAATGACAGTTCTGCATGAATGCAACCTTCTTAAAAAAAAAAAAAAAAAAAAAAAAAGAAGCAAGGCCCAAACAAACATGCAACTATGATAACTTAAACTGATGAAGAGTCTCATCTACAAAAAACAGTGAATAACATCAGTTAAGAGGTGGAGAGGCCCTCTGTAGCCATGCCATACTCATCAGGTCTAATACTTGATCTAAGAGTGGTCATCACCACATACCTAACTTGTACATTAACTTAATTTTTTTTCAGAGGGTTCACAATTTTTCCCATGAAGAGTATAGTGTTCTCCATAGTTATGACCATTAGGAAGGGCCTGTCGAATCTAACGGTAGCTGGAACGGACATGGGCACTATTTCCATGCCTGTGGCAGCTGCTGCTTCGGTGCCAGTCTCATCCACCTTTACCACAGCCTTATGAATGGCCTGTGAAGAAACAGATATTTTACAAGTCAAGGGGGTACAAAACTAGTCACCTAAATAAGAATAAAAGTGTCTGAAGTAGTTACTGGTAAGAAATGAGCGTCAGATGGACAGATGTGAGTCCACTGCTTAAAGATTGCAAAGTTAGGGTGGGGGGCGGCAGGGGGGAATCAGCAAGCTACATGCAGCATACCTTTCTAGCCCCAGGGAGGATAAGTTACTCTCCACTGGAGGGGCATGTCCCTGCTAGTGAAAACATTTGCTTTGTTTCTTTTCTTATTCTTTGCATCTACTCATGGAGATCTGTACAGCTAGACCAAATGTTAAGAGAGTTAGACCATATTTAACTGTGTATTAGAAGTTCATATAGTTAAAGAAACAACATGCAGATTAGCACAATGAATAGGAATCTTAAATTATGTTTCCTTAGTTCCTTATGTTTTGGGAAAAATGGGAGCAAAGGTGAAGGGCCAAAAATGGAGGGTCAAAGCACAGAAATACAACAGTTTGACCTTGCAAAATCAAGATGCTGACAGATCCTGATTTGTTAATGTCCACTTGAGGTCATGAGGACATTTGTTTTCTTCATTAGACAATTAAGTTTGCCCTGATTGTCAGCTTTAAACTCTAGGTTTATTGAAGCATGATCTGTCTGTAGCTTTTGCCTGAGCCTGGCAGTCATTGTTCATATGCTTGAAGACAAATGTTTATAAAAACAGCATTTTCATTCCCCCCACACAGTTTAAAAGCAAGCAGTGTTTTTCCTCTTCCCTCACCTCTACAAAATACGAGAAGTGATACATCCTACAGCTCCCTACTTGCCCACAAGCAGGCTAAAGAAGGCAGACAATCAGAAGCAGCCAGTGGTGACTGTAACAGCATGCTACAAGAGGATACCAAGGTGTGGATAAATAATGATTTGGTCATGTATGTTTTATAAAGCTGCCCCATGCAGGTCAAAATAGCCTTCTAGATTAAAAAAATACAGACTAGTAACTTGCTCCAACCCAATTAGACATACAGTACAACTAACGTGGATAAAATACTCTGTATGCCATCAGCTGCCTTTTCATGTGAAGCAAAGCCTTTTATATGAGTTTTGCACCACGAATAGTTGTGCAGAAAGTGATGCAAGTATCAGTAACCATGTGCCCATAAAACAAAAAGCAGTATGACTTACCTGGGAAATTCTGTGCTGGGGCTGCCCAGTGATCCCAGACAGGTCAGCCTTATCAGTGAATAGATCCATGATGCCCATTTTATACAAGATATCTTTTAGGTTATATGTCCCATAAAGCGTGAATTTCGGAAGATACAAATTTACTGACCTGTCAGAAAAGAAGTGCAAGAATACAGTGAAACATTTGATCAGTTATCACAAAACAACATAGACTCATAGACTGCAGCCTCCCTCTAGTCTACATAGGAGATGCAAATTTTCTGAAGTTAGTGATCTCTTGTGCAATCAACTGGAAGCACCTCAATCATGAGCCATTACTGAGGATGCAGAGCAAGCTGACCACAAAAAAAAATCCAACATGTTCAAGTTCACTGAATGTTACTTTTGGAGAAAAAAACTGGCCTTGTGTATTTATCATATAGAACAGGACTGATAAAATGGAACTATATCCACTGAAGAAGGAAGACAAGAGTACGTAGTGATAGAAGGATCAATGCCAAAATAAAAGACAAAAGCAAATTTACAGAATATAGTTAGCCAATAGATAATTTTTTTCTGTATCAAGCCCAGTGTCTGACTTACTCAGTTTTAAGTGACTAGATTGCTGCTTCCCATAAATTAACCGAAGCTCTGTGTTTCTGACTCATTTCTTCCTTGTTTTTCTCCTAAGTATCTAACAATTACTTTTCAAAGGTTAAGCCCAACATTTATGGCTAGAAGCAGCATAATGAGACAGAGGTTAGTGATAGCTCTGACATTAGGTACTATTTTCTGGTGAGAAACCAGGACAGCTCTCCAGGGCTTTAGGTCAGGGAGATGTGGAGCACTTAATGAAGCTAGCCTAAGAGAAAGTCATCCAGTGGGCAGGTGGAAAGGAAAAGGACCATACCTCCAGCATTGCACAGCATCTAATGCCAGCTCTGTCTGTATCTAGAAACAAGAGTGCTGGTAGTTTGGTAACAGGTTGCTGACCTCTTACTTCTCCCTGATTTCAGTCTGTGCTGATTGCTGCCCTGAATGAGGCTGCAGCTATCACTGAATCATCTGCCTTACTGTTACCTAAAGGCACTTCTTCCCCCCAATTGCTTCCAGAGGAGCTGCACTTGCTTCCAGAGGAGTGGGAAAGCCACAGACACACACACAGTAACAATGCAACCAGGAAAGGAGCAGTGGGATACACTTTCCAGAAGTGAAAGTGACATTTTCTCTATAGTTCAGCTATTTAAAAAATGTCAGCTGTCTGTGCTGGTGACACTTCAGCACTATTCTCTTTGTCAGCCACCAGAAATGAAAGATGTCCTTCACAACGCTTCTGCCACTAATATCAACATCAATTTGCAGACAGAAAAGGGACAAACACATAGCTTACAGCCTTTACATGATTCTATATAATACTTTCATTTATTAAGACCTCCCAGAGACTCCAAATAATAGCTGATAAAATCAATTGTTTTAAAGATTAAAGGGAAAAGGAGGAATTTGTGTCATTATTTTGTAGGAGAGAATGGTTATGATGAAAAATGGGGAGCAGCATGAAACAAACTTGTCTTTCACTGTGATTCTTTTTCATGTTATAAGGTGGAGAGAGGAAATACAAATTCCTCCAACTTTATTTACCATTCGTCTTGATAACTGCAAAGGCAATTGCTTCTCTTGCAAAAATTATGCCTAAGTATCTTGATTCACCATCTTTTTGTCCTATAGTCACAAATCACATAGCTACTCCCAGAAGTTTCAAAACTGTAAAGATGCACGGAGAATGATATTGTTTTTGTGTGGTTTTAAAAGATTTGTTTATTTTGTTTTGGTTTTTTTTTTCCACATATTGAGCTTTGCCCTCACAATTGCTGAATGGAAGTTGTTATTTCAACTTTAATTGTACAATTGCTGCTAATTTTAATAGGCAGAAATTAAGAAAGAGACAAGAAAAGAGGCTGAAGTGGTAGGAATTTACTTGTAAATAGAAGGCAGAAAACCTCCCCCCAAAAAAAGTGAGAAGCATTCTAAGTAAAAAAACTTGGGCCTATTAAGAGCTGAAGATGGGAAACAATGCAGAAATAGCAAAAGTCCTACTCTGTGAAGTTTTTCAGTGCATGCAGTACAGAATGTGAAAACACATGGACACTAAATCAGCCAGATCCAACTTAGGTCAGGAAATTTCTTCTACTGTTTAAAGCAGAACTAAAAATTGCATACTGATTCTGTGTCATATCCCAGCACATTTGTTTCCTTGGCTACCATCTGAACCAAGAACTGCAGAATTTTACCTTTTTGTGACTAATGTCGTCCACCTTGACAAACGTTCACAAGACAATCTTTTCTCCAGCTTCCTCATTCTTCCTCTATCAGGCAGAATAAAAAATGCTGAAGCACCTCCTTTGTAATCCATTTGCACCACAGTGGAAGACAGCTGCTCATCATAGCCATGCTTGAACAGGCCCATTCCAAACATCATTGGGACTTCAACAGCCTTGTATCCATCCACAAAAAATTTGCTCATTTTAGTGTATTTTGGATCAAAAGGTTTTTCCCATTCAGCTTGAAATATAAGAGACAGAGTTACAGGATATTTTTGAGGACATGAAACCACATATCATAGGACACATTCTTAGATGACAGAAACTGGCACAGATGGATCAGCTTCAAAGATAAACCAATTTACAATGATCACTTGCTCTTAATAAATATTCAGAATAATTCAATAGCAACACACAGTTGGTAGAATGTGATGTAAAACACTCCCTCAGATCTTACAGCAGGCTGCAAAATCCTTCATTTAGATGAGTTATCAAGGGTTTTAACTTGCACTTTTCTTCCATGATAACAGTTTTGAGGAGCCTGTAAAGTCCTCATATAATGCAGCCTTTATCTAATCTCAGAAGAAAATTCTCTCATTTTCTTATTCCCAAAACAAAATAGGCTTGTAAAGGGTGGCACGAGGGATGAATTCTCCAGAGAATTTAAGGGATTTGGGTTACTTGCAGAGAGGTGTTGATACCTCACATTATCTGGTGATGTATAGAGTCATAAGGAGCTTAATTTTACCAGACTGCTGAGTTAGGAAACAAAACAGCAACAGCAGAAAACTTTTCCATTGTCATCTTCATCATATTAAATTTTCAAAGGTTCCTCACTTAGTCATGGTGAAACAAACCATCCATATTGAAACTCTGAAAGGTTCTTATCCTCAGTGGAGAGGAATTTCAAAGCCAAATTCCAGGTATCCACATCACATGTTTCAGAGGCTGAACAAATTTTTTTAAGTAATTGTGGAGTTTTGGAAAGGTTTTTTTTTGTTGTTTTTAATGTAATTTTTAAGAAATCTTGTTGCTCTGTAGTAAATTTTGCCTTCTAGAGCAAAACTAACATTTTATCAAATGCAATGAGCAAAAGTAGAGCTGTGACACTAACTAAAATAAGTGGCATCAATAAAATCATGAAACAAGATGCAACCCCTTTTGACTTCTGATTTCTATTTGAACACTGATTACTAGGCAACTTGTTACAAATGAAATAATTATCATCTGCTCTTTCCACCATCTGACATAGCCTGCACTACTAAGTAGCTTTTGAAAAAATGAAATGAGGCTTCTTCAGTTCATGTCTTGGTCTCTGAAAGCATAGATTGACAACTGCAACACTCCGAGCAGGACAAAGTTGCTACTTTTTGCTACTTTTATACATTTCATATACTTTTATATACATCATTAATAGTGACTTCTATCATCAGATATATAACACGCAGAACTTTTACATTATTATGCTTGAGGAAAAAAAAAAAAAAAGCAGAATGAATCACAAAAACATAAATTACACCAGTCCTGAAAAACTTAACATTTATCTAGCGCTCAACTCAGGGAAAACCAACTGATTTCAAGAAGAATTTTGCTCGAAAACTGCATAGGATGTTAAGATCACTACTCTGAGCTTTGGGAGCGCAAACTTTGGTCTCTTCAGAGATCTGCTTGGGATAAAGCCATGGAGGGAAGAGGGCCCCAAGAAAGCTGGTTTGTTACAATGATCTCATGCAGCTTTATAGGCTGGGGGCAGAGTGGTTGGAAAGTGGCCCAGTGGAAAAGGACCTAAAGGTGCTGGTTAACAGCAGCTGAACATGAGCCAGCAGTGCCCAGGTGGCCAAGAAGGCCAATGGCATCCTGGCCTGTGTCAGCAATAGTGTGACCAGCAGGACCAGGACAGTGATTGTCCCCATGTACTCAGCACTGGTGAGGCCACACCTTGAGTTCTGTTCAAGGTCCAGTTTTGGGACCCTCACAATGAGAAAGACATTGATGTGCTGGAGCATTGGGGAAGAGTCTAGAGAGTCAGTCATGTGAGGAGCACCTGAGGGAACTGGGGTGTTTTAGGCTGGAAAAAAAGGAGGCTGTGTGTGGGGAGGGAACCCCATTGCTCTCTACAACTGCCAGAAAGGAGGCTGTAGCCAGGTCAGGGTCAGTCTCTTCTCCCAGGTAACAAGTGACAGGACAAGAGGAAATGGCCTCAAGCTCTTTCAGGGGAGATGCAGGTTGGACATCAGCAAGAATTTTTTCACTGAATGAGTTGTCAAACATTTTAAAAAGCTGCTCAGGGATATGGTACAATCATGATCACTGGAAATGTTCAAGGAATGACTGGACTTGGCACTCAGTGCAAATAGTTTATTTGATATGGTGGTGTTCAATTAAAGGCTGAACTCAAAAATATTGGAGGTCTTTTCCCACTTTAATGGTTCTATGATTCTCTTAATATTCAAGGATGACCTCCACCAAGCACAGGGTGATCCATCCTAAAGAAGAAGTCAGGTAAAAAGGCCAGGAGGCCTGTGTGGATGAACAAGGAACTCTTTAGTGAACTCAAACACAACAGGTAGCCTACAGAAGGTGGAAGCAAGGACAGGTAACCTGGGAGGTATAAAAAAAAGATTTTCTGAGCCTCCAAGGAATAGATTAGGAAAGTTAAAGGTGTGATAGAATTAAATCTGGCCAGGGACATTGAGGGCAACAAGAAAAGCTTCTATAGGTATGACAATGATAAAAGGAAGACTAGGGAAAATGTGAACTCCCTCCAGAAGGAAATGGGAAGCCTGGTTACTCAGAACATGGACTAGGCTGAGGTACTCAATGACATTTTTTCCTTCCATCTTTACTGGCAAGTGCAGGGACTGGAAGAATGAAAGTAGTGCACTGTAGAAGAAGATCAGGTCCAAGAACATGTGAAGAACCTGAAGATGAACATGTCCATGGGACCTGCAGATCATGAGGGAAATAGATAGAACAGCAATACCACTATCCATCATATTTGAGAAGTTATGGCAGTCCAGTGAAATTTCCACTGGCTGAAAAAGATAAATGAGAGCTCTCATTTTTAAAAATGAAGAAAAGAAAGACCAAGGAAACTACCAGTCTTTCTCACCTCTTTGAGTGGCAAGATATGGAGAAGATCCTCCTGGAAACTATGCTAAGACACATGGAAAATTAGAAAGTGATTGGTGACAGACAACAAGACTTCACTAAGGGTAAACTGTGGTAAAGGAAGATCAACTGATGTCATCTACCAGGAGCTCTGCAAAGAATTTCGCACTGTCCCGCATGACACCCTTGACTCTAAACTGGAGAGATGGGTGTGAGAGGTGGCCCACTGAGTGGGTCAGGAATTGTCTGGATGTTTGCATTTGAAGGCTTGCAGTCACTGGCTTGTAGTCCAAGAGGAGATCAGGGATGACCGTGCTCCTCAGAGGTTGGTATTAGGACCAGGGCTGTTCAGTATCTTTGTTGGTAAAGTGCACGGTGGAATTGAGTGCACCCTCCACAAGTTTGCCAGTGACACCAAGATGGTGTCGCTCTGTTGACATGCTGCAAGGAAAGGATGCACTCCAGAGTGAAGGGATGCCACCCAGACAGAGAGGGTGCCATGCAGGGAGAGTGAGACAGGCTTGAGAGGTGGCCCCATTAGAATATTGTGAAATTCAACAACGCCAAGTGCAAGGTCCTGCATGTGGGTTGGGGCGATCCCAAACATAAATACAAGCTGGGAAAATAATGGATTGAGTTGAAAGCAGACCTGAGGAGAAGGACTTGGTCCTTTAAGTTGATGAGAATCTCAACATGCCTAGCAATGTGTGCTTGCAGCCCAGAAAGCCAAACAAATATTAAACTGCATCAAAAAAGTGTGGCCAGCTCCACTTCTGCTTCACTCTGACAAGATCCCACCTGGAGTACTGCATTCAGCTCTAGGGTCTCCAATAAAAGAAGGATGTGGATCTGTTGGAGTTACTCCAGAAGAGGGCTATGAAAATGATCAAGAGTGCTGGAGCACCTCTCCTTTGAAGACAGGCTGAGAGAGTTGGGACTGTTCAGCCTGGAAAGAGAAGAATCCAGGGAAACCTTAGAGTCCCTTCCAGTACCTAAAGTGGGGAAGTACCTATAGAGGGGGGAAGACTTTTTATATAGACTGATAGCGACAGGTCAAAGGAGAATGACTAAATGGAAAGAGGGCAAATTTAAATTTAGATTAGATATAAGGAAGAAATCCTTTACTATGAGGGTTGTGAAGATGGAATAGAGAAATTGTAGATGCCCCATCCCTGGCAGTGATCAGGGCCAGGTTGGACAGTCCTTTGAGCACTCTGGTACAGTGGAAGGTGTTCCTGCCCATCGCAGGGGGATTGGAACTAGATGATCATTAAGGTCCCAAGCCATGACTATCAGTTAACACACAGATTAGACAGAGATGATCTTCACTAATACTTTTCTCCTATTTCAAAGGCACTCTTATTCCTGTTCTCACATCTGTCTTAGGGGGATACCTTCTAGGTACCTTCCTCAAGTGCTTCACAGTGCTCAAGGGGCAAAATGAAATTCAAAGTATACTTTGTCTTTACCAACTTGACTAAAGCATGAAAAGGGATTGGTGTTAATATAGTGGAATAACATGTCTTGTAGGTCAGGGTCAGGAAAATATTGCCAGAATTTTGTTCTTGAAGAAGGAATTCTGTACTATGCTACACCACAAAAAAAAAATTGTCACCAGTAATGTGCAAGGGAGTTTGTAATGCACAAAAAGAGGACCAACACCTGAAAGTATGGACTGGTTATACAGTGAGGTTTAGAAATCCTCTCCAGATTAATCCCAGCTCTAGATAATTAACCTACTCTTGATCTCAAGACCAAAAAAATGTTATTATATGATTGCAATTAATGCTATTCATTTGCTATCTATTTGCTTTAAAATTGGTGAGCTAAAACTGAAACTCCACCACCTTTAGAGGAGCTAGAAAATCTTTGGGATAGTAAACTGAACATCTCTTTAAAAAAAAAATCAAGAATCTTTACTGTTAGAATATGTAAAAATTAACTGTAATACAAAGTAATCTTTAATACAAGACTTCTTGGGCTTTTGTCTACATTGTGCTTCTAAATTCATTGCTCATTCTTCAAACACCTTTCCGTAAAAGAAAAATCAACAGTTTTTTGCCTGTCTTGAAAGATGTACCTGATGCTTAATAAAAGTCTAAATGAAAACCTTATTTGAGATAAGCAAGTAGGTTTTCAAGAGAACTAAGAAACATCAGTCATCTGTATTTCAATTAGCTCCATTTAGTTGTGGCCAAATCTGCAGACATTAATACAAGGAGCAGAGATGCAGATGGAAAGCAAAGCAAAACAGAAATATAGTTCTTAATTATTTTCAGGGGAAGCCTCATATTGGAAAGCACAAGCATCCAGGTTAACAGTTCTAAAAGGATAGCTTTTCTTTTAAAAATTTATCTAATATGTCATATCTATTTCAATTAAAAAGCTTGATGATATTTTTATCAGATAAATTACAGAATGTTATTTCTCTGCCTACAAATACTTTGCTTTCGGCATAAAATCAATAAGAGAGAGAAAGTTTGAAATAAGATGCAATATCTGTTATTAGACCACTGATTGAGCCTTACAGCCTTGATCCTGTTCTTCTCATTAGATCAGAAGTCTGAAAAGCTCTGGGAAGATCTGAAGACTGTATCTAAGCAGACTGCACAAGTTAATTAAGAAAAACAAGCTTATTGTCAATAGGCTTGTGTTTGATACTGGTGGGTCCATCTCTCCACTGGAAAATATTAGAATCTGCAAATCAAAAAAAAAAGGTTGAAACCTATGCCTTTAGACACACCAGGACTACAGACATGCGATTGGCAAAGGCATGGTTAGTAAAAAAATAAGGAGAACATAAGTGTGAAATGAAAGCTATTGTGGCATGTTTAGTTTTCAATACATAAACATACACAGTTACAGCAAAGCTGTTGTCTAAACATATTCTGTTTGATAAGATGTTAAGTTTTCCTTTAATAGGATTCTTTGCATTTAGCTCTGAACTTGCTGAACAAAAACCCAGCTGGATTGAAATTCACAGAAATGGATCTCAGCCAAACATTTAAGAAAGTGCTTGAATCCTACTAGACTCTATGGGATTAGATGCTTTACTGCCTAGAGACGCCTTCCTCAACATATATTTCACTTAATTTTCTGAAGGAAAGAAGTTTATATATTAAAAGATATGGGAAAATTTTCCATACATTTTGCTAGGAGTTATCAGTGTCAAGTAGAACATAATTTCCAAAAGCTTTGTTTCTAATTAAAGTGAGGACCAAAAGGGAAATGAGACATAAATCCACCTGCAAAACCGTATTGCAAAAAATGATGAAGTCCAAGACTGACCTGAGGAAATAATTTATGGAGTAGAAGAACACAATATGTATATCTTACCGTTAAAATAGATATAGCTAATAAGGAGAATTTCAGTAAGTGGATCTAGGTTGTTTACGAGGTCCTTGATTTTTCCATTCGTTCTTCTTGCTACATATTCATTGATCTTTATCTGGGCTTGATCAGCCCTCTTGAAGTTCATAGGATAAGCTTCTCCTTCATAGAAGTTTCTGAGATTACTTAAAAATTTTTCTTGTGGCTTCAGTCGATCAAGCACAAACAGAACATTTCCCATATTCAACTGTAACCCCCCATTCCTTCTGTTTACCATTTGCATGAGTTGACGATAACCTTCATGTATGTCATTTTCAGAAATCTGACGAGGGTTAAAGCAAAGGACCCTAAGAATCTGTGTCAGGGTGTCTGATCTGGCACCCAGAGTCAGCATTGCAAAGGCGGTAGAGATGCTCAAAGGAGAGAAGAAAACATTTCCGTTGTTTTCACGAGAAGAAATATCTTTGTAGAAACAACATGCAAATCGACAAACACTGTTCCTTACACTGTGCAATGGCATGTTTTGGTTTTCTTGTGCTCTTTGGTTCTGGTTTCTTACCCCTTGTTGATAAGGCTCATAGCAATAACTGTTGGAATGGATTCCAACAAGTAAAAGACACAGGGAAAGCAACATCTTCATATTTCTCTGATTCTGTAATAGAAGAAAAGTTACATTTGGCTTACAAATCTTTTCACCTTGTGTTTAGCAATACATCAATCCCTTCACTATACAGAGTTAGCTTAGCACCAGTGACTCCAAGATGTTTGAACTGGGGGAAATGAGCTTTCTATTTCAAGGAAGCAGACTCTGGAAAATTGCTCAACCTACTGAAGAGGTTATGAAATAATAAAAATTAAAGTCAAAGTAGGATGAGGTAATTCCAAATACGCCCTCATTAAAGTTAAGCTACAATACATTTTAAACTGTTTTTTTCCCCAATATTCTGTTTTTAGTGTGGCTTTAATTGATGAAAGAGTCAAAAACACAGGTTTATTGAGAAGAAAGCAAGGGAGACAGTCAAGGCTAATCAGTTAAATTTGGAAATTTAACTGATGAAAAATCAAAGCAGAAGAAAGGCAAAATATACCTTTTTTGTGAAAATTGAAACATATGTCTTTGAATGGGCTGCATATAAACCCATATGCAGGCACATAAGAGAATGCAAATGCACTTGTTAATGAGTAAGTGATGACCATTTATGGTGATTTCATAAAGCTTGAACAGCTGAGCACAACTAAAAGAAAAAAACAACTTCCACAGAAATAACAAAAGAAATAGCAATTAGGATGTTATCAAAACCCTGAGAATACAGTGCTGCTTATAAAGACAGGGAAAATGAGTATGTACATAGAGCACCAAAAAGAAATAAGTGTGCCTGCTGCATGCAGAGGCGTGCCCAGCCCAGTGACTGAATCAAATCACCTAAAAACAAAATTTAAAAAAAAAATTAAAAAGTAGAGAAACTGTAGAGAAAGACTGTCTTTATCATCAGAAAGATAGAAAAGAGTGATTTGGCAGAGGAGCTTACAATGGTTGAAAGTGAAGATGAGTGAGTGACTTCTGGAGGAACAAAGACACTAAAAAAATACAGACAAAACAGGAAAGCCTTTTCCAGAGAAGCATGGAAACCATTCATTCCACATCTATGACAATACTTTCACCTCTAGAAATTAATACTGTATCACAATTGGGTCAATAACTTTTGTCAATAGAGAGAAATAAAGATGTGGAATATCTGGAAATCCAAAACATCCTCCTGTGGTATGTGATCATTTGACCTACCAAACCTTTTATAAAACAAAGCTCTCTCTAGGGGTAAAATATCTGAGGTTTTTGACTTGCACTGAGAAATGCAGCCTCTGCCTTGTAAAAGCTCTGAATTCTTATCAGCTGTCACCATGATCCCACATTTGTGTTCTCCACTTTCCATCATTTTGTTTCTCCAAAACCCAGTGAACTCAGAAGGCTGATCTCGGCTTTAGTAATAGATGCTCTAAATACTCCTTAATTCACACTCTGAATATCATGGTCATGGAAATACTACTATTGCTAGGAAGGGCCTGAATCCCATGACAAACCACTTTCAGACAGTTCACTTTCATTTCTAGAACACATTTAAATTTAAGCTCTGATTTGTTTGTGACTTCTCCCACCATCACTCTTACACTAATTCTTTTAGTCGGTTTCTTTTTTTTTTAATGCTCTCTAGATGCTTTAGGGAGCAATCCTTAAGACCCCACTTCCATTTAATTTCATGCCCTACATTTGTTATTATCAGCAATGCACTTAGTTAAAAACATTTAGAAACGCAGTTTTCCTAAGGAGAGTCATGCCGTACGAATGTGCCAATCTCACAGAGGACTTATCTTTTCTATTTAAAAAACCCCAAAATCATAATTAAACAATCCAAGAAGCTTTAAGCCAAAACTTGAATATGAACATAATAATTTCTCAGTCGAATATTCAAAAATTTTTGTCCTGAATATAATTTTTGAAAATTTTCCACATTAAAAAAACCTTCAAAACATTACTTACAGTGAATTCAAAAGAGTCCTGTTGTATTCACCAGGTCTGCACAGGTCCTTGCTCAGTTGTTTATGCTGCTGAACACAAAGCAGGGTATCCTCTAGTAAAGGTTAAGATCATCTAAGGGCTGTGACTCACACATTATAATTTTAGAGATTAGTATGATGTCGAAACTAGTTTTACTGGACACTTTACTGAATATGTTTCACACGTGACTTCTTATTATTCATGACTATCTGATCACTCTGGTTAGATTTAAACCCATTTTTCTCAAACTGAACCTACTGTTTCTTAATATCAAACATTCATACACATCTCAGTTGCCTGCATCTACTATTTTATGAACAAGTTACTAGAAGCAGCAACTACAGAGAAATATTTTGAACATCATTTGCATAATTTCCAGAATTTCCAATAGCATTGCTGTCACTAAGACAGGAGGGCAAGGCTTGATGCACCAGGACAATCTGAATTTTTGTGATCTACCTTGCTTTGTCTCCACATATCCATGGTTGGGGTTGATTGTCTCCAGGGGAAGCCAGTGATGATTCTAATAGTGCAGGACTTAAAACACGGTTGTGCCACACTAGCAAATGCTGTCAGATGTGTACCTGACTATCCACTCCCAGACGGAGAATCCACTGGCAGCAAGAGCTGTGATATTGACTCCTGGGTCACTTGTATGGCCCTGTGCCCAGAGAAGAAGAATGCAGCTGGAATGCCATTGAATGCAGGTGATTGCAGTTACAAGCATGGCCTGGGGACAGGGGGTGGAAGCCAAGGAACATGGGTGTTAAATAGAGCAAGTCCTTAGATCAGCTTGCTATCTTATAATCTGGGATGTGGGGAGCAATCCCCTCTGATCGTGTGCCAAGTTCAGCTGGGTCAGATCAGACAACCTGGTATCCTGTGCTCAGCTTTACTCCTGGGTGCAGGATGACCGAAGCATCATGGAAGGGAACTCTGGGGGCCACACAGTTCAGACGCTTGCTCAAACCAAGGTCATGTACACTGAGTTGCTCAGGGTGGTATCCTGCTGGGTTTTGACTCCCTCAACAATGGAGACTTCAGAAGCTCTCTGGGCAATCTCTCTATTGCAGTTTTTGACAGCACAGACACTAAAACAGGTTAACAGGTCTTCTCCACATTTAGGCAGAACTTGTATTTTAATTTGTGCTCATTGCCTCTTGTCTTGTCATTAGATGCCACTGAGCAGACACTATCTCTGTCTTTACTTGTCTCATCAAAAATTGGGTGATCATACATTGTTAAGACCTACACAGGTATTTTTTCTCTGGGCTAAACATTACTAACCTTTACTCTTTTAGCCTCTCCTCTTAGCCTCTCCTCATACTGCAATTTTTCAGTGATGATTCTGGCACTTTAATGGAGTAGTTCTGGTATGTCCATGTCCTCCTTGCACTGTGGACCCCAGCAATGCTTGCAGCTCTCCAGATGTGCAGAGAGAGAGAAAGGATTTCTTGTGGTGACCTGCTGGCAATGTTCTTTATGCAGCTCAAGTACATGGAATTACAGACTCATAGAATACTGGAATGGTTTGAGTTGGAAGGGACCTCCAAGATCACCTAGTTCCAAGCCCCCTGCCATGGGCAAGGACACCTTCCACTAAGCCACAGGCAGGTCAAAGCCCCATCCAACCTCACCTTGTACACTTCCAGGGATGGGGCACTCACAGCTTTTGTGGGTAACCTGTTCCAATGTCTGACTCATCTCACAGTGAAATTTCTTGCTTATATCTAATCTAAATCTACTGTCTTTCTGTTTAAAGCCTTGTCCTATCACTACAAGTCTTTGTAAAAAGCCCCTCTGCAGCTCTCCTGTAGGACCCTTTTAGAGATTAGAAGGCCACAAAAAGGTCACCATGGAGCCTTCTCCAGGCTGAACCCCAACTCCTCCAACCTTGAGCAGGAGAGATGTCCAAGTCCTCTGATTGTCTTTGTGGACTGGTTCTCTTCTGGACAGATCCACAACATAAGAAATATTGGGGACCCCAGAGCTGGATGCAGCACTCCAGATGGGATCTCACCAGAGCAGAGTAGAGGAGCAGAAACCCCTCCCTCACTCTGCTGCCCACACAGCTCTGGATGCAGCCCAAGACACATTTGGCTCTCTGGGCTGTGAGTGCCCATGGCTGGATCATGTCCAGCCTCTCATCCACCCACACCCCAAGTCCTTCTCAGCAGGGCTGCTCTGATCTGTTCATCCCCCACCTGTGTTCCTACTGGGGGTTGCCTGACCCAGGTGCAGCCCCTTGCACTTGGTCTTGTTCAACCACATGAGATTCCCATGGGCTCACTGCTCAAGGTTGTCCTGGTCCCTTTGGATGGCATCCATCCTTCAGGCATGGCAACCACACCACTCAGCTTGGTGGTGTTGTCTGCATTTCCTGTGAGAATTTACTGGCTGCTGGTCTACTAGGATCCTCCAATCCTCATGCACAGCATCTCACTTTCTAAAGCTAGGGTAGTGTTTTCTCTCATTTTCCCTCCAAAGTGCAACCATTTCCAGGGAGGGACCAGCCCTTACTACACACAAATAGAGTGCTGATCTCAATGCTGTTTCTAAGGTCTGTTGAAATACTAACGACAACAATAATTCAGCAATATTTTCTGTGAGGGGAAGATACAGCCAGTGAAAGTTGTTGATGATTACAACCTATCAAGAGGCTCAACAGATTGCAGAAAACCCCTTAACCAAGTTGCTTATGAGGTAAAACTTGAGAAATAGGTGGCTTTGAGGCACGATACTGGACTCACACATAGTGTGTTCTTCACATACACCACTCTCCTGAAGGAGTACTTAAGATACTATTTTCACTGCTTCTTGTATAAATAGGAGCCAAGAATCTTGCTTAGAGCTGGCTTTTAATAATAGGCTGCAGTTTTCATGGTATATAAAAACTGATTTCTGATGAAGGAAGGAAGCCCAATTAAATACAGACGCCATGCTAATGACAAGGTGACGGACAAATGACTAAGATAGATTTGAACACACCTAGGCCACACCTCAGGACACTTGCAGGAGAAAGCCTGCTGCTGAACATGGGAAAGCTGCCCTATGATTGGAAAGAAAGCAGAAAAAATCAATACAGTTCCAATTTCTATGAATAATATGAATGTTTGGACATTAGTATTAAAGAAAGTCCAAATTTTTCTTTCATATGTTTCCAATGTCAAGTCATGACAGGAAAAAAGGTAAAGGAAAGGGTAACAGGTCTAGACCCAGCTGTATAATATCTGCATTTGATGAAAAATCTTCAACAGCCAAAACCAAGGATTTTTGTCATAATTATAAGCAGAATATTGATTTACAAATATTTTAGCCATTTTGATGAGTTTTGAAGGTTGGGTTATTTCAGAGTGATGTTGCATATGTTGAAGATATGATACAGATAGTGAACAGGGAATTTCCTCCACTGGGGATCTTTGTAAAGGTTCTACAGCTCTTACACTGCTAGCACTGAACTGTTCATAGATAGTTAAGCCCCAGCTGCAAAATTTAGTGTAAATACATGTGCTTTAAGGCAAGAAGTTGAAAGAGGTTTGTTTATACAAGTTTTCTCTCTCTGCTATATATAGTAACCATTGATAGAAGGAGCAGGATGTTCTACTGCATAAACAAGGCCTCAGAGGCTCTCCTTAGCCTGTGCTTAACCACAGATACCAGGTGTGTATATACCTTCAAAGAGATGGAGGAATTTCTTAATTTGTTGTCTCATTGAAACTAAACTAACTAACTCATAACCATAATTAAAAAAGGGAGGCAACATGGACTAGAAAACAAATTTGTATTAAGTTGCTCTTTTCTGAACCTAGTAATACTTTCTCCTGAAAAGGGGAAGAGTGTGCAGCCTTTGTAAACTGTGAGGTGCGATCAGGCGGATTTAGGGCATGTTTCCTTAGAATAATGTAAATATGATCTTCTGTAAACAGCTCAGGTCTTGAGGAATCTCTCAAAAAGTATTGCTTATTAAGTGGAGCACTGTTAGAGAAGACCTACAGAGATAGTAAACACTGCAAGGCATCTCCATTTAGTTATGGGAATTTTTACAATTTTTTTAGTCCTAGGATTTCTATCAAATAAATCTATTACACTACACAACAAACAGGTTGAAGAATTCACCAAACTATTGAAGTTTGGGATATCTTGGAAATGGCCGGCATGTCCACAATTTCTGCTCCCACAACTCTCTGAAGCATTCCTCCACCTGAGAGCCTCTCCCTGAGAGCATTTGTTTGGGCAAGATTCTCACAGGCCCACACTATTTGAGTTCAAGAGAATGAATTTTCTTTTCTTATTTTAAGCTCCCTTAAAAAGAAATTGTAGGGAAACATAAATCCAAGTAATTACAAACACTACTCCCAAGCCCCCAAAGGCTGAATTGTTCTCTTCCTTCCAAGTATTTTTTTTTCCCAAGACCTTTCTCAGTCTCTCAATCCTCTCTTTTATCATTCAATGAAAGAGAGAATATGTTGTTCCCAGAATCCTGGTAAATACTTCCCTTAATTTCCAGGCTTTCCCTTCTCCTTAGGCAGCAGAATAAAAGTCATGTTTTGCCTACACTCTCTCTTCAAGGACCTGTGCTCTACATGAACAAATAAACACATTTTACTCTTCAATATTTCCTGAATACACTTAGTGATACCTTACCTATTACTGGAAGTGCATGGCTGTATGTAAATACATACAATACTCTTGTAATACCACTACAAGCTTTTCTCGAATTAGGTCACTATTTGCAAACCCAGCAGTCATTTGTCAGAAAACAAAACACTATATTTCAGGAACAGAGAAGAAGTGGCATGGCAGCTGTCCTCCTTCCTGCCCAGCTCCCCACCTTTCTTTCTTTGGAGAGGACGTAGGGAAGGATCCTACCCAATTTCTCCTGTCATTTCTTCCACAGAGGATTCAACAGAGACATACAGTATAGAATCATAGCATCATGGAGTCATAGAATGGTTTGGGTTGGAAGAAACCTCAAAAATCATCTAGCTCCAACCCTTCTGCCATGGACTGGAACACCTTTCAGTACACCAGATTGCTCAGACCCCATCCAACCTGACCTTGAATACTTTCAGTAATGGGGCATCCACAACTTCTCTGAACAACATGTTTCAGTGCCTCACCATCCTCAGAGTAAAGTATTTCTTCCTAATATCTAATCTCAACCTACTCTCTCTTAGTTTGAATCCATTCCTCCTTGTTCTGTCACTACATGCTCTTGCAAAACATCCCTCTCTGTGTTTCCTGAAGAATCTCTTCAGGTACTGCAAGCCTGCAATTAGGTCACTTCAGAACCTTCTCTTTTCTAGGCTGAATAACTGCAATTGTGAGAAGAATTCTCACAATTCTCTCGAGTGAGAGAATCTCCTCTCAGAGGAGCTCCATCCCTCCATCCTCCACCTCATCTTGGTGCCCCTCCTCTGGACTTGCTCCAACAGATCCATGTCTTTCTTCTGCTGAGGACTCCAGAGCTGGATGCAGCACTGCAGGTGGGATCTCATGAGGGCAGAACAGAGGAGCAGAATCCCCTCCCTTGCCCTGCTGCCCACACTGCTTTGGAGCAGCCCAGCACACATTGGCTCTGGGCTGTGAGTGCCCATGGCTGGATCATGTCCAGCGTCTCATCCTCCAGCACCCCCAAGTCCTTCTCAGCAGGGCTGCTCTGACCTGTTCATGCCCACCCTGTGTTGATACCAGGGTTGCCCTGACCCAGGTGCAGCACCTTGAGCTAGATCTTATTCCACCACATGAGATTCCCATAGACCTACTTCTTGACCTTGTCCAGGTCCCTCTGGATGGCCATCCCATCATTCAGGTGTGTCAACCACACCACGCTGCTTGGTGCCATCTGCAAGTTTGCTGAGGGTGCCCTCGATCCCTCCATCCACATCATTAATGAAGATATTTAATAACACTGGTCCCAGTACGGACCGCTGAGGGGCACCACTTGTCACTGAGGTCCACTGGGACTCTGAGCCATTGACCGTGACCTTCTGGATCAGACCATCCAGCCAATTTCTTATCAATCTAACAGCCCATTCATCAAATTCTCTCTCTCCAATTTAGAGAAGGATGTTGTGGGGAACCATGTCAAGGCTCTACAGAAGTCCAGATAAATGACATCTGTGACCCTTTCCTTACCCACTGATGCAGTCACTCCATCATAGAGTGGAGCCATAGGCTGATGAGGCAGGACTTGCCCTTGGTAAAGCTCTGCTGGCTGTCCCAAATCACCTGTCCCTGATATGCTTTAGCAGAGTGTCTAGGAGGGTCTGTTCTGTGATCCTCCCAAGGTACAGAGGTGATGCTAACAGCTGGGTAGTACCCAGGGTCTGCCTATCCTTTTAACAGATGGGTACAATGTTTCTGTTTTTCCATTTACCTGGGACTTCACCTGACTGCCATGACTTTTCTAATATCATGGAGAGTGGCTTGACAACTACATCAGCCAATTCTTCCAGGAATCCCTGACTCCTCTATCGTCTTTTGGCTGTTCTTGCTTTCCTAGCCAGAAGTAAGGGTGACACAGAAGGAGGCAGGAAGAATAAGGAAGAAATTCTATATACAATAGACCTTGTCTCTATAATACCTCTTCTACTGAGTAAAAGAGAAAATCTCACACTCCCTCACACACAGTCATCCCCTGAAATTGAATCTTTCCAGTCCTCTCTTCTCACTCCCTTTTAAATCCCCCACCCAGTACCAGAAGTTCTCCAAGCACCAACTCCACTCCAGTTAGTACCTCCTCAAAAGACTCACTACAAAGTTCCCTTCAGCCCCACTGACACCTTTTACCCTCAGCTTCAGCATCTCCTCTGGAATCAATGTTACACAAAGGAAAGAGCAAAAGGTCAGGACAAGATGTAGGTTCCAGTTTGCCTCAAGAAAACTAAAGAACCAATACACTGAGAAACTGGTATTTGTTTACTTATTGCTTCTCCTCAAAGCCCCGGGATTTATTTCTCCCATGAAATTAGCTGCCTTTCTTCTCAGTAAGTCCTTCAGTTAAATATGACTGTCCTGCTACCAAAAAAAACCAAACCAAACCAAAAAAAACCCAACCAAGAAAACAAACAAAAAAACACCAACAAAAAAATCCCAAAATGTTTCTCTTCCCAAGAGATCTGTGAAACACTGACCCACAATTCATATCCTTCACTATTTAAATAGCTTGATCTTGCAAATTCTCTTTGATTTGCCTTTGGTGAAATTTTACAGCTTTTAAGATTTCATCTGTTGAGAAAATGTACATATTTTTTCCTGTAAATTTCAATAACCTCATTGTCCCATAATGCCTTGATAGCAGACACTAAGGCTGTTGGCTTTCTAGTGTCAGTCCTTATTACTAGCTCTTGACATTTTAAGTAAATGTGGAGGGAAAAAAATCCCCTATATTAAAAGTGAGCTAACAACCAAGAGAAAAGTTCCAGTATTAAATTAATAAACCATAAATAGACTATCATACTAAGAATATCTTGAGTCCTTTTTCTTACTTCCTCTCTCCAGCTTTGACCTCCCTTCTGAATGGCTTTCTCAAAATAAACGAAGCTAAAGAGTCTTGTGTCCTGCACAGATAATCAGACTGGAGGTCATTCCAAAGTCATCAATTACATTAGAAACATGCACCTGGAAAAAAAATAGTGTTTACACAGGTACCAGATACTAGCAATATATCTCAAGGTATTTCACGTCAAAGAAACACCAGTTGGTGTTTTTTGAAGAATACGCAAACACAGTATTATTCTGTTAGCACAAACAACAGAAACAAAGGAAGAGGATGACAGTCATTGTAAGAGCTCCTTTCTTTTGTGAGGGACAAGATCAAGTCCTGAAGAGTTTGGTTAAGTGTTATCTGAATTACTTTGGAAGCAGATGTAAGAATTTAGTTATGAACTATTTCTCATGCAGTGTACTTGAAGTTGTTTGATCCATTAGCACTTGACATAGGGGCAGGAGAGAAACATCAGAAATTAATGGGAACTTCAGCATCATACTTTCTGGAACTACTTCTACTAGACATGCAGTGACACCTCAGAGATTACCAGCTGATGAGAGCAATTAAAAGCTCTCATCAAAGAGAGCTGTATCTCACAAAGCAAGTAGTGTCCTCCATGTAGGACTGAAACATGAAAAAGAAACTTTTTACTGTGGGATCAAAGGGAAAAGGAAACTAAGAAAACAGCTGTGAGAAATTAGGGCTGAAATGTAAATTTTCCCACCTGGGGAATTTACCCTCGAGATTGCTATATTGTGCAACAGATCACTTTGTAATGCCAGAACTGAAAGCGAAGCAACTGAGGCAGTGAAAGGTGCAGGCCTCCAGACTTCAGGCTAATTGTACTGATGTGGCTGCACTACTGCTCAAATGTGACAATTGAGCTCAACACAGCATGCTGCTTGCTAACTTAGAAATCCCTGCAAACAGCTGCTTTGCACAGAGTAAACATACTCTGGGAAGTAAGAAAATCTGGCTCATGATGCCTCCTGTGACAACCAGCCCAAAGCAATGCAGAAAGAAGAAAAATGTAATTGATTATATAAGTTTGGAAGAATTTACAAGCCACAGCAGTTGTATTAGTATAGTAAGGTCCTTGTCCTTGCTGACTGCTAATGCAAAGGATTTTTTCATAGAAGCACTAGGCAATGTTGCCGCAGGAGATGAATTAATGATAATTAAAAAACAGAGAGTTCATTGTTCCTTGTGAATTGGATCCTGGTGTATAGGCCCATTTGATGATTAAAACTCTGAATTACAACTAAAAACTTCGGGGAGTGGAAATTATACAAGTGAAATCCAACAAACGGATGTGCAGGGATGAAATATGTGAATTACATGTATGGATAAATTAATTGAGGGGAAAAAGTGTACTCCTTCCTGAAAGCAAGGTCTGTAAAAGTATGTAATATCCTTGATCTCCAGTCTCAGGGCAATGAACTCATTGGAAAGGGAAATAAAACTGTGCAAAAACTAGAGCAAAACACTCCAGATTATATCTGAGAGTTGACCTCTCAATAGGACATGCTTTGGACTTAAAAGAACACACTTCTTAGCCAGGTTCACTTTTTACTTCACAAGAAGCAGCTTCTTCCCTTCTGGAAAGTTATAGTTGAAGATTTATTCACACTGGTTGAAAAAGTAATGTGGGCTTTTCCCCCAAAGTATTATTTTCACTCCTGTGAAATAGCCTTAGGGTGAAATATTACAGCTACTAGTGTGGTTGTGCTACTGGTCCATTAGCCCAACTGCATGAGGAGTTATGCTGTTTCCAGCTATGCTGTTGAAATGATTTGCCATTGTATGTCTTGCAAATCAAGACTGAACTCCATTTTATCAGCTCTGACACACTGAAAAGTTTAATTCTGATCTGAACTTTGCATTTAGCAATCAGCAAGTAAATGACCAAAATGGGATTTGTCAGGTGCAAATGTTTAATTTAGCAGAAAACAAAAAAAAAAATCTGAACACCTTTAATATATTTAAGACATAGCTAAGGAAACATTAGTTCTGCACATCTATAAAGAAAATAAATTGTTTATTTGGGCTGTTGAGTGGATCCCTGTCTTCATGATCATGATGCAAATGACACTAAGAAATTAATGATCATGAGCACATGTTCAGTGGCACATGGAGATCATCATCCAAGGACAGATATGCTGAGGTTTAAAACGTATCTCCAAATTCTGAAAGAAAAAGGAATAGGATTTGTTGCTCTGTCTGAAAAGGTTTCTGTTAGGCAATTTGGACAGTAGCAAAGAAAATGAATTCTAGGAAAATAAACAATGGGAATAAATAGTAATGATATTGGAAGAGGGAGCTACATGTCCTGAAGACAAAGGACCTCAGAGGTGCGCTGCACTTGGCTGGTCAGGTAGCGAATAAATTCTTTCTGGCTGACTAGATCTGTTTTGCAACATGGCCAATACATCTGAGGGGGGGAAGAATAGGTCTAGTGATGAAAGTTGTACTTATAATAGTTTTACTTGGTGAACACAGAATGTGTCGGGTGTAACACCAAACAAGTAATGTGACTTATAACTGTGCTACTAAATGAAAAGGGAATTGCATTCACAATAATTGCCATGTAACACACTAGATGATGTATGTCACAAATGATTCAGGTCAATTATTTCACAAATGCTTTTTTTTTTTTTTTTTTTTTTTTTTAACAGTAGTCTATGAAAATCTTCAGAAGCTAAATATGCCTTTAAATCTGTTTGGAAGCAAAGAGATTATACCTGCATTGACACTGGACATGGGAAACCTGGGTGACTTGGGATTCTTGGAAGAGATATGATCAGTAGCACAGCACAGCTGCCATGCTTCCTACTGCACTGCTGGGAGGAGGATTTAGTATCCTTACTCTGGACATTTCCATTGCTCCACAAACCGTATTTCAGAACTTAGGCACCACCTTGTCTTGCTGGGCACCTTCCTCTGTCACCTCCCCTGTGTGCCAAGTGTGTTCCTGAGCACAGGAGAACATGTGGGAATACCAGAAAGGTGAATTGGCTAGGAAAAATTTGAAGTATCAGAAGCAGAGAGACATAACTTCTAGAGAAAGAAAACAAGAAAATCCAGTGAATTTGTTTTCCTCATGTCATAATAAGACCAAAACCTCCCACAGACATGTGCCCCTTCTTCCCCTTCAATCAGTGTATAAGCCAGTCACTGAAGAATGTATATATTATAGATCTATGTATTTTAAAAGTTACTCAATAATGGGCTGTGGCCCATTGAAAGGAAAGGAAAAGAAAAATGCAACACTTGCTCAAGAGCTGTTAAGTGAAGAGACACTTCAACAACTACTAAAGCAGGAGGAGCTTTGGCAACTGCAGAACAGGAAAATAAATTTTAAAAATTGCATTTTTGGACTCATCCAGTGGTGGCTGTTGCTTCCTGGAAAACTTCTCATCCAAGCAACTGAGTAAGAATAAGTGTCCTCCCTTGTCCCAGATTTCAGGAGGGTCTGGACTGGGTCCTGCTGAGATCCTGCACTCCCCCTGGCTGCCCAGCTGTCTGCAGGACAAACTGCAGGATGACAAGCGGCTTGTGGGATGCCAAAATGATGTTGAGATTTTACAATTTGCCGCAGCTGAAAACCTGCAAGGCTGCATCATCCTATTTTTGCTGCTGAAAGGCAAAATCAAACTCACATTGAAGTCAGCAGTGAAAACACCAATTGTTACAGCCTTTTGAGGATTTTCAAGAGAATCAAGTTGAAATCTCTGGCAGTTTCCGTCATGTAACACAAGCTTTACTTACAGTTTTGCCTATTGCAATAGTTTCCTGAGCATATGGAAATTAGAACAGGTTACTGCAAGATAAGCAAGGCAGGAAGTTTCTAGGCACCTGACACTCTCTGCTAAGCTCCTGTATACGTGCTCCAGTCCAGCTGTAAAAATGCACTAAATCTCCTTTTCTTTCATTTTGGTGCAGGTTACCTTTCATTCATTGCAGGGTAACAATGGTCACTCATGCAAATATAAACAGAGTCCATGGCAGAGTGCAATGAAGTGGTTCTCATACTCCAGTGCAAACACTGCAACATAGGAAAAAAGCAGACAGCAGCTCCTGTTTTTGTGGTGAGATCAGCTCCAAGATTACTGGAGCAGTTTTTATGGGCTCCTTGAGAAAATGGGCTGCATATTACATATAAAAAGGTATGGCAGTGCTATTCTTCACATCATGTCATGATTAATATATATTTCTAATTAACTCCAAATACTAAAAGACATATTTTGTTCTTGCCCTCTGCCAGTTTTAATCCAATAGGTTTGGAAGCCTAAATGGATTCCTTTCATACTTCCTCTAAAAATACCCTTCTAGAAATACTCTTCCAATTATTGAACTTTTCTAAAAGAAAACCTGGTCTTGCCAAAGTACACATTCTCCAGAGAGAGCAACCATTGTCAGCAGTCTCTGCAGTTTGGCTCAATGGGAAGGCATCCTGCAAAAATGTAATAATGATTTCAGAGCCTATGTCCCATTTTCAAATGTGTATGAAGTTTTAAATGCCAGATTTTCAAAGGTATTTAGTATAAAAAGAAATTTAAGTTTTCATCAGCTTATATGCAGCCTTGTAACCAATTTGAGCCCACTAGAAGCAAAGGATAGTTATTTCTATATGCATAAATGTTTTCAAAACCCATTCCTTGAAAGCTGCAGTTCCAATGTTTTAAAAAACCAGATTCACAAATATAAAAATATTTTGAGATTTTTCATTTTATTTTTCAGAAGTAAAGGAGAAAAAAGACAAAGGAAATCTGAAGTTACAAATACAATTATGTAATTAAATACCCACTGATCATAGGGTTTAATACCTAAACTATAGTTACAGATATTTCAGCACCAGCTACTATAGATATAGATTTGATTTGATTTCTTTTATTATATTATATAATTTCTGCTGTCCTCTTTGACAAACCAAACAGTATTAGGAAAGTGTTATAAACATATGTAAAGGGGAAACAAAGTGAAACCAATGAAAAGCTGAGTGACAAAAGTTAAAGTGAATGACAGAAAAATCAGATAAAAAAGGGAGAAACTGAGAAAACAAGGGTCTTTTGAAGATTAAGTTAAATATATTAGCCATGCCATATAGTCAATTTTCTATCTATACAAAATAACTTAAAACTGTTCATAGTACTGTTATTTGCTTTCTTAAAATCTAATTAAGAACTTTGAAGAAGATAGAAACATCAACCTCAGTTTAAGATGCACAAGTTTCTTCAAATCTCTCATTAATTCATTAAGTATAATATTAAATACATTCCTTGTCTTTTTGCAATAACTGAATAACTCAATGTCTTTAATCCATGAAGAAATATATTTCAGTAAAAAGTCAATATAAAATATTATTTGGCTAAAATCTCTTCTTAAAATTCTCCTCATGGAATTTCACCCCACAAGGGAGTTTCACAATAACAAATATGCTACACTACACGCAAATGCAAGCATGCTTTGCCTCTTACTAAGGCGATACTGAGTGCTGGGTTGCAAGTAGTATCCTTCTAAGCTCCCTTGCTCTTTGTGTGCAACCTTTTGCTGTGGCAAGTGTGTACCACACAAACAAGTTGCTAAGAGATAACACAGATTGTGAAATTACAGTACACAGCAGCAGCTTCTCTTGGATGCCCATGTAATCCCAGCCCCAGTGAGGATAATGCAGTTTGCACTTCAGCAGATGGGAGGCAAAGACCTTGCATATACCACAAAGAGAAGCCATTGGGTGGAGCAGGTAACAGGCTGTAAATCCACACCCTCACTTGCTTCATGGTAATTTGTCCATGAAGGTATCCTTTGGGTTGCCTGGAGATGGATGTTCTTTCACTCTTCAAAGAAAACAAGGAAACTGTACCTGATGAATGACAAAATGAAATGTTTATAGAAAGTGCAAGACACTTCACTTGCTAAAAAGTGAAAAGTTAGAAGCCATAAGAGAATATTTAGCTCTAGGCAGACAGCTACTTGTAACTAATTTATAACAATATATTCTCTTCCATTCTTGTGAAATTGGAAACCAATCTTCCACATTCTGACTTTGAAGAGTAAACATTAGATTTTGAAACAGCTGCAGACTCAGAAGTCCCTAGAAAGAGAACTGATATATATGTGGCCAATGATGCTCCCTTCCTCAAAATCACACAAAATTATACTCTGAATGACCAAGCACTACTCTCTGTAGTAAACTAAGTTTATGATATTGGAACTCTGTTAACTAGACAAACTATATTTTATTTTTCTTATCATTTATACATATATTTATCATATAAATGAGTCAGTACATATAAATGAAAGAGTACTTTCTATCTGCTTGGGATTTGAGGGGTTATATTTTTGTACTAAATGTCATGGCTCTGAAAAAGGCTCTGTTTTCCAAACATAGTTGTATTTGTAAGTGAAAGACTACCAAATTAATATTGTCATGCAAAAAATTAGTATGTTTATCAGCACAGATATTCATACATCTGTGGATTAACTCACTTTGCAGTTGCACTTACCCACAGCCATGTTTTTTTGACACACACAGCTCAAATTATATTTAGTTGATATTTAGTTATAAAAACAGATCACCTTTAAAGATCAAAAACAGTGGCCAGCCTTTTGGGAGTATGATTCTTTAAATAGCTTTTACCTTTTTAACAGCAATTACCTCATCTCAGTAAGTGTTGCAGGAATAATCTTAAATTTTAAAGGATATTTTTGGGTAGAAAATAGAGTAGAATCCCAGAAAGAAAATACTCAAAATGGTTTTGGAGTGACGTGCTGCCATGTTTTAGCTACTCTTCTTACTTAAGATATATATTTCAGATCAAAGACATACCCTGTAGAGTATTATACTGATTAGTAGCTCACAGGAGGAGGAAGTCAGGGAAAAAAAAGTAAGAGGGAGGAGAGAGGGATTAGCAGAAAAGTAAAAGAGTATTTATTTGAATGGCTGAATCTTCCAGCCCACACAGTCTTAAACTGGCTGACTAACTACATCGCTACCTTCACTTGTTAACTTGAATTTTTTTCCATGCAGCTTAGTTTGTTCTGCTCCAAGAACACTCTCATTTTGTGTTGGAATTTTGTGGCTTGAAAAGCAAACAAATATCTGGCCATTCAGGAAACATCATGATGCAACAATGCAGTGCAAAATAACCACTTTGAACTACACAGAGATCCGTAGTATGGAAGGCCAAGGAGAACAACACCTGCCATGACCTCAACAAAGCTACAATCATGTGCTCTGTGTCAATACAAGGACATAAAGCAACAAGCACAGAGCCAGTTCAAGGTCTACAGTTTGACAATCCCTGCATATAAGGCTTGGCCCTAACTCCCTGCCAATGCCAGAGTGACAGACACACCCACATCAATGACTGGAGAGAGATTTACCTAAGTGAGGCATGCAGGGCCAGTACGGCAGGATAGGATACAGGAGCACAGTGTTCATCCCGCCATACAAAACTCTGTAACTATTTGAAGAAGTTCCTATTAACCTCTTGCTTCATCCCCAGTACCACCCTGAAGGAATGTGTTTATGGCACAAGTTAACAGGCCTGCCCACACCCTTGTCATGGGGGAAGGCACAGCCCAAAGAGCATGAAAAGAGGTCAAGCCACACAACAGAAACAAATGGCTAAAATATGTGCCAATGCCGACTTCAAAGGAGTTAAAGCAATGCAAGGCACAAACAACACGAGGACAAAGATACCATCTGATGTAGCAAATGCCCCTAACTTGCCTGTTGACCTTATGGTAACAGCAGAAGTATGTCATGTGCCTACTAACACAAGGGAACACAGGACTGTTCGATTGTCCCTGACAACTCCAGGGATAACTCCAGACCTGTTGGATTCGGGTGGAGACCGACGTGTACCTGGACAGCCTGGAAAGCAGTGCTTCCTCTGCTTGTGTGCCCTAATATCCACCTGCTTTTATAGCCCAGTCTGTCCTGATCTCCATCATATACTTCCTCATCACTTGCTTTTTACCATGCGTAACTTCTCACTCTCCCTTGGATTATCCCCTCATTTGAGCTTGCTTTGACCACTCCCATTATAAAAACATCCCACTTAAGCCAACTTGTTCCATCAGTATCATTCCATCTTCTCTCCATCCTGCAGCTCTTTGAACACAACTTTTATAGTTTCTACCTGGGCCTTCTCTGCTTGTATGGTTCCTTCTCTTTGCACATGAAGATGTTTTTACCAGAATATCTAATAATTCTTCTGCGGCAAAGAGGTACATCCTAACCATTGATCTGTGCGAAAGGAGGGAGGAAGTCTATGTACAGGATATACATTCAGGTTGATGTTATAGAGTTGTTAAAAAACTCTTGAATCATGGAAGACCTTATTATATGAGGAATTCAGCATTTGTTTACAAAGGCTGCATCAAATCTCTCCCAGACAAAGCATAGTAATGAGCTGTTATAGCTTTAATAATCTTTAACCTTTTCAAAGACCTCTGGCACAATTACTTGGACAAAGTCTAAAGAAACTAGCTGAATAACTTCCAGGATGGAAATCATATTCAGAGGCTGGATAGAGTGACATTAGTGATGAACAGGAAGCTTGGACAGGAGTGATGTGTTCTGCATAGCTGCAGGAACTTAGCCTTAAATAATTACAAATTAAGCAAAATATAAGGGACAGGGCATCTCAAGGCTTGAGGGGAAAAGACAGTTTTGTTCTCTTTGGATTTCTAGGACTTGATTTGTTTCTTTTCTCACCTCCTTGTTTTTTTCCTTCAATACATTCCTCAAAGACAGCATCCTGTAACTAAATCTAGTTGAACAACTCCTTTTGGGCTACTCACCAAACTGATAGCTGAGGTCACAAACGCTTGGTCTTTTGCTAAGAAAATCCAACAGCAGTGGTAGAAATACTTGGCACTGGTGTGGCCACACGTCAAATCCTGTGTTCAGTTTCAGGCCCCTCATGACTAGAGAGAAATTGGGATGCTGGAGTAACTCCAGAGAAGGGCAGTGAAGCAGGTGAAGGGTCTGGAGCACAAGTCATATAAGTGCTGAGTGAGCTGGGGATGTTTATCCTGAGGAAAAGGAGGCTCAGAGAGGATTTTATAACTCTATGCAATCACCTGAAATGAGGCTGCAGCCAGGTGGGGGTGGTCCTCTTCTCCCAGGTAACAAGAGATAGGCCAAAAGGAATTGGCCTCGAGCTGCACCAGAGGAAGTTTATATTAGATACTGGAAAAAATTCTTCACTAGAAGGGTTGTCAAGCATTGGAAAAAGCTGCCCTGGAAAGTGAATGAGTCACCATCCCTGGAGGTATTTCAATGACGTGGATGTGGCACTTGGGGACATGGTTTAGTGATAGACTTGACAAGGTCGACAATGTTAGTTTAGTGGTTGGACCTGATCCTAAGGATCTTTTTCAACCTAAATAATTCTATTATTTAATTATTCTTTTAAAAATCTTCCTTATATTTTCCTTTGTTATGACACTTCCATGGTGGAGAAGAGAGATCATGCTGCTCATATGTTGTGATGTTCACTCCATGAGAACAGTGCCACTCACACTGGCCAGCAGAGTCTCCTTGCTGCCACTGCTGCTCATCAACCTGCCTACATTCCCCTTTCTTCTTTCCTCTAATAAACTAAGAGTTTGTAGGCACAGGGGTTTGGGTTTTTTTTGTATTGGTGATTAGTGATGTCAAAACCAAACAGTGATGAGATACACGGTAGAAGATGCAAGGCCCAAGGAGCAACTATTTTGAGCTATTATGTTAAATAATTATGGCACAAGAACCATGCCTGATTTCACTGAAGATAGAAAGGGAAATTGCTGATACCAATATTGCAAGATGGCATCCTTAAGCACTCGAAAGCAGTAACAACATCCAGATGAGCAAGCGTCTGTGATTCATTCCTACCCGCTTGTTGATAAAGAATATTACAGGCCACTATTGTGATTATCACCTTCTCTGCCAAACATTAGTAAGAATTCCATCCTCACTAAGGCTTGACAGAGAGTGAAGGATAGTCCAAGACAACACGAATGTGAGAAGTTCTTAACATTGCTGCAATGACTTCCTGACTTCTCTGTGCACTTTCTCCTCCTCTGTGGTTTGCTAAATACTTCTTTCTTTCATGTATTGCACTTCCACTGTTTTCCATGTGCATGTAGATGGGGTTTCATAACATCCTTGTCCTACACTGCACTTTCTCAGAATATTCCTACACTTTCCATCTACTAAGACAAAGCTTGTTTAATATATGGTCTTATTATAATGAGCTTTATGTTTTTGTTCCTTTCACTTCTTATTTTTCTAATTCATTTGAGAGCCTGCCTAAAATCAGCTTACAAATTCACTGGGTCAGATATTTTACACCTCTTCTGACAAGTGCTTTGTGCAAGTTCTAGGCAAATAATAAGCACCAATTACCGCTATAATACTAAAAAAATGTAAATTAAATGGTCCTTCAGGAGCTCTTCCCTCAGAATAACAGTTAAAATTTGTGTAGTACTTCACCCCCCCCTAATTACTTGAGGGTGAATGACAGTGCCATAATTAGCCAAGCCCAGGCTGCTCTTAATGGCGATGGGGTGACCAAGAAAATTAAGGCATTTATGATTCCAAGAGAGCACCCATTTCTGTTTCACTGGACAGGATGAAAATACTGCTTATGCACAAATTGACTGGTCTTATGACAGCACTAACTCCATCCAGAGTTGGAAGGAACAGTGGAAATGAACAGAGAGAACCTGCATTTCACTCAGCAGCTGGCAACCACCACATGTGAGGTATAGAAACAGTGTCTGAACAACAGGGTAAGGTTCAGTTTTTTAGCCTTTCATAAAGGGAGGGACAACACACAAGGGTCTACAGACTGACTATTGTGTGTTGTACATATCATATAGGTGCTGAGTTACAGTTGTTAAGGAACTATACATCATCCAGGGTACACACTAATCCTATCATGTGCTTGGAAACTTGCAGAGACCAGATTCATCACTCCTGTTTTGTTAACCACAATCTACCACTGACCATCTATGCCAGGGAAGTCCTTTAATTTTTTTGTGTGCATTTTCTCTTAGGCAGTTAAGACACCAAAAAACCAACAAGCTAATGAGTCTTATCACTTTTAAAAACCAGCTTCTTTACTGTGAAGCTGATTGCATCAAATCAGCTATATATAGCTAATTGCTCTATAGGAAATACAAATCAAATTAATAATCTACTTGGAGAATCACAGCCTCTGTAAGCACTATACTCCATGGAAACAGTTGTATTGTCACTGTACTGCTTCCTGAAGTGGGTCTGTGCCAATCTTGTGTAAGATGTAACAACTACAAATAAGGAATACTGCAAAAGTTTGTAGAGGACAGGAGTGATTCAGTTCTGAATTTCTCACCAATACAAATGATATGGTCTGCATTATGGAGTAAAACTGCCAGTTGTGCTGTCATCACTTCATACACACTATACTGGTGTTTGAGTTATGTATCATTACACAGGTGACAAGGAAGGTCACACTATTATGCTACTGCAAAAAAAAAAAAAAGTTTTGTCTGCAGGGAGCTTTTCTCAGCGTCACAAAAATACTGACTTGGAGCTACCCATTCACTATCAGCTATGTGCAAGCCCCCCATTTTGAATGCCTTTGCTCGAAAACCTTGATGTGACACGAAGAGGAGCTTGTTGAAGTTTAAGGAAAAAAATTACCTAAAGCCATCAAAACAACTTCTGATTATCTCTTGCAGCCAGAGTGATCCTCTAGGAAAATTAGGAGGGTTTTCTCATCTGTCACAATGGCAGAAAAGCTGTCAACCACATAATCTACTGAATATTCCCTGTCTACCAAAGAAGATTAATTGACTGAACATAAACTCTATTCACCAGAGGTTCATTTTCCCATTTAGAACAATTAAAGATTAATCAATTTGTAGTTTGTAAAGTAATCTTTATATGCTACTTTTTCCTGTTTATTATATTGTTTCACATCTTCTCTAGCTGTAAGGATAGCAGAAACATATATTTTCTGCCTGTGTGCAGAACTGCACTGGGAAACAGCAGGAAGAAAGATGATCTGTAAGGCAATTTCAAAGGAAGCATTTCTATTTCCCTTTTTACTCAGTTCTTCCCTTCAGTAGGAGAAGGTATTTGGCCACTTTCCCAACATTTTACCATGTTCTGAAGGTCCCTTTTGCTTCCTGGAGGATGAAAGGAGATGCAACTACATTTTGCCACTATCAGGTGAAAGGATGATGCTTGGCTCCCAAACAGAGCCACCATAGTCTTCATTAGTGAAAAAGAGATTTTCTACAACCATTTGATGCAAGAACATGAAATTACAGGTGGTAAATAAGTACAGCAGTGGCTTAGTGAATGAGCTGGCCTGAAAAACCAGAAAATCAGCAAGAATTCCCAGGAGAAAGTAGGCTTTTAAAGATATGCTGGAGGATAAGAAGTTCACTTGTCTCTCACCACTCATTCTATATGTGATACACAGCCTTCTGTGAAACCAGTATCTGATCTGGCAAGATATTGGACCACAATACAAATGCAGAGACAATAGTGAAGATGCTGATCACACACCTGTTGTTTGACTGCCATTTGGATAACCACACAGTCACAGTATGAATGAACTAAGAGAAGCTAGACTGCACAAGAGGAATCCTGTTGTCACCAATACATCCCTCAGTTTGCTCCTAAAAACCTCCTGGTAATCAGCAATACGTGGTACCATTGTCAGATTGCTGCACTTCTACTGTTTTTGAAGTCCAGGAGAGAGGGCACACACAGAACATCTATGCAGCTCTTATCAATGCAATATCTTGCCTTATGGTGCTCACAGTTAAAATTATGTTTTTGATACTTTATTTTCCTGCATCTTGCAACAAATGCTTACACACAGGCACACCCATATTGCCCACTGTTGCTCAGTTTTGCTTAATATCCCTTGGTATTTGCTATGTAGGATGCAGGTATCTGTGCGTGCCTGTATACACACACATACACACACACACATATGTATACACTTCCTACTGCACTTCCTGTGAGTTCTGCTGATAATTTTTGTGACATTCCCCTTCTTACTCCCTTTTGCAAACTCTTTGGATGCATACAGCACAGATAGGACTTGGGGATTTCCTGTTCAACAGGAACCTTCGGGTGGAGCACCACTGTCGCCAGCAGTACGTCCTGTTTTCTCTCCTCCTTTAGGCGTAGTCCCATCTCTGATTATCTACAAGACTTTATCACTGTGATTTTTAAACTCTGGCATTGCTCATCTGCAGGTGACTTACATACCTGCAACTGCTGGCTCCTTGGTGTCCCGCTGCACAACTGTTCTAACCAGAAAGTCAAGCACTGTTTGACCTTACTTCACCACTTTAGGAGCACTTGGAAAAAATGCACTGGTCCCTTTCTCCCTGGATATATTCACTGGGGGAAGGATGTTGCTGGGGAGGGACCAGCTCCAGAGACAGAAACTGTGCACCTAATAGGCACCACCACAGGCATGGAGGTTCGTGGCACTGAGGGGCTGAGACGATCAAAAAATCTCGTGACAACTTTCTACCCTTCTGACTCGGCATGTTCTTCCCCTCCAGGATTGGTTGTTAGCTTGCTCCATGTATAATGTTCTCCATGTCCCAGACTTGCTTAACAAGCCCCTCTTCCACCCTCATGCACTTTTCCTCTACTCTGAATCACAGAATGGTTGAGGTTGGAAAGGACTTCTGGAAGTCACCACGTCCAGCCTCGTGCTCAAGCAGGGTCACCTAGAGAAGCTTAGCTAGGACTAAACTGGGATTATGGCCAAATATCTTTTGAGCATCCCCAAATTTTCTCCAATATCTTCCTTACAAGTGCCCTTCACCTATTTATACACTTGATGAGATCTGTCTCTGACACATTTCTTCTGCAGGCTGAACAATCCCATCTCTCTTAGCCTTTCCTTTTAGGAGAGAAGGTCTACTCCCTCAATCATCTTCCTGGCAGGAAATAGCTCTAGTCTCCCATGTACGAAGGAATCCATAACTGTTCTCCAGGTGTGACCTCACCAGTGATGAGTAGAAGGGAAGGATGACCTCTCTTGACCTGCTCCTTCTCTCCCTCTGTCCGTCCTTGCTCCCTCTCATATGATCCTGCTTTTTCTCATTATCTTTGTGTCTATCTAAATTCTTCTTAAAGACATTTTCAGAACTAGTATGTTGTCAAGTTATCACCTTGCTTTTTGAAAAACTGTGAATTCTTCACAAACCATGAGAATTTAATAGGCAAACAGTGATTGGGTCTCAAATAACCAACCTTTCTTGATGCTAGGCAGTGAAAAGGTAACAAAGTGTTTACTATGAACCTCCGTCACAACCCTTAATAAAACTAACTAGAAAAAAAAAAAAATTGTACTTCCAACAGATTTTTTTTTTTCTCATTAGCAACTTTTTCTCATTTTCTATGTTAGAAATTCTTCATTGGCTTTACCAACCCAAAAAATATAGCTAAAAGTAATGATGCAGTCTACCCCCCTTTACCAAACACAACTGAACTTTTTTCTCAAAGATACCGAGTTCAGTATGAGAACAGGAATGTCTTTACTAATGCCTTCTCCAGAGCACTGACTTACATGGATTCATTACAGGCATCTACTTCCACAAAAAACAACTAGAATTAACAGCATCTGTCTGATTTCTAATCAGTGCTGGGAGGTAATACAGATATTAGCTCCAAATACTTGTACAATCCAGTTATTACTGTATTAGCACTGCAATAGTACCTAGGAGGGCCTTGTGCCAAATATGGGCAATGAAAAAGCATAACCTGTACCAAAAATTGATATGGGGTACCTTGACATGGGTATTGGACTAGGTGACCTCCAGAGGTCCTTTCCAATCCTAACTACTCTGTGATTATGTAAAAAAACTTAGAAACAAGACTATGGGAGATAAGAGGGCAGGAAGACAAATAAACAAGTAGTAAGATAACATGTCAGTGCCAGGCAGAGAATATCAATTAGTCTTAGCACATATTTTCTGGACTAGCAGACTACCTTAAAAAGCATCATGCACTACTTTTTTCTGTGTAAAATATCAGTATTAATGTTTAAGTGCCTGTATTAATTGAAATGTATTGCTCATTGAAAGTTATATTATTAATCTCGGTTGGTTATAGTGACATTTAGGCATAAACACATAGTATTTATAGCCACAGTCACTGCAATATTCATGGAGTTTTCTATCCTAATTAATCCACAAAAAAGACTGTGATATGAGAAACAGGTAATAATAAATAAAAATAAATTATAAATATAATATATAGAAATTATAAATATATAAATTATAAATTTAAAATAATGTATAGAATAAGAAGTTTAAAGGAAATCACATGCAATTTAAGATTAGATAAGTTAAGATTAGTTTATAATTAGACAAAATTGTTTATGGAGATTAGACACCAATAACACATCAGGTGTGTACCTAAGAGCTAAGCTATGCAGAAGCATTTTGTGTGCTCACACCATGGGAACATTCAGAGCATGTCTAACACAAGATTTGTTTCACAACATAAACTTGTGTAGTTTTAAGCATACCAGGAGAGCCTTAGATCAGACACAGTTGTGTAAGAGGCTGTCAGATGAAGTACATTTTTGTGCTGCTGTAAGCAACTTCTGACTTGGAATCTACCATTAAATATTTTAACATTTCACATTAATTTTAAATTATAACTGTTTCTAGCATAGCTAAAAAAATATTATATATAGACTTAATATTAGAACAATAGAGATATAAATAAAAACCTGTGTTTAAAACACAAAAATCAAGAAAATGCTACATACATGAAAACATTTCACTTTCACTGAAGTCATAACATTTATTTCAGTAAGGCTGTAGACTTTTAATTTTTTCTCTATCCCCCTTATTTATTTATGCTAACTGAATGCAACAAATGATTGGGGATTCATCCTTCCTTTTTCTCTTCTTAGGCCAGTTAAAGATTTTGAATATTTTCTCAGTTTGGAAGCATTAAAATACCCACCAAATATAAGATGATAGGGAAAATAAAGAAAATAGAAACTAATTTTAAAAGGTATAAGAACTGAGTGTTCTAAAATTACTACACTCCCTACTACCCTACACCCTTTCCTAAAACAGAAAAGCTACAAAATAATTATTAAATATTTTAGAACATTCTAAGAAAATTCCAGAAGAAGAAAACTAAAATAAAGAGAGGAAGTAAGAAAAAAGAAAAAAAGGGAAGGGATTGGATGGAATGGAAAAATGGAAAATAAACTCACATATTTTGAAAATACTCACCCTATTACGCTAAGCAATAAAAAGGAGAATATGAAGAAAACAAGATACTAAAATGCAGAAAATTCAAAATATTTGGAAATACATTTTGGGAAACAAACTTGAAAACTCTCTATTATCTACCATTTTAAATGAGAAACATCTTCCAAATATATATTTCCTTTTCCCTTTCAGCATTTTGATCCCATGTATAAAAAATAACTCCTGCCAGCATCTCAAAACTTTGTTTCCAGTGCTCCCTTTCTCTTTTTACCAGATAAATGGAGACAACTTTTTGCTAACTGCCAGTTCCATAAAAACCACTCATTTTGTTGGCAGATGAAGGAGAGAAAGCTTTGAAAACAGGACTTGCATTTAACAGCCTTGGTAGAGCTTGAGTTTGAAAAAAGTCACAGAATCACCAAGCTTGGAAGAGACCCCCAAGGTCATGCAGTCCAGCTGCCAGCCCAGCACCACCATGACCACCTCAAACCATATCCCCAGGTGCCACATCCAGACCTCCCAAACACTTCCAGAGACAGTGACTCCACCCCCTCCTCGAGTAACTTATCCCAGTGCCCAACCACCCTTTCAGGGGAAAATATTTTTCAAATATCTAACCTGAATCTCCATTGGTGCAGCTTAAGGCCATTTCCTCTTGTGCATTCACTTGAGACATGAAGATCATAAACAAACAGGTGTAGAGTGACTGCTACCAGGAGGTTCTGGAAAGTCATTTAGCAGGCTTCATCCCTCTGTACCTTGGAAGAGAGTTTGGTTGGTATTAGCAGACTGGCTACCCAGATATAGAGGATTTCAGACCTGATATTTCATCTTGGGTATTTACTCTTCAATATGTATCCAGACAATAGCAGCAACAATGTATTTTCACTGAAAAATCCAGACCTGTTTTTTGTTAAAAGCACACAGAAATCCACCCTATCATGATCAGATAACTGGCTCCTTGATGCCTGAAGTGTCTTTACTACAATTCTTATTTACAACTGCCATAAACCTGACCCAAAAACCATGCTGTCAGCCTCAAGCTACAAATCCAGCAGTGCTGTGAGGTATCCTCTTTCCTCAGATTTGCCCTGTGGCAGAAGCCTGGACAGCAAGTACCCAGAGGCATCAAAGAACAGCTGAGACAGAATTACTTGAAGAGGCAAACTCCTTGGTTACTCCTAAGAGTTTTCTAGATGGTATTTGGATTTTCATGAAGTTCCTTTTTTAATCCTTTCTTTTGAGTGAAGTGTCAAAGCCTTCCCTATCCTGACAAAGGATATCTTTGTATCAGTCTCACACCACTCTCTGAAAGTTGTTGCCCTATCAGCTTCTGGGAAAGACCAGAGCTCAGTTCATGGTCACTGTAAGTCCATACATTTCTTTAAATATATACCCTAGTAACAATTCAGCTACCTGTATTTGGATAAACCCCTTGAATATACTGCACAAATGCACTGTGAGCATAACACTCGAGTACAAACAGTTCTGCTTTCATGTGTAAGCTGTGCATATGCATGACTAATGTATAAAAACAATGCAAGTGCTCAGCAGCAGATTTAAAATGAAGTTAGTGTCTAGTCTGGATAGCCCAGTTTGCATTTTCAGCCATGTGGAAAAAGAAGGTAGGTGGTACTTTTAGATACAGTCAGAAATTTTAAGAACAATATTTACACTCTTAGCAAAGATTGAATGAGATTTGCTTGTAAAACAGAAGAAGCAAGAGGGAGGGAATCTTCCAGACCCTGCACAAATTCATCCCTGCCCTACACCCCTATTCTTAATGACTCTTATTCTTCATTTCCATTATAATGCCAGTGCCTCTGGCACCACTGCTTCTTCGGGAACTCCCTCTACATCCAGCTCCTTGTATAAAAAACTCCTTCCACCTCAAAGACAGGGAAAGGCAGACACCCTCTTTTTCATCTTAATCCCTTGTAAAGCACACTGTCTTTTACTGAGCTTGCCAATGCAATCAGAAGTGGTGCTGCACAACTAAAAAAAATAATTATCAAGCTTTGATGATCATCCAGGATGGGTTTTATGTGTTTTCTCTCTCCGTTTGCACAGTGAGTGTCATGAGACTGAATTTAATTTTCTCTGCTTGCTGTGAACATTTAAAAAATAGTCTCATCCATACGAATATTCAAAGCCTTGCACTGAGGGGCTTTTCTCATGTTTAAGACCGTTTCACCCATGCAGTATTTTGTGATGTACAGATTCTCTGCAGTGTCACAATAGTAATTAAATTTGCACAAAATCCTTCATCCTCAAAGAATCACAAAGCACCTTTAGACTTTAAAAACACTGATATACACCTTCTGTTTACAGGAATGGAAAGTTGTTTTCCCATCCTTAACCCCCATCACCCTAGTAGGGATGAGGTCAGAGGTCAGTCTCAGGAGATGTGCAGACACTGTTCATCACACTGTGCTGTCAGAACTCAGGCAGGAATCCCAGAGGATTCCTGCCTGCTCAGACACACATCACCTCTGCAACATAAATGTGTGATACTGCCATCTACCAGCCAAGACACCCACATCACCAAAAGAAGTGACTTTTGCCTTCTCGCTTTTGCAGATCCTGAAACAAATCTCTTTTTTAATTCAAGTTCTGATCTTCCATACCTGAACCAAGTCAGAGTCACCTTCCATGAGTTGGGAAGCAACATCATTTGAAGGATGTTGGCATTAGTAGCATCCTCACCTCTGTCTTGGGGCTTTTTTGTTGGGATTTTTGAGTTTCTCTAGAATGAGCATCACTCCTGAGCACTTCCCTGTTGATGACTCTCCGTGTGTGGAGACACGCGATGGAGGCTTGACTCCATTTCAGAAGGCTGATTTATTATGGTAAATATTATATTAAAATACTACATTAAACTATACTAAAAGAACAGAGAGATCAGAAGGCTACAACAAGAAAGAACAACAAAATCCTGTGACTGCTCACAGCCTTGGCACAGGTGGCTGGGATTGGTCATCAATGGAAAACAATCCATATGGACCAATCACAGATGCACCTGTTGCATTCCACAGCAGCAGATAGTAATTGTTTACATTTCTCTCCTGAGGCTCCTCAGCTTCTCAGGAGGGGAAAAATCCCAGCAAAGGATTTTTCATAATATCATGGCTACACCTCCCCGTTAACACCTAAGCTCCTCCAGGACAGTGCTCCCAGTAACACACACTGGCAGACATCCCAACACAGCCCCCTCCAGTACTGGAGAATAAAAGAGCATTCAAGCTAGAATATTACTCAAATCCAGCTTTCACATGCTGTTGGCTAAATCCTGCTTTCTCCACTGACTTTCTTGGCCAAAGTGAAATATGTTCATTACATGCAAAGAAATTGAAGGAATGGAAGAAAGGTCATTATTTTGCCTTTTCTTTTTTATTATATGACATGATGTACTGTTTTCCCTGGTAAGAAAATGTCCTCATTTAGCAGCTCATAACTGGATAAATGTCTGTCCAAGTAATATTGACTCACTACAGTTCAAAGGAGGCTTTCTAAAATTTTGTTTATGAGAGAAGAAATTGGCTGAGAGGGTTGGTTTTTTGGTTGGTTTTTTTTTTTTTTTTTTACCCCAAAAACAAGCAGATATTTATCAGCCCTTCAGTGAATAAAGTAAAATTGTTTCAAGATCTTGTGTTATTGTTCCAAGCCCTCTTACCAAAACAATTTTTTTCAACCAATTACTGATTGCCTTTTACAAAATAACTAGGTTGAACTGTAATTCCCTTGTCTTGAATAACAGGATCAAATTAATCTTGTCACACTGAAAAAATCAAATATCAAACAAGGCCAATTATTATATCCAATTTTTACCTTTTTAGAATCTGCTCCTGTTTCAGGGCATATCTTCAATTAGGTCATACAAAGGCTTCAGTCTTGTATTCTAAAGCAAATGTGCTGTGATGTTGTCTGGAAGAAACCGACAGTGACAAGACCTGGAAGAAGCAAAGAGAGGGACAGAGGCAGAGAGAAGATGGGCCATGGTGGATTGTCAGCAGGGTGGAGGCAACACCTGGGAGGACAAGGAGGTAGCTGGCTGACCTGGGACTGTCCCCTTGCTCGGTAATGTGGCCCTGTTTTGCAAAGTAAGGAGCCAATCTGTCCAGTCACCAGGGCTGGGATTCCCCATGAAAAACTTGGCCACATGGCTGGCAAGGGAGGGGTGGAGGATGAGGCAAGAGTTCTGTCAGAATCACTCCTCCACATCTCAGTGTGGGATGAGCCTTCCAAGATACAGAGCCATTCTCCAAAGTACCAAATGCCCTGAGCTAAAATCAGCCCAATTAAAAGGAACTGGCAATTTAATGGATGAAACTCTTCACCAACTGGTATTTAAACAGCCGAAATGAAAGATTTAGTGTGAGAGTGTGTTCTCTCTCACAAGACAAAATCACCCTACCAACGAAATAAACAAACACAAATCTGCTCTCTGTGCAAGGCAAAGTATCTAGAGACAACAAGATTTGCACTCATGAAACCAGGACCAGATCCAAACCCACTGATTGCCTTGGCATTTCTGCTTAGGTCTGAATAGGCCAAAATCCGGTCAAAGTCCCTTAGGACACATAGGTAGATAAATTATTTTAACTGAAAATCACACCAGCAAAATATAACACAATATGTAAATGCTACTCTCTGTTCATAATTTTTGCACTCCTCTAGATACCATAAATAGAAGAATTTTGTTATTATTTCAATTCATCCTTTATTCAATGTACTTTTTATACATGATCTCAAACCAAACCAAGCTGATTTGTGCCATCTACTGGTAAAGAAAATATTTCCAACTACTAAGTACTTCAGATTTACTACCAAATTTATTTTAAATCTGTTTCAGTTGTTATTAACTATATACAAATGTGTTACTTCTTAGCAAACAATCTCATATATGCCCTATCTGATAAAGAAGACTGCTCATATTATGTGAAGGTGATTGATAAAACCATGTTGGACAAATTAATTCATGGACAGCTTTAATTAGAGTAACATGATTGTGACACCATTGAAAACAAAAAATTTCTCCCAGTAAGCCTGAATACTGGGTAAGATCTATTCCTTAGCTTGATCTATCTTTCTGCTTATGAATTGCAGTGTTCATGTTCTGACGAATGCAAATATGATCTTACACATCTGAGTCACATCTGAGTGTGAGCTGCTGTTCTCCACTGAGGTGCTCACAGCAGAGTTGAGGCCAGCTGTGCCTCTTGTACAAGGCACTGGCAAGATCTCACACTGGCACAGTGTGGTTAAAACTCACTATTCACTGCCAAAAAGGCTGAACTCAAGCTGTGACCACCTTCCTCAGAGAAGTGCATCCCTGGAGAACAGAGATGCCCTTGTAGGAGAAAAATAAAAACAACTTTGCTTGAATAGTGCAGCAGAAGGAGTAAATGAGACATGCTATCTTTGCATCAAGAGATGGAAGTGAAAGAGAGAGAAGAGGTTTTTTCAGCTTCAGGACAGTGGTGGTGAAAGGAGAAATGGGCGTCAGCTGGCCATGAATATATTTAGGTTGGAAATTAGAAGGCTCCTAACCATCAGAAGAAAAAGGTTCTGTGACAGCCAGCCAAGGGGAGCGGTGGGGGCACACAATCTAACTAGTTTTAAGATAGATCTTGGTAACTTAATGAAAGGGATTATGAAACATGGATGTCTACAACAGTAGAAAACTGGACTTGATGACCTGGACAAACCCTGCTAACCCTCTGTTCCCACATTTCCCAGAATGTTCCTCTGCTTTGACTTCAACATGGTGTCCAGCTTCTGACAGAAGTAGATTTAGTTGCCTGTCAGAAGGCTCCAAATTATGGAATAGTTCTGTTGATCCCAACCCTCTCATTAGTTGGGATATGATTTGGTAGGAGTGGCCAATTGCCTTTTGTCTCTAAATCTTATGGTGCATTTGTCAGATCTGCCTTCTGAAGCTTTTAAACATAGTTTGTATTCATTTTTATAATAGGCTGAAGGCAACTGGTGAATCAAAAGTGAATTAAGTAAAACCAACCTTTTTATAGTACAATAGCTAAGGGATCAACTAAGATGTAATTATCTGTCATGTTTAGCAGAAATCACCATGATAGAAAAAAAGGAGGTGGGAAAGTCACTGTAAGTATGATTTGCCATGTAAGTAACTTGGTAAAAGACGATTATCTCTAAGTGACCTCATGTTGCTTTTGAGTATGCTTCCATATAAATGAGACACTGAAGACTCTAATGGGTCAGAGACATTGTCCAGTATCTGCACACGTTGGGTAGTTGCTTTCAACATAGATTATGTTCTCTTAAAAAAGGAAGGGAATTGGCCAAGCACCCAAACTTGTACTCATGATGTGCAGAAACAGTGAACACTGGTTGACCTCTGAACAAAAGAAAAATACTTGAAATCTCTCAAACTCAACTCTCAAAATTATATGTGCCTTTTGAAAATTCAGTTCTAAAATAAACATATAATTAAATCTATCAGCTGATACTGTTAAGAACAGCACTCTGCCTTTCTCTCTTGGTTTCCATTTCACCCTCCCCAGCTGCTACAGAGACAATTTAAGTACAACAACGTAGCAGTTCTGTGCTCAGGAAGTGATCTGGAAGTGTGAGTGCCTGTGAGCCCATGCACAAAAAGCATAGGAAACACAACACATGCAGCTCCCCTGGATGGAATTCTACACCTCCTGTTCTCTATGACTAAGCACACAGAAAAAAAAAATTTATGAAGATCCTCTGAGAATCATTTCATTTTCATTTCCTGAAGTAGGAAAATGTCAGCGTACTTGAACTACTTCATTCAGGTGTCCAAGTGAATCATATTTAAATCAGAAAAAGTGGAAATACAAGAAAGCCAGCCTAATATACTTTCAAATTACATTTAGCTGATCTTACCCTTTTTGGAAGGATTTGCTGTTTGGAAACACTTAGCCTGGCTGGACTGTGTTCCACAGCCAGAACATACAGAAAGAACAATCTATCAGGCATCTCACAAACATATTCCTCTGATATGGCCAGCTCTACTTTCCATGCAGAGCGGAATAATTGGGGATAGAAGAAACCTGGCTGTAGGAGATCCTCTGGCACTAATTCTCTATCACATGGGTGTGTAAACTTACTGCTTACCTGAGTACAGTGAGAGGCATCCAGAAAGTCCCACTGAGCTTAGTGGGAAAATTAGTACAAGCAGAACTTGAATCTGTAGCATTATCTTTTTGCCCAAAGGTCAGCAAGCTTACCACAGCTGCCCCAGCAATAAAAGAAATAAAGACATTAATGCCAGCCTGGTCTTAACCTCTGGGGAACAATGCAAATGTCTTTCTCTGCAAAAATCTTCAAACTTGCAGCATTTCTTCCTGCTTGGTTTCTGCTTCCATCCCTTCAGACTCAACAAAAGAAAAGCTGCTGGGAAATATAATGCAGGCAACAAGCAGGATATAGGAGTGCTCCAAAGTGGGTTTCCAAAATTGTTCTGCAACTCTGTTTCCCTCCATCACTGAAGATGTACAGTTTGCTATTGCCATATAGCCATCAATTATATACGGTATTTCCTGAAGCAAGTTCTAAACTTTTTGCACTGGGCTTTTCATTTTCTAAACGACAGGTAAACAGTTCTACTGGTGTTCTGTTTCTTCAGATGGCCTACCCAGAAAAATCATAGTATATTACTGTTAGTTTGGATTGCTCCCTGATATTTTAGATTGACATGAATCTAAACTGCTGCTTGGTTGGTGTTTAGATGATATCATAGATCAACTTCTGTAAAGGGTCAATAGAATCTTAAAAAAACCCTAAACACCTTTATGTAGGAATTAATAAAATCTTCACTCTACCATGCTTCTACTTCTCATCCTTAAAAAAATAAACCAAAAACAAACAAGTGAGGAAATGAGACCACACTGCAGCATGTTCGAATATAAATGTGAACATATATGAAACTATTTCAAGACTGAGACTAGCAAGCCACATCATTAATATTCTTGTCTTCCTGATGGCAGCAGGAATTATATCACTTCCTTTATTTTAAACATAAGATATCATCATTTCAAGCATAAGATGTCTGATCCTCATCAGTGTATCTTGAACCTTTTCTCACTTGAATGATCACTTATTCTCCTCTTTTTTTAGGAATTTTTTTATTTCTCTACTAAACATGCTGTAGCATGATTAATTGTAAATACCTTTAGCAAAGAAATTCTGGAAAATATTATTTCCATTTAATTGTACTTTTCATATTGGATTTTGTAACATTAGCACCCAAAAACTTGATGATGCCATTCTCAGCTTCATCTGATGTTTCTTCCACAGCTTAGACGTTGCTGATAGCGTGCTTTCCTTGTTCTTTAGTACAAACAGTAACCTAGAAGACTGGTCCTGCCACTTACAAAATGGGTCGTGTCAAAGATGCTTGCGCATGTGCAGATCTTACAATTTGAAAAATCAATAAAAGAAACATGCAGCTGTGATTGCCCTTTATTTTGAATGTAATAATTTCAACTTAAGCCAGGGTAATTGCTACATAATACAGATTTAAACCATTCGTTTCACTTCCATGCTATGACCACAATAACAGTAGCTTCCCACTTTATAGCTTGCTAGCTTTTTTTTACTTCTGTGCAATTGCAAAAACTGGCAAATATGTGTGGGTTTTCTTTTTCTTTATTGGTTCTGAAGGAAACTCAAGATTTGCATTTTACAGATACTTTTCTGACATCTCAGATGTTAACTTTGTATTTCTTTATTCCACTACTAAATTATGTGTTACCACTAATTCAATAATGTTGCTTTGCACTTCAGATGCTAAGACCCTGTAATCTTGGAGCACAGGTAAAAGATCAAAAGCAATTGGATTATTCCAGTTGAACAATTTACCATTTACAGGCCTTACCTGACCTTTTGCTTCTAACCCTTTTCCTATGAGAGGGAAGAATACGGCTTAAATCTCATCAACAGCAACTCTGGATGCTTGCTTTTGCAGCTCTGTGTCTTAAAAGCAAAAACATAGATTCTGGCAAAACACAAAATGAGAAGAGAGACTATAAAGAGAATGCTGCAATGACAAAAGCAGGTCAAACTCTTAAGCAGCATAAATACAGTGGATATGCCTACAGATAACACTCTCTTCTTTCCAGGACACACAAAATTCCTAATGCAAAGGAAGCACGCTTCCACATGATACATATTCTGCTCTTTGCCATCATAGTTGTTGAGCGCATTCACAGTCTTGTTTCAGAAAAAAAACACCCATATTTTGGTGCCCCAGCTCTGAGCACAATGTACATACAAACATTATGAAATATTCACAGCATAATGTTGATACTCCAGATGGGACCAGGGTGTTTTGGAGATAGCTCCATGGATAAGTCTGTCTTCTATAATTTATTTAATTTAGAACCCATCAGAACATTTCTTCATGTAGAGAAGAAAAACACTCTAAATAACATCTCCACAGATACCGCTTAAACATTTCCTTGAACATATTCCATCTAACAGGGTCTGTCTGTACTTTGAACTGTATGAAGCAGCTGGTTTATGTCCACATGAAGCAACAGGAATGTGAGTGAGTGGCAGTCAGTGGATTCCTGTCAGTGAGAGGTTTGCTTGATGGCACCTTCTCTCCCTTTAATATGGACATGAAAGTTAATGAAATTCATTAGCCTTACATGTTCTCAACCCATGATTTAAGCCATGGACAGAAACCCAAGTTGGTGTGAGGGTGTGATGCAGCTGTTCACCACACAGAGCAGCGGAGCTTGACAAAGCAAAAGCCCAGCTTCCAAATCTCAGTTTATTAAAAAAAATGCATTGGATTGAATGGACCTACTGAAAAGCTGAGTCAAAACTTCCAGATCAGGCTCCAGATAATTAATTTCCAGTAATTTGGCTTGGCAGGCAGTGCTGATTTCCAGCCAAGTACATGAATAGCAGCAATTCTTTGGCAGTGGGGGCAGAGTAGGGGAGTGTGTTAGGATTCCTAATTATCTGGAGAAAGTTCTTTTATGGTGTGATTGCAGATTTACATGATGTCCAGCCAGCACCAAAGCAGAAAGCACTGGTACTGCAGTGCACTATTTAGAGGCGTGTGCTGAGCTGCAGCTCCCCTGCAGCCACTGTAACCACAGCATTTGCAAACACCAGTTCAAAGCACTCCCATCTAGACAGGCTGAAAAACCAAATATTGAGGGGAGCTTGATGGCTGGGTTCTCTTCAGTGTGTTTTGCCACAGGAGAAACCTTAGTGCTTCACATTTCGGTTGCATCTTAGGGAATGAAATCTTGCACCTCACAAAAGCAGACTCAATTTGAACCAAAATACTTCAGTGATAATACTGGCACATTCACTCAGGCCAGTGATGAGGAAGAGAATTCAGTTAATGAGAATTCAAGCCTTACCATGGAGGTTAACTGCTCCAAACAGAAGAATTTTATTGACACCATCGCTTTAAACAACACCACATTACACAATTACTTTACTGAAATTATACACTGATGAATGGAAAATATGATCTGCTTTCTGCCCTCGACATATCTAAAGCTCATGAAAAGTCAGTGGAGAACTGTCTTTGCTTCTGCGTGAGAAAAGTCAACCGCAAGAATATACAAACTGTAAAAATACTGGCATGGTATTATTTGACTTCACTCACCTTGAAATCTGTGTTTGAAAGATACAATATTTTCCATCCAACCTGATTTTAAAGAAAGCTGAGTTTTTTTCTCTATTTATTTCCCATTTTCTTCCATATGTACATGCATTTTGAGACCAGGCATAGTTCCTTTTTCTAGCACATGGAAAAAATGAAAACAAGGTAGAAATACTTGCATCTATTGTTATTGATACGACAAACAGGTAATACCTGATAGGAGTTAGGGGCAAAATTCCACTCACAGTTTCACCCAAGAAGTATTTTTTATCTTTGGAGAAGTTATGGCAGTGTAACTCGAACTTTGGGCACAAGTTAACAGTGAAATTCTATCAAGAGGAATCCTTTTCTCAGTTTTCAGGACTTCCTTATGGTTTCAGGAAGAGCTTGTATGATACAGTACTTATACAAATGACACAGAAGCTATCTGCAATGGTGGAAGGCACAGCAGGGTTTTCATGAGGGTTTTTGTCAATATGCTACGGTTAACAGAATTTATGCAAGATTTGGAACTTCTCATCCTCATTTTCTTCATTCTTAAAAATCCAGTTCCAGAAAACACAAGGAACTCTGCTCTGTCCAGAGAAAAAATTATTCTGGAACTCCTGTCTAATATAGATTTTGTGCCTCCGCAATATTTCCACCTTCCCTTGCATATAAGTTATTTCCATTAAGTCACATGTTTTGAGGTCTACTTCACATGTGTTTCTAAGGAGCAGACCGTCATGGAGTGGCTGTTTTGTGTAATGACAAGTAACAGCACAGAGCGGAGCAGTGGTTGCCAGCAGGAAATACAAGTTGACAGGCTTGTACAAATGGCAGCACTTAAAAGAGATGGGCAGTTAGCTTTGCATTTGCATTCCCTGTGCCAAGAAAGGGGAAGCAAAGTGTTTCCTGAGAAAGGGTATGAAATGCAGCTTGTTTCCTCTTGCTAGACAGGTGTAGTGCCATCAGGCTCAATCCTGTCAGCGCTGGCCATACAGAAAGAATCTCTCTTGGCACCTCCTGGAGTCATGGACAGCTGTGCTAAGTCATGGGGGACATCTGGCTTGCCACTGTAGAAGTGCAAGAAAAGTTGAAAAACAATACTGAGGTCTCAAACTGGTACCCAAAGGCAGCCAGCATCCATCCCATCAATTTCATGTATCCTAAACAAGTAAGGGGCAAGGACGTGGGTTATGGAGAGCACAGAGCTTTTACAGACATACAATGAAAATACAGTGTACGGGTGAAAAATGGAAGGGCAAAGGACAGCATGGATTTCTGGCATGTAAAATTTTCTTTCAACTGTAAGTGGATCTAAATTCTTTGAAACACTTATGTGGGGTTTGAAAACAAATAGATAAAGCAAGTGAGCATTTGCAGAACTGAAAGGTATGTCAAAAGAAATTGCTTTCAGAAAAATATGTAGATCAGAAACCCATCAGCAGCCTTCCTTCATTAGAGATCCAGAGGCCACTTAGCAGCTGCCAACAAAATGGTTGGTGGGAGCTTGCCAAAGAGAGCCACATGCTGTTGCTGGGAAAAATCTTTCACAAATGAGCTTGGCATGTATGCCTGGGACTGCCAGGGAGCAGGAGAGACCAGCTAAACTGCACAATTTCCATTGACCACAATTAGTGTGAATATACTTAAAATCAGGAATGTAAGTGCAAGCTACCAGCAGCCCTGCACTCCATCAGTATGCACCTCTGCAGTTTAAGTGCTGTCCAGGTAACACCCCAGGAAATGAACTGACAGATGGACAGCAAAGGAGAACTCAGGCCAACAAGCTCAGTGACACAACAGTGCCAGATCCCCATGCTCCCTCTTTTGAGAAACTTAATGTCTGTGTTTCAGCTGGGAACTGGCACACAGTAATAAGAACATGCTGGTGAGAGCAGAACATCTTCACTGCCAGTACCAAAAGAGGATGCTGTCTCAGCCTTGGAGCCCTTGGTCATCATGGGTTTCAGAGAAGGACATATGTCAGCCACCATCCAGCTTCATCCTTAGGGAAGGGGCAGCCAGGGTACAGATGTCACCAGTTCCATCTGTTGTGTGCATGGACTATGCAATGGTTTGAAATTACATGTTTTTAAATGTCTGAAATACGAAAAATGTTTTACATCCCTCAGGTTTATTCTTTTGGTACTACATGGAAGACTCCACAATTGACACAGGTGACACAGAACTCTCTCCACAATTGACACAGGTGGCACAGAACTCTCGCCACAATTGACACAGGTGGCACAGAACTCTCTCCACAATTGACACATATTGCTGTAGCAGCTGCTGTATTCAAATTCTATAACATTGGTGGGAATAAACATATCCAAAATACTTTTCAAATAAGCAACACAATAGCTTCAGTTATAATGAAGGCTTGTAGCATATTCCCTGAATACACAGATTTATCGAAAATCACATGATACAGATATTGCTCCAGACTTAAAATCTTTGAAATGCACATAGTGAATCATAGGTCATTTACACAGAACAGAAGATTGTAGATTAGATCATTAGGGGGTAAAAACAAAACAAAGACCACATATATGAGGTGTATATATAATATTTTCAAGTGAACTTAGCAGGAAAAATCTGTCTCTGTCTCATGAGAAAAGAAAATTGAAAATGTAACATTACATATTACATTTCTTACACTTGTCATGATAATTTACACTCTGACAGAGTAGAGTATGGTAATTTCTCTGCATGGACAGAAAAACTTCCACTGTTTCTAGCAGGAAACACTCATTTCAGGTTACCATCTCAAGAATATTAATCTCCAAAACCTTTCTCCAAAATAATTATTTATGCAAGACACTCAATCAGCAGTATCCATTTTTTCTTGCAGAATGTTCCAGACATGACTTTCAGGTCCCAGTTCTTCCTGTTTGAAAAAGCTGAAGTCTCTTTTACCTTTTGAAAATAAATTGCTTCAGCATAGTAGGCTCTGGAAATCATCTCAAAAGAACCTTGAATGTACTTTACTAGTTCCTTTGACTGTACTCACAAGGAGTGCCAAGTCCTCACTAAGAAATTGCTAAAGAACACGCTCAAAGAAGGCTATAAGAAACCATTCCAGGAATCATACAGATCCAAGTACTTTACAATACTTCCAAATAACAGAATTATTGTCATTCAGCTTCAGACATATTCTCACTTGAAGACCAGCATAACAATCAAGATTCAGGGGGTTTCTCACCTTAAGATTGGATGTCTTTAAAAACTAGCTTAATTTCATCTGACTTCTATTACCAGCTATTTTAAATGATTGCCATGAAATGAGGTGCCACATGGATACCAGAGGATGCTTTAGTACAAGTACATACCTAATAATCCACGTTTTACTAAGCTTGCTGAAAGTTGGAAAGTAGATATGAAAATGAGGCCATATTTTTCCTTTCAAAGTTTCCAGGGCCTTTCTTCTAAGTGAGCAGATATTACCATTGAACTATTTCTGCTGTAATATTTGACAAAAAGGAGGACAGATTAAAAAAAAAAAATTGGTTAAAACCACAAATGGTAAAGGCCAGTCACAGTTCAACAGGCAATAACATCTAGTTATCAGCGTGCTGAAGGAAACACTCACACTGATGGCCTTGCTCTGAATTAAAATAACCAGATCTGTGAAATGCAATTTGCGTTCTGTTAAGCATGCTGTTCTCATCTGGAGCTTTCTAGGCTGGCTTAATTGCCTGGCTGAGGAATTCAGTGTGATGTTTCCCAGACCCTTGCTAAGGGACTTTCTACCCCATAAGCACTACTACGGCTGAATTGCAAAAATTGAGCTGAGACCCTTCTAAGCCAAGCACTTACATACCTGCCCTGATGCTACCAGTACTAGTAGGACTTAACTTTTTGTTTATGCTGCACATTTGGTCTAAGAAAAGAGAAAAGTTTTGTAGGTAAGAACTTACAGGGAAAAGAAAATCTTTACATCAACAATTACAGATTTTTAGACCTTAAAAAGCAAAAAAAAATAAGACTGGCAATAATTGCATTTTTCATCTTTAAAGCACCTCATAGTGCCAACATATTTAGCTGCTGGAAAAGAGGGTATAGCAGACAAATAAATAATATCATTGATGTTTAACACACAACAAGACAGAGCTGAATGAATTTCAGTCACTAGTTTACTTACATACTACACCACAACTGGAATTCAAAAGTTTCCAAGACCTTACGTAGTACTTGTTGGTTTATTCTCCTCTGTTTTGGTGCTTATCTGCAGCACAGCTAATTAGAACAGAAGGAAATCATAATAGACATAAACTGTGATACATTTTATTTCTAGAACAAGCAATGAATCCTACTTGTCACAACGAAAAATAGAAGAAACAATGGTGGTTTAAGCACCAACTTATTAGGTGATGCTTAGGAGCAATTCCTCATACAGCCTCTTAAGTCTCATCAAGACCTGATAAAACAACATTAATCCATTAAGTTATTAAACAGAAGTAATAGGAATAAAAGGGAGGGAAGTGAGATTCAAAACAAGATAGACTTAAGTATGGTAAGAGATGTACCTACCGGATGGAAACCAACCAACAACATTATTTACAAATTGCAAGATTAATATTATAAAAGTATGTAAACCCTTCAGAGGAACTCAGCAATTAAATCACCCACATGCAAAGGAAATTCAGACAGAATTTTTGTCATTTACCAAGTGTGTTACGCAAATTGCTAAGCACAACATAGGCATAATAAAATGACAACTCTTAAATTGATCTGCCTGCAGGCTACTGCAAATGGGTCAGTGCCACCCTTTTCTGCAGGTCCTATTGCAGTCCTAGCCCATACTTTGTCTCAGCCCTAGCAATTATTCTATTTCAATGCACATCAGATCATATTGCTAATCTAATTTACATCGCTTCTTATTTTTCAGTTAAATTTCTTCTGGATGAGATTTCAGCTTTTCCCACGGCCTCCTGAGAGCTGGAACTGGTGTAAAGCCAGAGGCAGGAGCACATGGCAAGGGCAAAGCTGGGCATGGATGTTGTTGGCAGCGTAGCCTTGCATCAGCCCAAGATCTTTATGAAACCCTGTGAGTGTGTGAAAGCAAAGCGGCTACCATACAAGGCCAGACAGATGTGAAGTCAAGAAGATCAATTAGAAATCAGTTTTAATTGTTCTTAATGACTTCTGAGTAAACACATTTTATGCTACTGAAATACTGATGAGTGTTACCTATTACCATATTACAGCAGTTTTGAAACTGAGTAAAGTGCTCAAACATTTCGTTGCTTTGCACAAGAGCAGGGTCCTTGGAGTCCTGCTGATGTCCTTAGAGAGCCACCTCCCCACTGTACCTGCCCTGCTTTTCATTTCTTCACACAGCTTTGCAAAATCGTGAATAAAGTACTACATATTTACAGTGAAACAGGAATTAGTTGCTTACGAGACATTTACAATAATAAGCAGCCATCTTCTGCTGAAAATGGCTGTCTCACTGGAGACAAAGCTATTGAAATTTGAAACAGCTGGTTTAAGGATATTGGGTTTTCATAAGTTTCAGAAGTTATTTAATACATATCAATTACAAATAATGTAAGACCTGAAGCACTAGTAGAAGATAACATAATTTCATGTATGTCAACAGTAAAGAAATAACATAAAAAGGCATAAGCACTCTTTCAAAGGGAAGTTTTTGATAAATAGCTGGACAAAAACCCCAGAAAATTAAGATTAACTTCATGTACAACTCTGAACCAAAAGATAACCTGCTGCTACACTAGAGCTCCTGGACTCCAACAATAACCAGGTATGAAGGGAAAAAAAAAAACCACCTCAATGGAAGACCTGGCAACAGCAAACAATACCTGAGTCATTAGCAACAAATCATCCACTGCAGCTTGCATCACTGAGATCCAGCTAGATGACATTGCAAGCCTTGTACTAACCAATATTCTCCACCCCACACAAGCAGAACAAATCATGTCCCAAAAGATAGGTCCCTTATGTAAGACTAATTCCACTGGATTCATTTACTGAGCAATAAAAACAGATTGAATGTAAAGTCACATAACATAAATAATTTAAAGGTGAGTCCAGTGGTACTTCAATATGGATACTCAGGAAAGATCTGTCATTCTGGGTCAGCTCAACACACACATTACCAAAGATGGATGTCTAAACTGGAAGTTCTTGCCTCTCCCTCTGATGTCCAGAAGCCACTACGACTCCTGTTCATGAAGACTAACACATCTTTTTTCAATGCTGCATTTCAAGCACAGTTTTTATACACCTTTAAAATGTTAAGATCATAGAAACCAAACCACAGAAATGTTTGATGATGAGGGAGCACAAGAGATCTATTTTAACTCCTAGCTATGAAAAAGAAGTGCATCAATATATATACATATATGTGCCGATGTGTATAAGTGTCTGAAGGGAAGGTGACAAGAGGATGCTGTTCAGTGGTGACAAGCAGTAGAAAAGAGGCAATGGGCAGAAACTGGTACACAGAAAGTTCCACCTGAACATGGGGAAGAACTTCTTTACTGTGCAGGTGATCATGCACTGGAATGGATTGCCAAGAGAATTTGTGGAGTCTCCCACACTGGAGATTTTCCAGAACCATCTGAATACAATCCATTGCCTTCAGCTCTGGGATTATCCTCCTTGTCCAGGAAGGCTGGACCAGATAACACTCTGGGGTGTCCTTCAACCTGACCCATTCTGTGATTCTGTTAGTAAACTAGACTGTCCCTGAAATTCTTGCGTTTTTAAAAATTTTAATGATGGAGATTCTACAGCCAGCAAAACCTCACCTGTCCAACTGCTAAAGTATCCTACAAAAAGACTTTTACCGAATTTAATACAAACATCTTTAATTAATGTCAGCTGATTATCTCTGGCGTTATCTCAACCAACACTGGTAACAGTTTACTGTTGGCCTTCTTGTCAAAAAGAAATTTATAACTACTACATCTTTCATAATGGCTCTCTTTCTTAGACTAGCATAGGGTAAAATTTTAGATTAGATCTTTCATTTCTTTTAATTTCCCCTCTGGGGAAATCAAAATTTTTCTAGTCATTTTCAAAGAATAATTTTCCACACTGGATGGTAATCTAAATGATATCTCATGAATGCCAAATTAGGAAAACAACTATTTCCTATTCCTACATTTCTGCTAGATTTATTCCAGAGATAGTTTTGGTGGTTTTGAAAAGACATTACACACGTGATTTGAAAGTAAGCTGTGAACCAATAATCCCAAGGCTCCTCTCAAGGTCCTTCCTGTGGCCTTTCCTTTTAAATTTTCCATTATATCTCTGTGTTTGATTTTCACTGTCCTAAATGCAAGGCTTCACACTGTTCTCACTGTTCCAGCATATCCCTTTTGAATTGTTTCTTTATATGATGAGAATCATTTGTCATTAGAATATTGCTTTCTCCTAATTTCTTGACTGTGCCTCAGTTTCATTATCATAAAATCCAAACACATAAACTCTGATTTTTCTTGCTACTATTGAGGGAGACTTCATTAATGGATGGCACTAAGGAATCAACACTTGTCAAGCAAGAAACATTCAAGAACCTAATTAAAATGAGGATTTATGGACTCCGCCATTTTGTAAAGCTCATTTCAAGGAAAGCAACACACTACAGACAAAACAAAGAGTGCGGGACATTCTTAACTCAGTTTAAAGGACAGGAAAATAGAATCCACATAGCACGTATAGAATCCACACAGCAAAGATCTGCTAATTTGGTGAATAATCATTACTATTATTATGTGTGTTAGCTACACCTCCTCATCACCCACAAAGGCGCCTGCTAGGTCAAGACAAATTATTATGTCCAAGTGCTGATGGGGAAGGGCTGAAACAGACACAATAAAATACCATTAATTCCTCAGAATTCGTAGTTTCATTTGCAGCACAAGACAAGGAAAATGTCCCACCATACTTCAATGAAGCTGTTGGGCACTCTGCCCATGGCACTCACAAGAAGATGAGTATCTAATGGATTGCCATTGTTTATACAGTTCAATGTAGCAGAAGTCACGATGTCAGCACTGTGAATCCAGCTTATCTCTTTCCTCACCTATAATACCAAAGGAAAAAAAAATCTAGTGGTAGTCATGTCTTGGAACAGCCAACAATCCTGACAGAAAAGACTTTCCTTTGCCCTTCAAAAGTACAAGAGCCAAAGACACACAGAAGAAGATGTTCCTTGTTGTGATCATCCAAATCTCCAAGATTTTAATTCCTGAGAATGCTTTTAGGAAAGGTAGCTCTAGTCAGAAGTGGTGACTAAAGTGAGTGGACTCCTTCAGTCTGAAGACGTTTAATGATAAATACCAATGAACAGCCATTTCTTCCAACACCACAAGCTCCTTATCTTTCCAGGTCTCTATATGAAATTATAGGTTTATTTAGAAGCTCCAGCTGGACAAAATGCCACAGGACATCCTATGAACAGCACAATCTGCCATAAAAACAACTGACCCATCCTTCCTTCACTTCACTGACCACATTAGTTTGCTGCACCAAAGTTCAAAGTCTTCATCTTTTACCTTGAAAATACTCAACTTTCTGACAACATGCAATAGAATTTATTTCAGTTTTAATATGCACTCTAAATATGCACTGAAACAAAAATACAGATTCTTATATTTGAATTTTTTATACTTGTTTATAAACTCAAAGGGAAATTAGCTTTGACCCACTGTACACAATTCAACTACACTGCACACAAGAAGTAACAAAGATGTCATTTTGCACAAGAAATGGGACAAAGTAGAGAATTTTTATAGAAAAGTACAGCAAGAACCCATCCTAGGTAGGCTAAACATTTGACTCAAAGGATCCTGCAGAACAGACAGGTGAACAGAAAAAGGACAGTCCTGAAAATATAAAAGAAAGGGCAAAGAATATGAGCAATAAGCTTGGGTCTGGAAAACCCATGAAAAGAACTAGAGAAGATTGGGATTGCTATATCCCCAAAAGGAGACCAACACGCAAAAACTCAATAATGTATCAGAAACCCAAGATCTTTGTGTCATGTTTTGTAACATAAGAAGAAGTATGTAAGTAACATAAACAAATATTTTTTTAAAATATTAAAACCAATATCAATTTATTTTTTTAATGGGACATTGAAATGCAGCAAAAATAAGGGTCTGTATATAGAATGACTGTTTGGGGAACCTTTTCTTACAAAAAGCTAATAAGATTGAGAAGTTAGATGAAAAAGCAGCTACATATTTATGTAGGTAGCAACAGTCCGTAACACAACAATAAAAACTGTGTGAAGATATCAGAAAATGTGTATCAGGCCTTAATCTCTTAAGTACTAACAGATAAAATAAAACCTATGGATGGGGAAGACAGTACCATGTCTTCCCTCATTCTCAGAAACATCTGGAACTCAATGCTCTCAGGTGCATCCCTCTGGACTTAAAAACAGAGTCAGTATGGCAACTCCTGATATCATGAACAGACAGATTCCTAACAATGTAACACTGAGTTACAATCAAATTTAATTGAGCTTTATAAAAAGGAACATCTCAAGAAGATCGACTTATGAAGAGTAGCTGCACTTCCCTCTGACCATGCTCAGAGAGATCCTCCTACATATTTCTTTCCAGTATTGTACCTCTTGAAAGGCTTCCTTCCATTTAACTCCGGGTAATTTTCTGATATTGTAGACAGCTATCCAAATAGTGAGATACATTTATAACAGAAAAAGACCTTAAGTGAGGAACAAAACATTAAGTTGCCCAGTTCATTACAGGTTCTATCTATGTAATTTAAAGGTTATTTCCCCCAAAAGACTTTTCAGATCTTGGTTAATTTTGAGGATAGTTTTGATGGAAAAAAAGCTATTTGAAGAGGGAAGGAGAAATTTACTGTTATTAAAACTTATTCAATTAATAAAATATATTATTTTTATTAAAAAATAATTGTAAGGTTTATTCTACCAAAGAAAGTGGTATTGGATATTGCATGCATGATTTACAATTCATTCTTATCCATATGAAGTTCATTTCCAAATTCACTTTGATACTATGTCTGAACTAGAAAGAGCAGAGGTTAAATAGAAATGAAACAGGAAATGGAACAACAAATAAAAGCTCTGAAACAAAGCCCTATGTTTTCTGTAATCTGGTCACTAATGGCTTTATGCAGCAGGAACACTACACATGGCAGGGGGGTATGGAAGGCAGCAGACTGTTGTGTATCCAAATTCTGCCAACCTACTCAGCAGAAAGCTGGCTGGTGTCCAAAGGTCTAACTAGAAAATACAAAAACACAGCTCTAAAAAACCAACCCTTTCAAGCTCCCTGATCCACATTGCTGAGTTTTTCTTTTGGACATCTTTTTTTCTTTTCTTTCCTTTGCAAGAAACAGCTGCAGAAACATTCTTTTTTAATAATTCAGAAGTTTACCCCAAAAATGGATTAGAAATGACATATCTGCTTAATCTTGGACCAGAAAGCTTAGGGCAGATTCTTTACAGACATTTCTGGCTACAGCTCATGCCCCCACAAACACACAATGCTCATGCACGGTCTCTTGGCTGCCTCTGCGTGTAACCATCTGTTCAGCAGAGTCGCCCATTCACAGGCAGTTCCAGCCTGTTTCACAATCCTCTTGAACCCGAGCGAAGGCTGGCTGAGACACACAATTGTGCTGTTGCCACTCGCAGGAAATATCTTTGGCCTGACTCTAATGTCAATCACACTGATCTCACATATTTCTCTGTAGATTTTATCACACGTAACAGAACTTCGAGCCAAAATGAGCAATGAGTGGATAATGCGAAATCTGCTTTGTAGGCATTTGTAGCTTGGATGTTTTGTAGGAGAAGCTGCTCAGTAATTTAAGTATATTAGGCAAAAGTGGCCCCAAGATTCGCTGACTGATGGGCAATGATACTCCTCTAATCCCACCTTTAGCAACATCAGATTTTAAGCTTAAATAATTAAATCTCACATGGCTACAGCAACATGAGAACAAACCATGAGCTGTGTGATTAACATGAGACCTTAAAATACAAGTTGCATGGATATCTTGTTAATGGAGGTGTAGAAATACAAATCAAAACTAAAATACTCAAGTGAGATGCATAATTATATTTTAGTAAACTTGACAGCAAATCTATGAATGAGACTAGTGTTTCCTGTTCTTTCAAAGACAGGAAGATTTTGCATCACATTTGATAGTGATGCTAAAAACCTCCTCATAATTAACATTTACATCTTCACCAAAATTTTTCCTTTAAGTGGTTTCTTAAAGAAGAGAAGACAGATATTTGAGAAACATAAAACAAATCCTTCTATAGAATAAAAAGTGAAAGACTTTTTATCATTTCTCTGGGACGGATCATTCTTCCCTATTTTTGGTAAGGCAAAACTTGCAGTGTAAGGTAATACTTTAACTAGACCAAGTGGTATAGCTGGAAAAAGTGGATATGCTTTCAGTGCAAGTATGCTAAGTACTTCCATGATCTGCCTGCAGCACATGCCAGTACCTCTGATTTTGGAGGTTCATTATTGCCAGGGCTTGCCTAAATTTGGAAAAGTGTTTGGGCATATGTCTGAAAACTCAGAGCATATTATGCATGAAAGTCCTACTATCTGAAAAAGAAAACAGTTAAGCAGGTGTTCAAGGCAGCAGTTACACTCAGATAACTGATTCTGACAGAGGCCAGAGAGCCAAGGTGCTCCATCAGTCCATTTTCTTACAGAAGCCTCAACAGCCTGTAAATCCTACCAGTCTTTGCAGCAGACATCCGTAAAAACCTTTTGTGGGACATATCATCCATGACTTTGTCCTACTCACTCTCTAGGACAGCCTGCCCGCTCAACAATGCTTCTGTAAAGTCTTTGCAAGATCAGGTAGGTGCCACAGAAAACAAATTTGAGATTTTCATCCCACTTGTCTCTAATCCTGAATTCAGTACTCCCCTACCAGTGGAAAGCATGAGGGAGGGATCAGTGAGTTTGGCCTCAATCCCAGCCTTCAGACCACGCTTAAAAGTAGGTGAAGATATAGCTACTACATTGTGCTGGATTAGGGCCAAGTTATTCAGTGCTTTGCAGGAATATTCAGACCCTGAATCAATTTAGAAAATTTCCTTGAACTTAAAAAACCAGACCTAATGCATCTTGAAATATGGACCATTCTTTAGGTTTTTTGGTGACATGGAAGTCAATACTGTCATGTCTGATGTCAGAACAGTCTTAAGTCTTGCCAGTTAAGCAGTAGACTCAGCTGCCAAAACTCATATTATCTTTATTCTTGAGCAAAACTTCACTTCTTTCAGTTGAGCATACTAATAAGCATCCACTCCAATTCATTAGAAAAATGTAAAGTTCCTAATTGCACACATCAGTTTGACGTTAATTTTTATTGGAGTTTTTCCCCATCCTTAATATAGTCAGTCTATTCATCTGAAAGAACTGCATATTTTGGAGTTTGTTGGAGTTTGTCATCTGACTTCTTGTAAGCTTCTCATTTGGCACTAAGTGCAATGACCATGTTGATTAGAGCAACTGTATGACATGGGGCTGGAATTGCTGTCAACTCATTACAAAAATGTATAAGGCCTCACTTTTAATTACTCACTTAGTAACAGATTAGTTCTTATTGCCTGCCAACAGCATGACCTCTCTCTCTTTCAAGGTCAACATAAATCAAAAGAAATCTGATGAGCTTGAACTTGTTGTTTATTCACTTCTAACCCTTTCATAAGAAAATCTGTTTAACAAAAAAAAAAAAAAAAAAAAAAAAAAAAAAATCAAGCCTCCATTCAATAAAGAGACCATTATTAGGGCTAAAGAGCCAAATTTCCTGTTGTGCTTTTTTTTTTTTTTTTTTTTTTTTTTTTTTTCTGAATAGCCTCAAGTAATATTCCAGGAAAAGGGTCTTGGTGCTGTTTTCTTTGTGGAATAAAAAGAAAATCAGCATTAGAAACATGAGATTGCTTACAGGTTTCAAATACCAGTATGAATAAGGGTTTCCTGGTTCTATGTTTTAAGGATTAACTGTATTAAGCACTACAAAATGACATTAGTCATGTATACTTTAGTTGTCTTGATCTGACAAACCTCTGCAAGCCTTTTAAATACAGGTTGTATGAGACTGTTCTGAGATTGCTGTTTAATAATGCAAAAATATACAAAGTGCAACACTTCACCTTCAAGGAAAAGACTCAATAAATACAAGTTCTTAAATAGAATTAAATAGTACCGGTTTGATGATTAATTATGACTTAGGGGATATGAAAGTCTTGGCTGCACCTGTTTGCGTCAACAAAAATTCCTTCAAAATTTTGCTGTCACTTTGACGTTTACCACCTAGGTTTTCATTAATTATAAAATTAACTTTGTGGGCCTTCTGGCCATGAAGAATATGCTTTACTGTCCATGCACTACAGACTGGTTTTACAAAGAGCTTTGTATTTATCCAAGTGCCCAGTCAGTTCAGATGGAGAGCAGGTGCCCAAAGGCCTTGACCTCATGATTTTTTAGTTTTGTAACAAAAAATAATAAAATATTTTCCGTAGGTGTGTCTTTTTGGGTTTGTTTTTTTTTTTTTTTTGTTTTTTTTTTTTTTTTTTTAACAGAAATGCTTATTTTGGCCTATTCTATAGCATAATACATTGTAACCTTCGTTAAAATTGTGCCTCACACTGATCAAACTTATTTTGAGTCCTTTAAAAGGAAAAAGCCGCATTAATAGAAATACAGGCACACCAGTATCTCACACCCTTTATGCATCCAAGTTTGGAAGCATGTTTGATTAGCACACACAAATCAGTCCTTACTCACAGGACCCAGTGTGTTAGTCCAGGTTGTGGATGCCCATGAAGGTAGAAGGAGAAGCCAGATCAATTTCCCCAGTCTTGGTACCACTCTTCATCCACAGGATGTGAAGGATTTGAAATCTGCCACTGCCCTGAAAAGAACATTTACAAGGTAAGTGACATTGGATGAGATAGTTTAAGTGTTAGACTTTATGACATAAAAGTTATGTAATTAACTAGTAAAGAATACAGATGATATACAAAATGCATTAAGGGACACATTTGGATTAATCTTCTGTGAGATATTAACAATTACTAAGGGACAATACTTTCCAAACACAGACATCTTTGACTCTCATGTTCAGATGTCAAACTATTAGTGAAGAACCTGACTAATTTATTCATTCCTATATTTCTTCAGCATGATTTGCAGGTTAATTTTAGCAGGAACATTATAATGACAAATACATAGACAAAGCAGAATACATTATTCACATATGCAATAAAACCATCAAAATGTATAGTCATGACTTATTGCAGCGCAATGAATACAGCCTTTTTGGCCAGATGATACAACAGATGTTGCCTTTCCTTTAGATTTAAAAAGTTCACATGCAGCAGAATCAGCTCCTGAGGGTAAGGGTGGGGCTTAAGTAATTAAAGTTAAGTGCACAAATATTGACAAATAAGGAAACATTTTTATCATAAAAATATTTTTCTGCTAAAGTCTTATTTTTTCCTGTTTACCTCCTTAGAAGAATGTACAAACCATTGAGGCAGACTGTAGGTAAAGTCTTGATTAAGGTTTTTGTCCTTTTGCTGCTCTCTTAATTTTTCTCTAGTTTATTATTAAATTGCATTTAATTTTTAAAGCACAAGAAGGTAATCACATCTGAAGTAGCTATGGAATGCATATCAGCTATGAATATATTGCTTTTATGTAGTCATTCTTTTTGCAAAAAAATCAAGGGGGGATAAAAACCAACACTTTATTTTAAAGTATCAAAGACCCATTTGCTCTCTAGATACATTTTGCCCATGAGAAGTATGAGCAAGGTATTCCATAGATACAAACCTGTACTTTAAACTCCTGGGTTTTTTTCTGTATCTCCAGCTGACATGTAAATAAAACATGGGCTCAGATCCACGACATAGAAATGATCACAACAATAAGGCATCAGTGCATGAAGTACAAGAAAGTTGTGAAGGAGTTTATGGCCAGTAGAGCAGGCAGTGCACTCAAACCATCACTGAACCAACAGACAAGGCAAGAATATTGCCAGTTTTCACTAGAAATAAAACACATTCCTCCCCTTTATTTACTTCCTCTGAAATAGAAGGTGGCCAGGCCTGCTCCACTCTGATGAAATGGCAGCTTTGAGCTGCCACATTTCAACAAAATTGACAGTAGCCACCAGCCCTCCCATTAGCTCCCCAGGCTTTTCATTGAAAGTTCAGGAATACTCAAGGGCAACCACTAAACCTGGGCCAGCCCCAGCAAGTGCAGAGGGACTATAAAACCCTGCAACATGTATGGATCCCACCTTTCCTTCCTGGCAAAAACTGCCAACCTCTCAGGAAGGAGGCAGAAGAAATCTTACACAATCCAAGGTTTTACAGTTCTGAAGGGGGCCAAGGGGGTGTAAATTCCAGCTAGACCCCTGTGTATTGTTAAATTTTAAAGAGATAGTTTAGCAGGATTTGCTGAGTCTTACAAGTGCCTACACAAGCACCCCAAAAGATGGGGAACAGAACCGTGGGGTTTTTTGGTTTTTTTTTTTTTTTTTTTCTGATTCTATTTGCCTATCCTGAACCATAACAAAAATAAAGCCTGGAAATAGAACAGACCACAATGGAAACTGTATTAACACTGCTCTCTGCTGTATGTTACATGCTATACATCTTTTCTGTGATTTCTTCTCTATAACTCTGTTTTAACCTCAGGGAGTAGTTTGAACTATGGTTTGTATAATACCTGTTATACACAAAAAAGTCATTGAACACACTTGTGTTTGCTTCTTTAGGTATCCAGAAAGTTTCTTTCCCCACCAAATGGATCTCAGTGGATTTAAATTAAAGTGTTCTGCAAAGCAGACAACAGATGAACGCAGACTGTTCAGAATAACAGCTGTCCTAGCTGTAGGGATTGTCCCTCTTTAACCCCACTCATCTGCAGGAGCATCTGAGCTTCTTCCTGCATGGAGACTATCTCTGCATTGTCTGTCTCCCAAATCCTCTGCAGCAGATATTCAGATCAAGATGCACTTTTATTTTCCAGCCTAAGAGGGAGGCTCGATTTGTAAGTCTAGTGCTGTTTCATGGAAAAGAGAACATTAAAAAGCAAGAGGGGAAAAAAAAAAAAAAAAAAAAAAAAAGAGAAAAAGCATGAATGCACTCAAAATCAAAAATCAAAAAAAATCAAAGCAACACCTCTAAGCACTAGGTGGCAGCACAGCAAATGGTATTTCTTCCTCCAGCAGTGAAAGTCGTTGGAAACTTCAGAGGGATTCCAAAATCAGTGTATTCCTCTAAAATCATATTACAAAAATTTGGAAATAAAGGGAGTAACAATGGAAAAGGATAGAAGACAACACAACAACTGCTCTCCCTTCCTTTAAGAGTAATGTTTTACAGCCTGTCTCTTCACAAAACTGGGTGGCAGCACTATTGCCCAGCTACAAAGATCCAAAATGTACTCTGGGTGCATCTCTCCTTTCCTCAGGGTCCACACATCACCCCCAGACAAGGTCTGCCCCAGGCTGCCGGCCGAGTGGTCTGGACAGCATGGGTGTCTACAGCCTGTCAGCTCTGCCTTCAGCAGAAGGAAGTTGTTGCACACAGAGGATAATCCAGGGACACTGGGAGGAAGTTGGTGGCCATCTACAATCTTAGGCCTGAAGAAATAATCTGGGACTGGACCAGGAACTTATTTTTTCCTTCATATCTATTATGTACCCCCAGCCATGTAGTGCCTTTATTTTTCTTCCCCTGACTACTTAATATATTTCTTGTGATCTCGTATACTCTTGCACCATGCCAGGATTTTTCAGAATTTTGTAGAATGCATATCTCTAAGAGCAAGCCATGATCAGTCCTGGTTCTGACTTAAAACCAGACTCATTTGAAAGCAATCCTGAGCTTCACCCTCATCCTTTGACAAATGCATGAGCACACACACGTGTAGATACACATATATAATCATATGGATGGCATCCAGTTTAGCAAATTAATTCCTTTAGTGCTGACCTCTGTGACTCTTCAGCTGGTGTTGCAGAAAGTCACAGAGCCAATGCACCTGCAAATGAATCTTATGGAACTGAATGTCTGAGCAACTGAGCAGCAAATGCAACTCAGTATCAGTAAGTGCAGGATGGTGGAGGGCAGGGAGAACAGCTACTTAAGGATTCTTAAATATGGGCCAAGTCTGTTGTAAAAGGTTCTCTGAAATCATCAGCATCTTGCTTAGCAAGTTAAAACACAAAAAGGAACAGGAAAACAAATCAAAAAAGCAAAATAATAGAAAAATATTAGAAATTATCATAATGAGCAATCCATCCATTCAATGAAAACAAAAGATACAACAAAACCAGAAGGTGTGCAATGTCTACAGAAATTACCACGGACATGAAACTGTTTTCATTAGATGAAAGGTCAGTTAGACTATTAGTCTTCAACTTGGAAAGGAGATGACTGAGAGAAGATAGAATAGGCAGCTTTAGAATCATGACTGAAATGGAGAAACCAGGCAGAAATCAATAACTCTGCATTTCTCACCATCTTGGAATCAGTAGGAATCTATGTAGTTATTAAGTATAGGTTTAAAGTGAATAAAAACAAATACTTATTTTCACGGTAATCAGCTATAGCATAAAACTCATTGCCGCAGGACACCATGAGAAATCAGAAGGATTTTAAAAGGGCTGAACCATTTAATGGAAGATAGTCCAGCCATGACTATGTAACAGGATGGCCCAGATGCATGGTGAGGAATCTCATGCAGTTTATAAACCATCAGTCACACAGTGCAAAGAACGTCCCCTAGGAAAGGATTTCTCTAAAAATCCCACTGATAATAGTTTCCCTAAGTGTCAGGGGCAAGATCCTGTCATAGGTAGATTCCTGGTTCTACCTAATGGAGCTGACCTTGAATGTTGAATTCCAAATGGGAACTTCCTCCAGAGCATTTCCAAAAGCTTGAAAATTAAAATATCTCAAAGAATATAGGCTTTTTGGTAGATCCATATGGTACACTGGAGATTGAGGGGGATGTTTTAGCAGAATCACTGAAAATTCAGCCAACAACCAGATTGTCCCTGTGACTGGGTCTGATTGTCCCAGTTTATTGTCCCTGTGTCACCATATTTAGTGATAATCAGGGAAACTACTTTCTTTTTCAAAATGTTTCCATCAGCAAACAAGGCTTGCAGATTTATATTCTTTCCATGTGCCTCACTCTTGCAAATTTCATGAAGAGATGTGTGAGGCAGAGGCATCCAGGGGCACTTTATTAATCTTTTCACAGATAGAGAGGATGCAGAATGAATGGAAACATCTTATATGCCAAAGAACTCAAACACAGGATCACTATAAGAATCCTGTTCACAGAACCCTCTGTGCTTGCAGTGCAATTGCCATGTGGAGAATTTTAAAGGAAGAGAATTAATACACAAGACATTAGCTGTATTTCAGGGAGTACCTAGGCTATTAATGGTTTTGAAGACTAGAAGAGACTGCAGTGATAACCAGAGTAATCCCCTGTACATGAAAGGGAAGTAGCCTTATTAACTCCTGCCTTTTGACTCTATCTCTACACATGAGTTACAAACATGATTTTAATAAAAGCATACATATTTTGTTTTCAGGTTTTCAACAGTGAGAAACTTGCTAGGCTGTTCCAAAGTTTAATTACATTAAATATTTGGATCTTGCTAGATTGTTAGCAGTCAGACAGAACAGCCAGTTTAGACCCCCATAAGGATTTTTTTTGTATATGCTTGGGAGTCTAACTCTAAAGACTTAATTTCTTGTTTAATGGAAGAAGTAGGGTGAACTTGTTTTCAGAGTTGAAAACATTTCCCAACCCTTTGGATCACCCGTGTAAATTCTCTTTGAACTCTGTCCAATTTTTTTTTTTCAGTTGTGGATGTCAAAATTTGTCCTCATGATCCTGATGTGATTTTACTTACTGAATATGGAGGTAATACAACTTCCACATAGTTATTGAATAATCTTCACTCTATACATTCAAGGGTCTTTCTTGCTAGGAGCTACTCTCTCCATAAGAAGAGTTGGTAGTTTCCAGAATGATGGAGGAGAAAAACAACTGTAGCTTTATAAATTTTGCTACAATAGGGCCTTCAAGAGTCATTCTTGCCACTGCTACAACTGCCAAGGAAGGAATCCCAGGTGCTATGTGGCCAGAACAGCTGGAACAAGGGCTGGCAGACCCCTGCACTGCTGTCTACCTCTCTTACCTTCTTCGTCCTTCCCTTTCTTCCTCCTCCTCCCTGTTTAAGGTCACAAGAAAAGCTGTAAATCTCAACATTTTCTGCTAACTTGGCATCCCAGGATTCCCTTCCTCCACATCTTTCTTACTTTTTCCTGACTGGTTTTAACTCATGTTTGGCCTAACTTTGGATTCCTGGATTACCATTGCTCATTCTCTTCCCATTTCTGGTTCTGGGTCCTTTGGGTCCCCAGATGCTCACATACAACTGTACATATTTAACTAAATATGCACCTGGGCCATCAGGATAAAAGCCATATTATACAGATGTGGCTGACATGCCCTTTTCCTAGACAGCTGAGCCTGCAATTTGCAAAAAGTAAACTCATTTTACTATACTTAGGGCTGAAAACCGCCAAGACTGCAGCTAAATAATGGAGAAGTGACACATGATGGAAAGGACATAATGATATTTACTAATAATAAGTGAATCTTAACTTCCAAATCAATCATAAAATATGAATAAATATATTTTCAAATTACTAAGATGCAAAGACATTAAGATATGTATAGGTAAGTAATGACAATTTATGCAGTGATACCTTGATTACCTTGTTGGGAAAGCTCTGATGTAATAACTACTCCAGGGTTAATTGTACTTGAGGGGAAGGAAAAAAAAAAGAAGGAAAAATAACATTTGGAATTCAGACACCTGCATCTAGCAAACAGTTAAAAATATTTTCTAAAGATAATCTAATCAAGGTATCTACATATCAAGAAGACATTTGTCAGCAAGATGCAGCTGAGCAAGTAATAGGGAGAGGGAGTTGTGGTGCTACACCACTGTTTTGGATATGACTCAGTCAATGCATCACTGAGCATTGGTGGAAGACACTGAAGCCATCTTAGCTGCTGTTTCCTCCAAAAAAATCTGCCCAGATGCACTGAAGAGCAGCATTTTTGCCCAAGGATGCTGCTATGTGTTCTGTGAATCTCAGTGCAACCTAAAGCAGGGAAACATGATCTTCCATGATCTTGTAGGGGTCCGAATCCAAGGCCACACTGCCTACAAGGATGCAAAGAGGTTTATGTTGAATGTTCCAGTTTTGGATTAACTCTGATTTCAAATGTAAGTACATCTAATGCACCTCATGTGACTCAGTGCATAAGGGTTCCTCCCAGTTTTGACCCAGTTGTTATTGGAGAACTAGTTTTTCAAGCTGTGAAATCCACTTTATAGCAGGGCCTTAAAACCTTGGCAATGTCTTTGAATGACAAATGCAGGCCTCCTCTGAAATACGTTTCAGCTATGTGACCCTGATTTAAGTTAAAATTCATAGACTGTTAATTAGCATGAGGTACAGGAAGTTTCTAAATAGCTCACCAGGTATGTGTTTGGCAGGCACTACAACAACCTGGAAGTGTGGTTAAAAAAACTCATTCTTTTACATCACTGAAAGTTTAATAAATATTTATTTCTTCAGGGACCTCCTATGTTAATGAAACCTGTCTGCTCTTGTTTGAATCTTTAAGACTCACGTGTTAAATAGTAACGCTGAGGTAGTGTCTCTGAAATAGCACTGAGAACAGCAGAGCAAATACTGACCATAAGTGTTTTTTCTGTCTATTTAACAGTTTTTATGTGTCTGCTAAGTGCTTGTTTTCTGTTTTGTTAATCATTCCAACTCCCATAATAATTACACAAAAGAGGAAATCACAATTTCAAATGCTACCGTTTCTCTGGCTCTCTAGAGCTAAAAGGAGGAAGCAGGATTAGATGGCTTTTACAAATGTTTTTCTCTTTTGCTAATGATGTCATAATCACATTTCTGTGCACATTAAATAGTCAGATAGCCCATCAAAATACTGTGCTATTAATATCAGGAAGCAATTCCATTTACCATATAAGATAATAGTCAATGGCCTGAACTAATTTTTTTAATCAGTGCTATCATTTTCTAAGACCTTTTGCCCAATCCTCAAAATTTGCTCAGCTACTGTGCGTAACTTGCACTTCTGCAGGATAGCTTTCCAGTCCTGGAATGGCACACTGCATGGCAGTACTGCCAGGCAGCCTCATTCACACATAAGAAAGTGCCTTTGGTGCCAAGTGCCACGTGCCAAAGGAGAGGAGAGTCACAGAAACTTATTCTGAATGGAGTCCTGCTCAGATCACTCTCTTTACAGCAGACTTACTCTCCACCTAAGTTACCTCCTGACTTGAAATTGTGATTAAACTTGATCCTGAACTTGTTCTTTTTTGTTTTGAGTCAATGCGTGCACATTTTATGTCACTGTATTACCTAGATAACGTCCTGAGGCTCTTTCCAGCCTCACCTGTCCTATGATCCCATGGGTGCTACTGAAAGACAGCCTGCAGCAGCTTGGCACTGTGGTTATTCCATGTGGTTCATGATCATTTACACTTGTTCCTGTCATTGTGTGAGCATGGAGATGCATTCATTAGTGCACAGGAAATGTAGAGGTCTGCTTCTATATAAAGTGACCGAGTGAGAAATTACATGGCTGGCTTCAGGGAGTTAAAATACTATCTTATTTTCATTTCTACTCTCATCTTTGTGTTACACTACTGTGATTTTATTGCTTCTTTTAACAAAGTTTTCATGCAGCAGTGGATTCCAGGAGATCTGGAAATCCAGCCTTTGCAAATCAATATGACTACAGAATAACTCAAATTCCTGTAATCCTATGAGAGATTTAAAATATTGGAGATTCAGCTTCATTTTTTCCTCCAAATGAAACCTGCAAGTAATACTCAACACTTACTCCCTGCTCCATGAAAAATGTTTCTCCTGAAGTTGTAAGGCTCCTGAGGCAGCTAAAGTGATACTGGAAGACATTCCAGGAGTGCCAATGGAGAATTAGAGACTGAAATAGCCATTAATGGGAGTTTTTGTACTAAATGTCCTACAATTTTGAGTCTCGGTCACACTAGCTTCAAGGGGTGCTGGTGGTACCTCATATTCTCTGAGTAGAGAACTTCACTTTCAGTCTGGACAAATGCTTGAGCCAGGAGGGCAAGGGGGGTGATGGTGAAGGTGATGTTCAGATTAATGGAAATCTAAGTTCTCAATATTTATGATATACTGATATTGCCACATTTTACTGTAGCACTTGTCAGTATAAAGTTTCAGTTCAAAACTTGGCTGTCTCGTGCTTTCTGAATTTCCAGCTTCATGTCCTAAATGTGTGTCTCTTAATTTATCCAGGCTAGAAATACATCTGTTCAGTATTTGGCATAAGAAATATTAGGAAGTATGCACTGAAGAAATACCCAGAACAAGTTATCGACCTACATACAAAAAAAAAAAAAATTAAACTGAAATTTAAGAAATAAGTTTACTTCTCTGATCTGTCTTTTCACTATTACTCTCTTGAACAGTACATACATTCCCATGATGCCAAATGGGCTTTTATGTACACAAAGGCAATAAAAAGAGTGGTGAGATTCAGCCAGCAGACACAGTACTGATGCAAATGATCAGCTGGCATGGAATTAAAGAGAAGGAACATAAGATATTTTTATGAGGTTCACCCTGCAGATGGAAGAAAACACCTTAGCACACATCTCAAAATGCTAAGGTAGAGCAGCTAATTTTGCATTTCAACATATGAATTTCCATTTATTATAGTTACTTCTTTTATGATGTAAGAAACATCTAAATTCTGCAATCTATTTTCATTGCTCCATTTCCACTAAAAATTGGCTGATATCTGGTTGTGCCATAGAGACATTTTGAAGAGGACCTCTTGTTCTTCCTGTTGGGAGGAGACAGGTGTGACACATACTGAGGCTTCCCATGCCAGAATGTCATAATATCTATTTCAAGCACTTTATATTTCTTTCACAAGACAGCAATCCTTGTTCCAAATAAATGACTACTGAACCTAACAACCAGTCATCAACTTTTTTATCCCATTTTATAGACAGACAATACTAGACACAGCAATGACTTGTCCAAGTGATTGCATCACTGGCAGGACAACACTTCTCTAACATAAAAAATTACAGTATAAACAGTTTCACGTGCCCCAAGTTAATCTAGTACTTTGAAAATTGATGCAGTTATAACTGCTTTAAATAAGCATCAACTATTTGGCATAAGTGCTTTTTAAAACAAATGTAGCATACAAACTCAAATTTATGATACTTTTTAAATGGCATTTTAGGAGAAGTTCTAAATTTCTGAACAAATGAATGTCAAACCTTATTTGAACAGACTGACATAACTTCAATCATCAAAGGGAAGGATCTTGGGCTCTTTACTTTTTTAAATGCTTGTGCTCTGAATGTGAACATTTGGATGAGATTGCACTGGACTGACAGTCATATCAGACTGAGCCTTTTAAATCGTGTCTGCTACTAAAAATATAAAGCAAAACAAACTTGGAATTATTGCATATGTGAGTAATGAAGTTCATGCGAAGTGTCAAATCTGGAGCTAAGGATTCCACTTGCTGCACCACATCATGCTCTGCAGGGCAACCAGTGTACTTGATACAAGTTCTTGATCTTTCATAGGGAAGAGTATTCAATTTCCAGTTTCTCTGGGCACCTTATTGGAAGCCTGTGGTTATTGACTTACAAATGTAAGATTTTTTGCCAGAATTAACAGGGAAATAGTATTACACTCCCTGTAATAATATTTGCAGATTGAAACTAGAATTAGCTGCAAACAGCTTGAATGCTAAGCAATAAGACCTTTTTTTAAAAAAATTGAATATGCCACTCTTTCTATTTGCTGGTTTCATCTTTTGCACTTTCCTGAGTGAGGGATGAAATATAGATCTTGTATCTGATTTTTTTTTTAACTTCAGAAAGATACAGTACATTCTGAACCTGCAAACCTATTTTCACGTTTTTACTTTAGAGGCAGAACCATCAAATAGTAGAAGCTTGCTGACTTCATTCTTTATTTGGCTGATTCAAAAAATATCTGAAGAGTAATTGAACTTGTAAGATTTCATGATTCAAAAGACCAATGGAAAGCAAAGATCATGAAAGATATGCAGTCATGACTGCAGTTCACACTGTGACCCAATGGGGACATGAAGGTGAATACAAACAGAAGAATAAATACCATTCTGAAAATGATGTGGAGTATTTCAACTCCTGTTCTCCTCCTAGCAGAAGTACATCACTTACTGTACTTGAAGTTCAACAAGTTCTATTATGCCACCATGGAAAGGGCTGACAAAGAATGTGTCCTTTTAAAGTTTCTTTTAATGTTCAGAGCAGTGAACCACAGCCTTTGGAGGACACCCCTCCATCAGCTTCGTGTTAATGACACATTATAACACATATTTTAGATCTTTTGTAGTACATTTTGAGACTAAAAAAATATGATCTACAGCAAGCCCTAGAGTTGTAGAAATGAAGAGTTCTCTGAGATTCACAGTGAAGAAGACCAAAGGAAACTCTGGAAACAAGTAAAAATGGCCTTTCAAAGATGACCTTTAGCTATTTTTGTCACTGTCAAGACTCAACAGGAATTGCTGCAAAAGACTCCCAATACACCACACACAATGAGTGAGACAAATCTGCATAACATCTGCACGTGCTTGCTCACTCATCTGCAATGGGATCATACAGAAGTGATAACTAGAACTGCAGCTTTCTTCTGCTCCATATTGTATAAAAGGTTCTGCAGATACCTGAGAAAGCAGCCAAGCTTGCAAATCATAAAGATGAAGGGTTCACTCTGTTCTCTGGTGCCTGTGTTCAGTGGTATTATTTAATTCAGATTTGGAATGAGCAGAAAGGTCTGTTTGGACAGAGATCTTTGCAAACAGGTATGTAACAGTGAGACCTTGGGATGATGTTGTGCTGATTCCTTACAGCAGCAGCTGTGACAAGGGACTATAATAAATGAAAAGAAGTGGTTTCAATAAGAGGGACAATATGGCTATACTGTGTCACACACTGTATGCAGTCTAACTGTGACAACCATCAGTGTCTAAATGGTATCTGAATAATTTTCTTTCTATAATTTTAATAAATAACCCATCCTTATTTCTGAATGTTCTGTAAGGTTAATATCTAGGTATAGTATGTTAAATTATGTGTTTTTAGAATGAATCAAGCTGACACATCTCTCTGAAATAAATGCTCTTCAAAATTAGTGGGAAAATGGCAACCATCAATGCTGACATTTGAAAAAATAAGTACATAAATAAATGAAGGGAGAGAGGCAGTGAGCCTTCAAAAATCACCCCTGTGTCTCCCAAGTAGACCACATTATAGCCTCAATTTTCAAACAAAATCCCTTTGACAGCACAGTATAGCTTTTAGATTGACCAGCTAATCTATTATTTGAATAAGCAAATGACTGCCAGTTATGAGGGTAAAGATGACAGACATTGTGTCTTCAAAAAAAGCTCCCTGTTATGAAAATTAGCTTTAGCACATAGTGAGTATTACACATGCTGCCTGGGGACAGACAAATCCGTAATTTTTTGTGAGAAAAATGTAGATGGGGGCTCAATTCTCACCTCTATTCTACTCTTGCCAGTGCAGTTACTTTAATAGTTCTAAAGAGGCCCAAATATGTATATTGCAGCCCAGTGTTCTCCCACAGGCACAGCTGGTCTCCTCTACAATTATCCTCTGAGCTTTCTGGAAGTAAATTTTCTTTGATGCAATATCCCCAGGAGCATCTTTCCCACCATTTCTCTTGACTATTCCAGTGAAGAAAAGGGATGCAATACCTACCCCAACTTAAAGTGTATCCTTTTCCAACACCTTCCACTTCCTACACATTTCCTTCTAGCTTCCCTGCTTCAAGCACAGCTCAGTCTGGGAGCTGATGATGCAGAGATGGCTGAGCTGCCTGCCTGCCTCCCTCCCATTTGGATTACAGGCAGGATTAGGCCCTTTTCATTCAGGACACCTGTCCAGCTTGGGGACCTGTCAGTGTCATCATTCAACAGGGCTGTCATACAGGTACAGCCCTGAGAGGAGAGCACAGCTTAGCATTGAACAGATGCAGCATCACTCCCTTTACAGGGAGGGTTCAGAGCCTCTTAGGGCCGTGGCTCCTCCTACTCTGAATGTTAACCAGATAATACTCATCGTTCTTTCCTGAGAGCAAGGTTTGCAGATATCCTTAACAGCAAAAGTCAACGTGTAATCAAAAGTAAACAGACCAACACCAGGTGTCATCTCAGCAAAGCCCTACAGCTGCTGGCCTCTAAGGATACAGTTCCAAGTAAAAGATGATGCCAGGGATCAGGGATTTCCAAGTAAAGAAAGATGCCAGGGACTAAGGAACAAACAGAGAACCACTTTCCCTGGCTATACAGTGCTCAGATGGGAAGCAGTATCTGAGAAGCACAGTGCAATTTCTGTCAGAAGCACCACCACAGTGACAACTTGGACTTCACTAGACACATGATATCTTCTCCCAAGTTCATTTTGTCCGAGTCTAAATTTCTGATATTTACCTATCTGCTGAAAAATCTTACTTAGCAGCAAAGGCTTTACACACTCAGACACACAAATGCAGGCTTGCTCTCCCTTCAGGCCTAGAGTGCAACACACTCTGAAGGTCCACTGAGGACTTACCAAACCCAAAGTATAGAAGAGAAATTCTAAAACTGTAAATTCTTACAGTTATCATGAGTTATCATCATATATATCATCATATTGGTATAATCAATCAAACTAATAGCAGTTTACCAAAGTTCCTCAGCACTTTGGAAAACAAGCACTTGGGTGCCTAAATTTGAATTGTTCACAAGTGATTGGTCTAATGGGCAAGAACTAATGGGACAAGCCAGGACTCAAACCATTACCAAAGCCTGCTCCAGTTCTCATCTCGCAATCATTTTACCTCTTAATTTAATTGTCTGAAGAACATGAGATAAGAAGACAAAATGCTTAGTAATATTTAGCAGTTTTTACCTAAGTGCAATGTGTATTTCTAGATTGCAGAGTTGATTTAATGAAGAACTTCAAGTCAGAATCTCTTCCCCAGTACAAGACATGTATCAGCTGATATAAATCTCCAAAGTTCCACTCTTTATGTGGATTACTTAATACAGATGGCTGATAACTGTTTGAAAATTCCATTGTTTGCTGGTCTGTGCAAGCCTCAATTCACAAGTCTAAATGTACCCCTATTAAGGAAAAGCACTTAAGCATGTGTTTAATTCCCCAAGTCCCAGGCTCAAATGCTTTCTGCAGCGGAGCTGTTGTAACTGTGATCGTCTAAAGAGGCTGCTTTCCAGAACAGGGGTGCTTTTCTGAATGGAGACCACAGCTCATTTCAGAAATATGCAGCTGTCTTACTGAAATAAATGGTGCACTGTTGCACTCCCATACCTGGGTGAAGAGACTGCACTTCAGCAGGGCTGTTTTCCCACTGATTCCTTACAGCAGCAGCTGTGACAAAGCATTGCTACAGAATTAAAAATCTGGTTTATTTTTCTGGTCATCTGTAGTCTTAATTGCATGATTTCAAAATGCCGGGAGGAAAAAGTCAGTGTTTTGTAGCTCTCTGACCCCTATGAGTTTCGTGATTCTTGGAAGAAGTACTATTTTATGAAGCTGCACTATTTAAAGTGAATGCAAAAACATATTTTAGAGCTAAATTTTACTTTTCAGAAGAAATGTTGCATCATTTTTTTAACCATAATTTATATAATTCCAGATTGCAATTTAGGGACCTAGAAACCAACTTTTTTTAAACTTAGAGTAAAAATTTCTGTATTAACAACATAGTTTCTGTTCATCAACATTCTTGTTTCCATTGGGGTTTTTTTTAGGTTTTCAACTCTATAAATCCTAAATGTGCCTTTCATTTGATTTTTCCACACTTTTAAGTACATCTGTTCAACATTTGGTTCATTATATACTAGAAAATATGCTCTGAAGAAATATTCATTTTTCTTTTCAGCCTACAAAGAAAATGCAACAAAGCTGTACTAAATTTTTTCTTTTCAGTAGCTCATACTTAACCAGCTAAGTCCCACATTTACTGAAAACAGAGCTGTGATTTAACTGACATGAGGTTAACTGTGTGCCAAAAATATTTACTAAAATATCATAGAATCACAGGAATGTTGAGTTTGGAAGGGCCCACTGGACATCATCTAGTCTAACCTCCCTGCTCAAGCAGGGTCCCCTAGAGCACTTGGGGTTGTGCCCAGATGGTTCCTGGATGCGTCCAGGGAGGGAAACTCCATAATCTCTCAGGGCAAGTTGTGGCAGTGTTCAGCTCCTGCACCATGAAGAAGTTCTTCCTCATGTTCAGGTGAAATTCCTGTGTTCAGGTTTCTGCCCATTGGTGGGCACCACTGAGAAGAGCCTGGATCCACCCTCTTGGCACCCTCCCTTTGGCAACTGATAGACCCAGACTGACCCCCAGTCCTCCCTCCTGAACTGGGGTATAGATTCCAGTTCCTAACTCTTAGAATCCGAGACAGCATTAAAACAGTATTATGTCTTTAATCTATTTTATGGCAAGTGATACCAGAATTAATTTTAGTAGAAACTGTGATCTCTTTCACTACCTCCCTTATTGAACATCTCTTACCCTGTGTGATACCTGTCAACAACCTCTATACTGGGAAGATGGTGTACCCATCAACTAAAAAAAAAGATCTCTCCCTTCTTTAAATAATAAAAAATTAAATATGATCTCCCTCTTTTAAATAGTGCTAAAGAAACATAGAGCTGAAGTTATTACTGTCATTTGGTTCTGTTAAAACCCAGAAAATAGCGGAGAAGATGTGTTAAATGCTGATGGAAGACACACAATTTCAACAAAGAATGGAAAGTAGCAATAAATATATTGTACACTTCATGCTGCAAATCATGTCACCTCCTCAGTGCTCTTCTCCAAGCTGCATCAAAAAGAAAAAAAAAAACAAAAACAAAAAAACCCAACCAACCAAAAAAACAAACAATTAAAAAAACAAAAACAAAAACAAAAACAAAAACAAAAACAAAAACAAAAACAAAAACAAAAACAAAAACAAAAACAAAAACCTGTATGAATCTAAGTTCAGAATTCCAGTGAGTGTGACATCAGCGTAAGTTTAGTGGAGCTGCTTCTTCAGTTATGGGATGGAATATCCTGGCCAAGGCACTGACTTTTCTGCTGGCTGATATAAAATACACAAGGGTACAAAAGCTGCAAACCATACCTTTGCACCTTTGCACACCAGCCAGGGGGCTGATGGCGCACAGAATACAGACTGAAATTGAATGCAGGCTGGCATCCCAGACTGAAACAGCAGCAATGCCTCCAAACAAAATCTGCCGCTGCTCTAAGAGCCCTGAAGCTCTCAGGTGGCTTTGCTCCTTGTCAGACAGAGACACAAATAACAGCACATTGCTTCAGCCAACTTTTTCTTCATCTGAGTGCAGCATCTTCTGGCCCAGGCTAATTGACTACATGCAATTGCCTTGAAAAAACTAAAATGAGGGGGGGAAAGGGAAATGTGTAATCTACTTGATCAAGCAGATTTTCAGAGGACTGCACTCACCCAGCTGCCAGACCCTCCTAAGATGACAGGTTTTGTCATGAGAGAAGAGTCAGACTGACAGTGCAAGGCACCAGAGGAAGACAGAGCCCCTACCCATAAGATAACAAGGAAATCCCAGGTTCTGTGGAGGAACAAGCATAACCTGAACTGCCAGCACTGAATGTTCTGCAGATCCCACTGGCGAACAGTTTATAGCTCTGTTTTCTCTCCTGGATCACTTATCTGCTTTCATTTGTGAGGGATTGCAAGTAGTAGAAAATAGGGAACTATGGATTAGAAATTTTAGCAAGTATCTCCATTACAATTTGCTTTGGGACAGCTGGATTCATTCCCCACACTTTCCTCTGCAGAGAGGAAATTTTACATCCCATATGTGAAGGATGACTGGATCCCTTCTGAAAGAAAGAAATTCACAGAATTAATTTTGTTCTCCTTTCTGATATGATACATTAAGTGTTATCCAGTGAAATGGTTCAGTTACTAAGGTTTAAGATTTGTTCTCTGGTTATATAATTTACCACTAGGCACTGCTGCTTTCTTTCTAGGAAAAAGAAAAAACTCACCCAAAAAAACTAAAAATAACAGCTATATGAGTACTTAGGGAAACACCATTCCACTTTTTAACAATTATTTTCTTGATAGGGAAAAAAAACCCCAAAACAAACAAAACCCAAACCCTTTCAGTTCTGCCATTCTAATATCATATAAAAGCATTTAATTTTTCCCCCCTGGATGCAAAGCTGTGGTAACTGATTTTTTTTTTTAATTTAATGTGCATTTGTAACTGCTTGAATTAGTGACAGTGCATACTTCAAGCCTGTTACTTAAAACTGCCCACTTCCAGCATCTGTCAGATGTGGAAAACACCAAACTGAACTTGAGTAACCCCTGCAGAAGGATTACTCAGAATTCTGTCTGACTGTGACTGTTTTCCAAAAGGTGGCATCAAGAATTATTTTCTTCTTTGGGTTTGGCATCATCATATTCTCAACAGATTGGTAATTTTCCCTGATCTTCTTTCCCAGTTTTTTTGACTTCTCAAGGTTTCTTATTAAAAGTACTCCATCCATTTATTGACTTATAAAAATCAGGATTGGTTTTGGATAGAACTGGTAAAAAGTGCTGGAAAGGTGGTAACCTGAACTCCCCAAGTAAAATAAAATTTGCAGACAGATATTGCTGTTATGGGAGATGAGAAAGAGAATGGTTTAGATATGAAGTTATTTTTATTTTCATAATATGCCCCCAAGTGCTGTATGCTCAGTTATCATGAGATATTGTGTTACTGAATTCACCTTTGGGAAACACTAATGAAGAAAAAGATTCAAACAAACTGTTCTGGAAGAGTTCCACTAAGGGTCATGACTCTTCATCTGCCTCCTATTTGAAATATCTTTATTCTGTCTCCAAAAGGTAACCCTGTTGGCACTCTCCCTCAAATAGCTCAGCCACTTTATAAGCACTACTGGCCTTATACACATTAAGGCCTGGAGAAAAACCTTTCTCTATCTTTTCTCACCACACCCTCTAAGATTCCACTGGGACCCCTATGGGTGTCACTGCTTCCTAGAGAAAACCCTCAACAATCAGCTAATTTATATTCTTAATGAATCCCAGCGTTGTTTATGCTGGCTGACATGCCACATTGTAGAAGAGCAGCAAAAGCTGAGACACACACCCAGAAAGAAATATTCAAGCATATATACCAGATCCATCATTGCCTGCTTGCGTGAGCTCCTGTGGAAATGCTCACTTGCTGCAGAAAAAGGGAGCTATGGGGCAAGCACACTGCAGTCTAGAGGCTGTTTAGGACTGCAGTTCTGACTGCTCTCAGAAGGAAGGCTTTTGGATGGCACGTTGTCCTAAGCAGCTCCTACTGAACTTCCACCTTGTGCTGTTCCTGCTCAAGGGTTCTTTTCCCTTCATCTGCTCCTTCCTGGTAACAGAAGCAAGGTCACCTAGGTGGGAGGTCCGTTTACTTTATTATTCAAGCATTTAGAAAGGTACAGATATTCAGCTTAGATATTTGGTGAGCCAAGAGTCACACCACTTTATTTGAAGTACAAACATTTTAATAGTCAATATTTAGCCCCAAATGTAATCCCAGTAATTTTTCAGTGTTCCTTATAGCTTAATTTTCTGTTACCATTTAGCCAAATATACTAAAGGTTTCTGGATTACAAATTACCTGAAAACCACAACATTTAATGACATTAGATGAAACTTACTAGTTTTTTTCTCTTACAAAACTAAACATAGTATAAATTCTTTTTAAAAAATTTTATTGCACATTTTATGCTTTGAGAAGCACTGAAAGTACATGGTTTCCACCAAGCACACGTGACTCAAAGGAATAAAATCTGCAGTTAGGCTTGTAAAAAGTATATTATTTTTAAAGCCCTAACCCAATGTAGCGGAAAAGTCTTGTATGTCTTTACCTCTTTTATAGGCAAATATTAAGTGCAACCCCAACCCTTTATAACAATGTATCATCTGTTTCAAATTGGAAGGAAATCAACTCTCTAATATGGTAAAATAACATGTAAGTTAATTTTCTAATTGAACTCTCTGGTCTTGGACTGCCTGCAATAAACCTTGACAATCTGAGACCCAAGCAAGAGCTGGTATTTCGGAGAGCGGGTTGAATGTTACTAATTATAGATGGTTATTTCCACCAGTATGAAAAAAGACCAGTTGTCTGCACACTCAACATTCAGGGCAAAAAACCACACTAACACCATGTTATTGTTGAGAGCTGAAACCCACAATATTCAGGAAACTCTGAGCCCTGGTTCTTATAGTAATTACAGCTCAGCAGCATCCTCTCATGCAGTATTAGGAACCAACTAAAATCTCACCATTAGCATATTCACAGGACTGGGCTTTTCAGACACTTGCAGCCCTTGGGGCTCTTTTCCCCAGACAGTGTTAATGACAAACCACAGTGGAATTCAGGTGTTTGTGAGCCAGCAAGATTTTGAATGACATTCTGGAAAGGAAAAATTTCACAACACTAGTTGTAGTTGTGGTGTTATACTAAAGCCTATTCTCCTGTGCAGTGAGAACATGTGTGGTACCAACTGCTGGTTACAATAATGATTGTGAAGTATGTGCACTGCACCAAGCGTGCTCAAACACCAGACAGCAAACAGCTTAGGAGGTCTGAAGTCCCCATTTTTGGAAATGTTGACAAAGAAAGATAAAGATTGCAGGCACTTCCCATATCTAACAAATGGGACTGGAATGGCAAGGAAGAAAACTATATTCCTTGTTGAAAGGTCATTCTGTCTCCACTCAACAGCCACCCAGGTGTAAACCACACAACCCTACCTGAAGCTCTCTCTCCTTTGTGCACTGGAGCATCTCTTCCAGAGAAAGCTGCCAGCAGAAACCCCAATGAGCCATATCATGGAGGTCACATGGAATAAAACCTGTAGCTGCCAATAAGTTGTTAAGCATATACGAAAACAAAGTCCAGTTAGAAGGAGGAGAACCACACTGAAATGGTTATACAGAAAAAATAGTATGGGAATGCATTTGTGTGAGCTACTTCGTCTTATGTAGGGCTGAAAAAGAAAAAAAAAATTTTCCTCTAGCCAGTAAAGGAAAGACCTCTACTATTCTGATAGACAGTGGCCAAGTACACTGTTACCACTTATAAGTCCTCCAGTTAGCAGGAAAAGTCTCATTAATATTGTATATATGTATTGGCTCACAGTGGAGAAGATTTTTTTCCCTGAGATCAGTGATCTTTGGTTACATCATGGCCAAAGCTTATTTCCAGCTTCCATCCCAGAATCAGTCTAATCCAGACTTCAGTGATGGGTTTAAACAAGCTTCAAGCATGAGAAGAATGTCTTTATTAAAATATGAATATGTAGGCTTGTACTCTGTGCAACTTGGTGATCCAAAACAAAGATTCCTTTTCTCTGCAAAAAAGGAGACAGCCCCAGAATTAGAAAAAAAAAAAAAAATTAATTGATACAACAATTAATCTGCTCCAGTGTTCTTAAGTGCCAATCAGGGTGCAAAACTGCTATCCACAGTTTGTAAAACACATAGACAAAATTTATTTCTGTATCCAAGTAAGGTTTGTTGCAGTTTTTTGGGGTTTGTTTTTACACTGAAAAATAAAGTCTGGTTGCTAAGTTCTCTTCTTAGAATAGGTCTTCTGAATCCTTCTTTTTTTGGACAGCTGTATAACAATAATGTATGGCTTTAGGTGAACAAGCAAGTAGAAATATCCTTTAAAAGTGAAAAGAGAATGAGTCTTTCTTATCACGCTACCCTGCTGAACTCAACTAACCTGTAAGTTTACACAGTAGACTTATAAATTGATATTCGAGACAGTCAAGGCTAAGGCTTGAAATGCATGGAGGAGAATAAATCCACAGTGGCATCTTCAGAAACAAAGAGTGGGGGACAAAATGGACATCTGACCCATGTGTGAACAATTCCTGTGAGCAGGTCCTGACCAACACTGTGCATTTCTTGGTTTGCTGATTCAGAGGTTTGTACCTCTAGGCCAGTGAGACTATGCATTAATTGTTCAAGTCTTCACTCATTCTTTTCTTCCCTTTCCATCACAGTTTACCACAGAAATTTATTGAATAGGCATCAAGTGATATACACCTCTTTCAAGCAAATAGTTTAAGACATCTGAGTGAGCAGCTCTAGTACATCTTTTAGGGGGAGAGAAAAAAATAATAGGTGAGCTCCAGACAAATTAGACTTTAAATCTCTTTCCCTTTGAAACTTGTAGCTTTTAATACCTGCTCTGTAATGTAAAATATCTCCAAAACTTTAATATTACTGAGACCTACTTGAACAAGGAGGTCCAGATAGGTAACTTTTCTAGGTCTCTCTATAATCCCTCAGAACAGCAGACTCAGAGTTCAGCTGAGCAGATGTTCTCGTGTCTTTAAAACAGTTCTTGAGTGAAAAGGGAAAATTAGACAGGTAGTTCATTCTCTGTCAAAAAAGAGAAGACAGAAAGTGATTGAACTGAAGAAACCAGACAGAAGAGATGCACAGCCTCACTAGCTGTCAAGAACTTCTAGCCTGATGGTTGAGTTTACTAAGATTTCCTCTGCTGAACCTACTCACAATCTTGGCTGAGCACTGATATACGGACCTGGCAAACCAGCTTCATCCAGATAGGCTCAAAGGAGCAGTGTTCTATCATCCATGGATTTGACTTCCTAACGGAAATGCACACTTTCATCTTTTTCCTCTCCCCTCCAGAACTTCACAGCACCAGAAATCACAACAGGGTCCTCCCCTCAAAACTCAGAAGAGGCTCTGGTAACTCAGGTCTGATGCAAATGGATAGGATAGTACAGAGTACTGTTATTGCAGTCTTTACTAAAAAATAAGGAATGCAGGCTACGACTGGCAACCCAATATTCCTAGCAACTGACACAAGCAGAACCCTGTTTTTCAGAACAGTCAAGGACACTGGGCTTGAGATGCTCAAAAAGCGGGGACTTCTTTCCAAAACCAGTAATTTCTGTAAGTTACACAGTATCCACCACAGAACAGCCTGTTCTGATCTCAACTGTAAAAAGGCACCTAAAGAAACCTTATTGTTATTAGGGCATTTTTTTTACCCAATACCAGCCCTTGAGCATCACAAGAGAGAGGTGTGCCCAGGAAATTGTTACTTTCCTCTTTAGCTTTCCTGTGGGAGGGGTAGAAGGGATCACAGAAAGACACACAATCAAGTTAGTTTTTCATCTTCAAACAGAAACACTGGATTACTAGTCTGCAAATTAACAATCCTTTTACATCTAGCAGTCATCAACACACCCCCAAGAAAGCTATAGAACTAAATTTATCAGAAACAGAAATTGTATCAAAGGTACACTTCTATAGAACTGTCTAGTCAGAACAAGGAAAAAAGGCTTAATGTACTCACCAGCTGGCAAACAAACTTTTTTCTAATTAAGTATTCTAGCCTGGGAGGTCATATCTCTGTATGAAATTGGGGTTTTTTTTAATGGGAGAAACCAAATCTGATCCTGTAATACTCATGGCTGTAAATGCAGATAAAGCTGGGTTGTGCCAAACTGTAAGGACAAAGCAGTCTAGTGCAGAGCCAACTGTAATGCACACCAGTCATGACCTTCAGCAGAGAAATGCTGCAGTTCAAGAGATCAACTGGAGTTTAAAATTTTATTGCATAAGATTTTCTTTAAAAGCCCTGTTTGACTTTATGATTCCTCTTCAGTGACAAACTTAATATCTATAGTAAGACTGCTGTAGCAAAAACCATATACAAAAAAGTGAATTTTGGATGTGCTTTCAATGAAAAGCAATTTACAAGGCATCTTGGGGAGAATCTTCAGTGAGCTGTAAAGGGTATTAGCCACCTGACTTGCATTAGCATCAATAAGAAACGACACTTAAATCTCTGCACACTGAGCTAAAAATCTATCTGCTTCTATTGGATCATCACATTTTAAATATGACTTCATAACAGAAAAAAATGCTGTTACTGGAAGTTAGTGGTTGCAAGTGATCTGAACTGAGAGGATCTTATAGTTTGTGTATTAGATATGTATGGATAAAGAGGTGTGCTTAGATTAATGAACAACAGTGACAGGCCAAATTATCTGTCAGCAGTAACCTCCACTGTCTGCAGTGCTTTGTGAGAATATTCATATAAATAACTTCTAACCATGCAGTAGACCCCAGACATGGTTAAAGCTGCCCCTGGTTGTTGATGCTGGTATTCTGCAGTGACACTTCATTCATCCTAGAAGAGCATGACTGCACTGTCTGCAATCCAAAGCCATGTCCAGGTTACTCTTTTAAAAGCTGCACCATGCACTACGTTTGCAAAGGACAGGTATCCAAAAAAAAAAAAAAAAAAACAAACCCAAAACTGGAGAGCTCCCATTTCTTGACGTGACTATTTTTCTGTCACATTTTAATAAACAATTAGAACTTATAAAACTTAAAAACCCATGTATAACCAAAACTTTAGAGTCAGAACCACAGCACTAATTTTTCTGTAAAGGGTGAGGTTTCACTTACAGCAGTTAGAGGAAGTAGGCAATATATTACTCCAGCATCATGCATTTCCACCTGGATTAGACAGTTTCTAGAGCCAAGATAGTCCAATGGGCAGGCTTTAACTTCTATACACATATTTACCACTGAACTCACTCCAAGTCACCACTCAAGTAGAACATGGCACAAATGATTCTCCCTTTTTAACAGTGTAGGTATATGCAAAATATTGAGGTTAGATCATTCTAAGGACTTGTCCCTTTCTTAACTGATAAATCACTTCACTTATGATTAGGACATTTGGGACTGAAACCAAATCAGCATATTGGAGGAACTGTTAGCACACCCTTTATTGCAAGGAAGCCAGGCTTTTTGCAATAGCCTCAGTTAGTAAATTTTATTATCAAAAATATCTTCATGTTTTTCTGGTACAGCCTATTTGTCTAGAATTCAAAGGACAAAGATGTACAACAGAATCAAAGAAGAGAACATTACTGTTTAGATTTTTCATGTGCTTTATGTTTACTTCTCTTTTTAGTATGGAATAGGAAATAAATTCTGACCCTCCTTGTGGTAAACTCACATAATTACTGCTCATTTTTGTGGAGGAATGGGTCTGGAATATCCCAGTCAAGGCTAAAAGAAGATGAAAAAGTTTTAATGAGTATACATACTAAGAGTATATGGAGAAGAACAACTGCTGACTGCTAAGTACAGTTGATAGAGTTGACACAAGACAAAATGCTTTGGAAGATTGAAACCACCTCATGAAAAAATTGTTCTATCACTCTCCATGTCACAGCCATTCCATAACCTGACTAATCTGCCAGCCCATAACAGTGAATTAATCATACTTCTACTTTTTGCCAAGGTGTGTTGCATATAGGTATAAATCAGAGCAAAAAAAGAAACTTCATCCCCAACCTAACCTCCCTGCTTGTGCTATTCAAAGAGCCAAAGTAGTCCTCCATTTCTCCTGTTGCTTATTCATATTGCGATAAATATGTGAACATTTATGTATGCTGCAGCAATGTGGTGCCTCATCTTCTTACTTACCACTTGACCATCAGAAACATCCTTGTCTGCAGGCTGAGGATGTGGTACCCTGCTGAGATTAAGTCCACCCAAAAAAGGGCCAAGGTAGAGGCACATGGCATGGTCCTTACAAGCCACCCATGACTCAGTGCTAACTCAAACAAAGCATGTGTTCCTCCTTTCAGTGCTGTGAGAATGAATGACAGGATTCTTCAAACAACAAAAGGCAAAGGTCAAGAGAAGTGAAAGAATACTGATGTTTTATCCAGTGTGCTGGCATGGCTGGGGGAGAGTTAATTTTCATCACAGTGGTTACTATGGGGCTGTGTTTTGGCACTGTGTTGAGAGCAGTGTTGGTCATATTAGGAAATTCCAGCATTCCCAAAGCATTTTACTAACTAAATGCCCCTACAACCTTGCTCCCTTCAGCAATGTTCTTTTAACGTGTCCTGAGCCTTGAGTACAGCACCCCACAGTGGATGGCTGCAAAGGAACTGGGTGGCAAGCTGGACCTCCAATCTCTTGTCCACTTGTAGCTTCGTGCATCTACACCATGCCCCCAAGGAGATAGCAACATTTTCTAGTTATATTTTATTTCTGTTTAAACATGACAACCATGTACCCTGTGGCTGCTGCTCCTGACAATGTGGGGAAGTTTAGATACCCTGCTTCTGCTCTGGTCTTGCTGAGAGCCTGGAGGTCAGAGTGAAACAAGAACTTGCCAGCACTGTGCACCTTCTGCCTGAAAAACAGTTCACAAGTGGATCATGCAGCTTGCCCAATACTAACAAGTGTCGACTCACCACCTTGTAACACTGAACATACGTATATAAATAAGTCATTAAAAAGGCTAGCTAAACAATGACATCATATTAACCATATCCTGCTTCCACTGATTTGATGGAGATTATAAATTAATCATCACTGCTCAGTATTATTACATTTAACATGTTACCCAAATGTCCAGTTATTACTAAATATGTGTTTATTTTGTTTAACTGGACATGTATACCTGTTTCTCCTATCGAGATATTCAACTGGTGAGTAATTAAAATTAACAACCAATTATCAGAATTATTTTTGGGGACACCACAAATAGACCTTTGTAATGGTTTTAATGAAAGCAACAACTGCTTTTATAGGTCTCTCTGGCTCCACGTCGCACAGAGATTACTGCAACACAGCTAGAACCAATGTGATGCCATATCCCAGTCAAGTCACCAAAATGTAAAATGTTACAACTGACTAAAAAGAAAGTGACTGTAAATAATCACCTAGTAAATAACTGTGAAGTCCCAGTGCAACCTTTACTGCAATATTCCAGATCTGGCACATTGGACTTCAAATAGTAATAATTTTAGGAAAACAAAAGCACTTTATTACTTTATTACTTTATTACTTCTTGTAGAAGTGGGGATTTTTCCTCCTCCCTATGGCTTTAAGGCAACTTAAGTCCCTTAAACAAAAATAATTCCTTGCATTATGCATTCTATTAAAATAAATAACAGCTAATTAAGTGACAGGCAAGACAGAGTACTAAATTCCTAGTGTGAATGAATATCCCATATGGCATCAGGCTTTTTTTGTCACACTCGAGTAAAGCTAGATGTGAGAGAAAGCTTTTGCATACTGCAGCCGTGGGCACCCTGCAAGAGCAGCTCATGCAGATCAAGGATGTCAAGTGGCAGCCCAGTGGCAAAAGGGGGCCCACAGCACCACTGCATCCAACCTCAACCAGCCAGCCACACGGCTGCTTGGTGCTGTTTGGAGAGGGGTAAGAAAGGGAAACAGTGTGCAGATGGAGTCTGGAAAGTTTCTAAAACTCAAGTGCATAAACGTGGCTGTATCTGGTCTGCCCAAAATACCTCCTTGGGAATACAGTGGCTCCTATACAAAAGCTGCCTATCCCTGCTGTACATAGGCAGTGATGGGTCAGCCAAAAGGCGGTGGGATTTGTGGCAGCATACCAAAAGTTTTCCAGACTCTACAGGACCAGTTGTAATGTGCTGTATTACTGCCTTGCAGCCAAAGCAAAGGGGTTTGGGTGTAGAAAATTCCAGCCTAAATTTGGGGATGTGGGAATTCACCCACCATTACTTAGCTGTCTGCACAAATGCTCTGCAAAAAATAACAATCTTCAAACTTTGTTAAAAATGTGTTAGGGCTTACTACAGGAAAAACTCTATGCACCATTAGCAGACCCAATCCAACATGCATTTCTGCACTTCATGAAAGCCAGTTAAGTAGATGACTATCAGACTGAGGCAGCAGTCTGCTGGCAGAGGGGAGCAGATTACCCCTTTATACAATATTTGCCAAGCCAAACCAAATCCTGCAGGGAACAGGGATTGGGACGAGGGTCGATGGGTTAGGTAAAGTGCTTATTTTAACCAAATATAAGCTAGTGTGCTAACACAAACCACCTAAATTCCCCTACAAGGGTGGGAAAAGCACATATGTTACTTATTTTCAAGTTCCACGCTCTAATAATCATCTATCTTCCCAATTTATGTGCATGTATAAATTTGTATGCAGATTTAACGTATCTAATATTTGAGGATGAAGACCGGAAGGCAGGAAGGTTAAGAAAGAAATACATTATGGCTTAGGTATATGAAACACAAGGTCAGAAGAGCAAACCAGAGCTGAGATGGCCAGAAGCCAGAAGCTGGGACACAGCAGAGTAGTGACAACTAGAACTTAAACATGAAGGTAGACTAACCAAAGAAAATCACACACCGAGAAACAGAGCTTAGCAGACAAAAGGAGAGAAAGGGAAATAGACTTACACAACAAAACCCTGAAGCATAACCAAGAAACACACTTAAAAATGCAAAATACCTAGCAGAGTTCCTTTGCATACTCAAAGAAAGGGATATTACTTGTGGCCCCATCCCCTCACCCTCTGCCAGCCTAGCTGCAGATACTGCCAGTTGCCAGCTGCAGCTCTGATGGCCTTGAGGAAGATTGCAAGGGGCTGCAAGGATCCAGTGTCCAGCTGCACCTGAAGATATTATTATCGTTCTATGGCTCTCCAGAATCCAAATTATTCATGGATAATGGGGAAGACCCACAATATTGATTAGTAAAATAGGCAAAGGATCTATGATGTCTTCTTTCACATGATGTCAGAATTATAACAGGCAGCAGATCCTTAATTGAGTGGTTTCTTTTTGCTTCACTTTTTTGTCCTAGCAGAAGTATTATGAAGCAATCCAAAGCAATGTTTAATTTAAGGATTCTCACCTGACAAAAGAGCCAAATTAATGACACTGAAAATGTCAAAGCAACATACCAACAGTCCTAACCATGGCAACCAAGACTGGTACTTTTTAATTTATTTTGGAACAAGTGTATGTGCTGAAGCTCTGGACCCTAACTTGGCTATTAATTTCTGTCATGTGGTCTTGCAGTTTCTGCTGGAATTTCATCAAATATGCCCTTTTTTAATGAATCTTTATCATACTTATTTTTGCCTCTGCTTGATAGTGCACAGGACCTCTGCTGTTTATAACTTCCAGCTCCACTCTCTGTACCAAGAGGCTGAAAGTGTCACCAGTCTAATGCTCTCTCAGCTTACAGGACTTTTTGATTGCACACACACACACACACACACACACACACAGAGCAGAAATATCAAGGAGTTCACACCAAAGGTACAGTTGAAACCCACCACAAAACAGAAGTAAACCACACATAAATCCGTGTCTAGTACTTTTCTATTTAGACATTATACTTCACATTTATGTAAAATCAGGAAAGACACGTATCTGCATGGCAAGGGAAAACCCATAACCTGCCCCCTGGGCCAATCCTTGCCTCTTTTCAGCAAAGGCAGGAGGCAGAAATCCTTAATCTCATTTGATCAGTCCTGCTGAAATCAGTTAGACAATCAACATGGGCAAGAGCTGACCAGGGTTGGCCCCAGTGTGACTTGTCCAAGATGGTCAAACATACGGCATGCTAACTTACTCACTAATGTTTTTGATGAGATAAAGTTCATTAGAACATCTGAGGTTTTTCAGTATTCTTTGTAGGCTTCAGTCCTTATTTACACCAGTAAAAACCAGATTAACGCCAGTTTATAATCATGAAAATATTTAACTCCTAAATGTTAAAGAACTACAATATGTTTAAAAAGGTCAAAGTGATAATCCTCTGTAGAAAAGAAGAATGCAAACAAATATCAACTAATCAAGGAACACATGCTGTTTTTCAGAATGCTAATATAAAGATTAATGGCTCTTCTTTGACATCCAAGTGCTTTTGGAAACTCCTCATGTTAAAACACTTTGTAAATCACTTTTAGAAAAAGAACATTCAGGGAGCTCCATTTAATCAAATTAACTACTAGGGAGCCTTGATAACATTCAATAAAACTGCATGTACTTAGAATTCTCATCTCTCTTCCTAGGCTATGTAGTTGTTTGTGTTGCTTTACACCATTTTGCATTGCTGTGGAGCCTTGAGAGGGAATTAAAAATTTTTGAAAAGACTGTTCATTCCCCTTGTGTATGCTCATCTTGGACCCAGTCCTGGTCATAGTGAAGTCAAACTATTCCCAATGAATCCCTGGCAAAAATCCCAGAGACTGCACTAGGAGTAAGAAAAGACATGTAAGACCTGATCCAAACTCCCCTGAAGCTGATGTAAGACTTCCATTTCTTTCGAATAGGCTTTGGACTGCCCCACAAAACTTGTTTAGAGCCTCTGTTTTCAACAAGGTGCAAGGAGGCATAGGACAGATTTTGGTCCTGCCTGGCCCTGTCTTGGAGAACCATGAATGATATTTGTGTCTAAGACCAAACACAGACAGAAACCACAAGGCAGTGCACTGTGGAAGAGAGCTGAACCCAGACAAGGCACAGGGTAAAGTCCAGAGCCCATGAGGGCAGGGACATTCTTTTTCCCCTCCATTCTTCTACTCTGGGCATGCTTCAGCACCAGGAGCAATGCAAACAGACATAGGAGCCTGTCCAGACCGTGTCGTGCTCCCTAACCTCTCTAGCATCATTTGCTGGAAGAGGCAACATCCTCAAGGTGTGTGCAAGAGCTAGCCAGAGAAACCTGAGAAAAGGACCTGCTGGCTCACTGCAGTCCCTGCTGCTGGCATGCAGAGTATTCATCTCATGTCCAACACAGTAGCTCCCACACCCTTCCTCTGCTTTATTTCTTGTCACTTCAGGATTTATCTTAAAAATGGCACCCAAATTTAAACTGACACCAAATTTGAAAATATAGTTAACACAAAAAGGATGTAAATTGCTGAACCCAGTTGTTTTTAAGAATCACAGAGCTGTGGAGACCTAGGCTTCCATAAATTTTGCCACTGACTCATTGTGAAGTATCACTAGGCCTTTACCCTCTCCATGGCTCTATTTTTCCAACTGTAAAATAGACATGTTCTTACTGAGCATAATGGGAAATTTTCAAGATGCCTTGCATGTTGTTTCAAGTCTAAAAAGTTCTATTCACAAATCCTAGGTTTCATTCTTTTGAGCTAGACGTGGAGTGGGATTCTAAAGTCCTGGGACATGTTCATCTCTTGAGATCTGCTTTGGCCAGGACCAAAGCTCCAGACCCAGAGCTGAGGTTCTGGGTTGTTGGCTTCCTGCAAGGGTACATAGAAAAACACAAGCAGAAACTCAGTAGGGGGAAGGTGACAACAATATTTTACCCCATCTGCATTTCCCGCAACTGACATTAAAATATGCAGTGATGGATTCTTTATGAGTAGGCACATAATCATTTTGGGGTCTGATGTTCCTCCCACTGAAATACAAGAGAGAAATTATATATCATACACAGTGAAGATTTTGACATTTGATTCCTCCCACATATTTGAACGAGAGGAAGGCAATAAATGCCAAAACCAAAAATGAGCATGCAGGACCTACCCTTCAAAACTGTAATTCATTCCAAGGCACAGCACTCACTTTACTTTTACACTGACCTGCATCCCACACAACACAAACCCAGTGGTTGTTTTTCAATTAACAAGACAATTTTTGCTATTTCTAATGGAGCATAGAAGAATTATGTTCTAGCATATCTTCTACAAGCATATGCAGGTTAAAAAGATAAATCCATTATTTCCTTTTCAATCCATTATTTTCCTTCCAACTCTAATAGTTTGTTGAACTTTTTGTGTAAGTTTAATTTCTCTTTTCAGATTCCCCTCACAGACCGAGAGAAGTTGTGTAGATGTACAGATTGAGATGTACATTACATATGAGCAACTATTAACATGGGCTTCTACCATATCTCCGAATACATGGGCTCAAAATTGTGCATATGAGATATTTTATGTAATTTATGCCCTGTGTCTGTATTATGTAGGCAGAAATGTTCTTGTTTGCACTTTATCCCATCACCATTCTTTAAAACATGCACCCTTCTTCATTGCAATACATTCTCAGGGAGTTCACCCTGCCCACAGCATGCACAAAGTTTAGCATTAGACTACAGAAGCATTACCTTCACCACCAAAAGAGGCTGATTTTTTTGGCTATAATCTCAATTTGAAACTGCACTGCTCATTTTTAAGATGCTATTTTTGGTTTTTAGGGAGAAAAAAAAAAGATTGCAAAGCATACCAGGAGACTCCATGCCAAAATTTCCTCTTCTCCTTTCATTCTGCTGTTGCAGAAGCCTGACATTGTCTGCTGTGATCTGCAGCTACTGAATGCTGCTGTGACATGAACAGAAAACAACCCCAGAGCCACGGATCAAAATCATTAGATTAGGATCTTCCCATCTTAAGCTAAAAACTGCCATGGCCCTTTTCCCATTTACAGAAAAGTGAAACAAAAATAATGCACCCACAGTATGCTTCCATAATGAACTTCCGTGTTTGTTAAAGCTGGCAAAAGCACTGTGGAGAGCAAGGACATGAACAGGAGCAAGGAACTGATGACTGTCAAGTTCAACTCCTCTGACTCCAGTGATATTCCCCTTTGCTCCCCGGTTTGAAATCGTGTAATGAATGCAAGGAAAAAAATGCACGCCAGATATCCCTTCCATTTGCTGTCATTGCATCAGCTCTCAAAAGCTACTCAACATGGCATGGCAAGACTTAATCAAGACATCTCCAGGACCTGCAGAAAGTGTCAATAACCATGCAGCAGAGGAGACCTATTGGCAGAGCTGGGTCAGCTCTGAGCTGGCACACATGTTCATAAGGAACTGCTGTGACACTGCTTTTAACTCTGTCTTGCCAAACAAACCTAACTCCATCTTAGCTCTTGAAAAACTCTCAAAACACACCATTATTGCAAATTTTGAGTTTACAAACTGAGTATAACTGAATGCACCTGTTCCAACAGTAGTACCTCTGCCATTGAAAGAATCTTTTAGAAGAAGTAGTTTTGGTGCACCACTGACATCCACTGTCCTTGCTGAAATGTGAGCAGAATCTGACTGAAATGCCACACTGGCACAGTGTAAAGTCATGATTCAATTTAATATAGGGGAATGAAGGAGTTTTGAGTCCCACTGACCTACAGAGGAAATATTTAGTACTTCAAAAAACCACCTCACACTGACACTGTGACCTAACTATCAACTAAGATAATAAACACACGGAAACTGAATTTTAAAATATAGCTAAAAGTTCTACAAATAGTCTATGGTAGCGCAAATGAAATATATATTCCTGTCCTGTAGAATTGTTCATGTTGTTGAATTGCTTGTCACCTAAAATTCTAGGTTAAGGCAAATAGTGCAATTTCCCGAAAAGTACCAACAAATATTTTTGCTTGCAATGTTTGTTTGTCTTGCAAGTTAGAGTTCTGTTAAAAATCCTTCCCCATGTTCTCCAAGGAGCTTTCAAATTCCAACAAGGTTCTCAAGTACAGATGTTTACAAAGGGATCACCACACCAGCCTATGTATTTATACAAACACATTTTGGCATTTGGCTTTCTCTGTCTGTTCCACATCAGAAGTTGGTGATTTCTCCACCACAGGGATAGAATATCTCTCATGAGTAAGCTGAACCTCACTGAAGTGGTTTGGGACAGAAGAAATTAAATGAGCAAACACTGTGCCAAACATGGTCTTTTAGGCCAGATCATGCCCATTTCTGGAGCTCCACTATCTGAGAAGAGAGAGATGTGGATTTGGACCACTGCAAAATTTGGAAGAATATCTCAGAACACGAGTTGAGTTCTGTAACCATAACCAACATCCTTTAAGCTCGTTTTAGGAGCAACTACTGTTGATGAAACCAAAATGTCCCATTTAGAGAAGATCTGTTCTTGTCTGAAATCAGCACGAGATTTCCAGCACATGCAACATTTATGTAAATGCAACAATAAAATGCAGATATAGAAAGTCATGCCTATCAATTAGTGTAAGAGTAACCATTCTGAACATATGAACATGCTCATATACAGACCAATTTTCAGAGGAGGTGAAGTTTGTCATTATTAATTCTGTCCTTTCAACTGTCTGGATATAAGAAAAGCTCAAACAGTATCTAATCTGACTAGAGGTATGTGCACTAAATTACAAATTACTTTTTAAATTTCAAGCTCCCCTCTCCTCCTTGCCAGACTTACACACAAAAAAACTTCATAAGCTGATTTAGAGCAAACAGGTATACCTGTGAAAACAAACAGGGGGAAATTAAACCATTAAAAAAAAAAAAAAAAAAAAAAAAAAACAATTAAAGGGAGTTAAAGCTCTACAGGCAGCAAAATGAACATGCTCATATACAGACCAATTTTCAGAGGAGGTGAAGTTTGTCATTATTAATTCTGTCCTTTCAACTGTCTGGATATAAGAAAAGCTCAAACAGTATCTAATCTGACTAGAGGTATGTGCACTAAATTACAAATTACTTTTTAAATTTCAAGCTCCCCTCTCCTCCTTGCCAGACTTACACACAAAAAAACTTCATAAGCTGATTTAGAGCAAACAGGTATACCTGTGGAAACAAACAGGGGGAAATTAAATCATTTAAAAAAAAAAAAAAAAAAACAAAAAAAAAACAATTAAAGGATGCTAAAGCTCTACAGGCAGCAAAAAGTAAAGACATGCAGAAAATCCATGACATTGCTGGAAATGCACACAGGTTAAAGGGCTGCAAACCAGAAACAGACTGAAACATGACACAGTGCTAACTTCCAACTGCACTTGCATGGTGCTGGTAATGAAAGGACAAAGCACTCCAGGTATTCCCAATTTTCCTCTCTCTTGGTGAAAGCTGATACAGGCAGTCTGCCTTCCACCAGGAGATACTTGTCATGGAGACATGAAGACTTTTTTTTCAAGAACACTCTTGGTTTTCCCCTTCCCCAATCATTTTCCCATATCTCAGGTAAATAACTGCTGGCAGCAGAAGTAAAACATTCAATACACAGATGTGTAAAAGTAAAATTCTCCTAAAAACTGTATTCTATAAATGCACAAGAGTATTCTTTGTCAGATTGAAACTGTTCTTCTGGCCACTAGAAGACACACAAATGCAAAGAATAAATTAAAATTTCCACTGATATGAATAATATCTGCAAGATATTATGAGAGAAGACGTGCTAAAGAGATGCTACAAGCCCACACCTGAGGCACCTCAGATACTCTGTGAGAGGAGCACATGCAGTTCTCTCACACATTGAGTCCCTAATGAGCAGCAGCATTTCAAGAATAAATTTTTAGTTGTGTTTGCTCTGTAAAATATTTAGGTCACTCCATAAAATTAAATAGCAATAATGAGTACTGATTATTTTTAGCAGCTGACCTAACCTAAGCATGTATTTATGTTTTGCTGCATAAACAACTTGTGTTTACAAATCTCATCTATAATGTTTACAATGTTTATACCATCTCAAGATGTAGGAATAAAATGTTAACCACATAAATCTCCTTACTGTTAGGAAAAAATCAGCAGTGTTCCACCTAGTTTTTAATCATGAGTTACAAAGTTAGATCACAGGCTAAAATTCAAGTTACTGTGAAGCTTGTTGTAGTTTAATTGCTTCCTTAGGGATTTCTCTGGCATGAGGAAGTCCCCAAATGGAATGGGGCTGATCTCCTGCTATTACTGCAAAGGACACAGTAATGGCATCAGCAGGGTCAGCAAGCTGCAATGTTTGGCCAAATCCCAGCTGCTGTGTCTCCTGCCCTGGATCAAGAACCGAGCTGTTCCAGAGCATGGGTGATTGGTAGGTCACTTACAGCCAGCCTTGTGAGATCCCAGACTTGTGAGATTCACAGAGTTGCCCTGTAGTCAGTCCAAAGAGCTCATTCCCTTTGCTCTGAACTGTTGTCCTTTCTGGGAGGAGCAAGGGGATGGGGGGAAATATTGGTCAGTGATATTGGTCAACATTGATCAACAATTCCTGCAGTAAGGGTCATCTTACTTAGATAAAACACACTGCTGATTCTGGTGCAGAACCTCCACACTATTACAAGTACTAATAGATTAAACCCCATCACTCCAAACAGTAGCTTTGAGGTTGCCATAATTCTCAGCTCAGCTCAACACCTGCCATGAAGTGGTTATCCACTTACCACAGTGGAGCATTACAGCATTGTAATTTATTTTGGTAGGGAGCAAGTGACAAGCCAAAACAGACTTTATCAAATTAATGAAATTACAATGTGTAGTAGTAGCATTTATCTTGCTGTTAGTAATTACAAGCACATTTAGTAAGTATGCACTAGAAGACCTCTCAGTGGGATGCTGACAACACTGAAAGAAAAACTGTTGTCCTTGTAAATGCAAATATAGACATACACACTAAAGAAGCAGTAAAAATGTCACACCCAGATACAGATCATGAAGTGGTCAAACTCATAATTTTCTTCATTGCCAGGCTAAGGCAGGTAATAAATCCTTCAGATCCATGCCTCCCTTAAAATACTCATTGGAAACAGTTCACAAAATAAACAGTTGCAAGTTCTCACTTTGAAAAAAACCATGGATTTATATGCTTCTATTCTCCCTTTTCTCTTCCAATGTCTTCTTCTACAGCCTGTACACTGTCCCTCCCCTAGAAGTGCAAAATATATGACAGAAGGCCAACCTTTTTTTTCCCTTGGCATCTCACCCTTGCTCGGATGCCTTCTTGATGAGATCTAAATTGTTTTATCCTTTCTTCAGAATGGATTTTAAATAATATGTCAGAGGGGAAAGTGACCTCTAGTTTACAAACTTATCAGCCGACTGCTGGAGAGGCAACAGAAGTTAAATCAAGTTGTGTAGCGTTTCATTCTCAAGAACCTCTTTGACCTGGTATTACAAATCCATCTAAATATTTTTATTTTCCAACCTAAAACATGTCTCCATCTGGAGTAAATAGAGGAAAACACTTGCTCAGAAGAAACTGTGATGGAGAAACAGTACATAGCACATGGTATCTATGGATATCATATTGAATGGTTTCTATTTTACAGATGGAAACATATCTGGCCCAGCTGAAACAGTAGGCATTCAGAGCTTCTAACAGCAGAACTACAGATAAATTCTCTTCTCTTTCTCCCGTACTAGTGTCCTGTCTACTAAACCATACTACTCTGTCTCAATTTGTGCTGAAAGTGTTGGTAATACTTTCATTTCAGTCTCTAGCTGACCTCTCTCAGTGAGGCTTCAGCCTGGAACCTACCTTCTGGCCTCACGAGTATTTGAAATACTTCTTTGTTGTTAATGGATTCCAGTTTGTAGCTGCCAGGTATGGTAAACCTGCTGAAAGAGGTTAAGGACCTCAGTCCTTGCAAGTACAATCTGTAAGCCACGCATCATCAGCCATAGCATAACTTTCCATAGATTTTTTTCTGCAAAAAAGGACACTTCCATACCAAAGATGATTCATTTATATGGAACTCCACCATTTGATTGTCTCATATGCACAACCATGAGCTATAAGAAAGAAGCAGGGTTTATAAAATGGATCAGAAAGCTTTTGTTATGTATAAGTTTAAATTGCCTTCACAATTTATGCTGCAATAAGAACAGAACTGCCAGTGAGAGTTTTTAAAAAATAAATAAACCCAAAAAAAAATTATAGTCTACAAAAAAACAATTATTTTCAAGTATTTTGTTCCAAAAATAAACATCAAGTGTATCTCATATTATTTTTAAGATCTTAAAATTTCAGTTGTACAAACATAATTTCAATCAAACATTAAATGGTTTTAATCCTCAACTAGAATCCTCAAAAGCTGTTATTTGCTATATTTGTGGGTCAATTCCTCTCAGCAAGTCACAGCCCCTGATATATGTACTGAGTTTATATCTAGTTGACTTGGAAATGTAAGGAACTGTGACTCTTGCCTGCTCTTCTTTCTTTTTCATACAGACCCAAGAGCCACTTGGTAATGCAGACTGGAAGGGTACTGTTTCTATTCCATGTGATCTACTTCCAGAGGTGGAGATTAGATTGTACTCCCTACATTTGCTTTCTCCAAAAATGTTCTCAGATCCTTGTCTATGACGGTTGTGTTTCTACTTTCTGCTGAAAAGTTATTTCAAAAAAACCAAATCAACTTATTGGTATCAACAGGCTGGCTCCAAAGTAGTACCCAAACACTATTAAAATGTCCAGTGGTTTTTAAGACTACTGGGACAGGAAACAGAGAGAACAGCAAAAATGTACAGAAATTCAAAAGACACAAATTAAAGATTTCTTTAGACTATTTTTAACATCAAATTCTTTTTTGCTTTTTTGTTTTAATTTTGTAGCCATCTGAGATCCATCTAATCAATACCAAAATTTTTAGCATGGAACCAAAAAGACTGTGAAGCTGAGATGGAAGCTGCTTCTGTTCCTAGGACAGCTACTTCAAAGAGACTGATATTAGAAAGAATGACTCTAGAGCACCTAATGTCCTAGCTCTTAGTGCTCAACATGAATTCTACTTACCTCTTAACTGCAACGTGCCTGGTGACTGAACAGCTTTCCCAGTGATCAGTCAGCCAAGGCATTAAACTGTCATAAGCAATATGGCCATAATCAGTCCCTGTTTCAGTGTTTTTTTCTGATGTCAGAATAATTTAGATGCCCAGATATCTGAAGCAGCTGTGCCAATGAATATGTGAGCAGAGAAAAACACAGCTGCTTTGCAATTCAGAAACACTCTTCTGGGCTTTCTTAAACATCTGGTAAATCAGATGTTCCTTTAAGGCCAAGAGTGATAGGTATCAAACTTTTATCTTGCCTTTATGCTGGTGGAAAGAAGCTTGACACAGTTTCTGAGAGCCTAATGTCCCTAGTCAAGCCTCATTTCATGGGAAACACCTACTTCTATGTCAAGGAAACACTTGTCTACAATATTACTGCTCATTTAAAGATGGTGTTGTGTCTGTGTGATTATTTCAGTGGAGATTGCTTTTACCTTAAAAGTTATCTCACTGAAACCTTTAACATGAATCCAGATACATGGGTAAGCTTATTCCATCAACAGCAGTACTGACTGCAGTGACTTTAGTGACAGAAACACATTTCTACCTTTAGAACTGCACCTGTACAGAGGTGGGAAGGGCCACGTGAGCTGAGCAAGTTGGAGCAGCATAGCTGGAGAATTTTAAGGAGATCCTGGGATTTGTAATGATCCCTTCCTGCGTGGTTCTGTCCCATAATCACTGTCCCTTTTTTACCAGGGATTAATGCCCTCTCTTCTCTGGTCACCGTGCAGAGTAACCACAGCCATTGGTGTCAGTGGGAAATATCATCAGCTTTAGAAAAAAGTTTCTCATTAATTCACAAAGGTTTTGGGTCAGGCTTCCACATCATCCCTTCAGCCAGGCTAACAGAGTCTCAAGCGAGCAAGTTTCACTGTGAAGAGCTGTCTCTATGCCACTAGGGCCAACTGAAAGTAAAACACAGTATGTTCTAAAATTGTGCATGATAAACACAGCATAAAACTGATCAAAAAAGTAATATTAAACAAATAAGACCTAGTAACTGATGTAAATAAAGCCTGAGACTTTCTGTATAATGCCAGGAAGCTCCAAATAAAGGGTGTTGAGTTCATGCCCTTCTAAATCATTACAGTTTCCACAGAAAATATCAGCCTCCTTGAGGTTCTTAGATTAGGGAGATTTATAGTGATAACAATAGCAGTAGTTTATTTGAGGCAGTTAATCAAAATTCTAGCACTTATAAGCCCTCTGTGAACACTACAGATTTAAGAAATTGAACACTAAATATTCAAAAGTAAGCTTGCAATCTACACAAGTACAGTAAATTTCAGTTATGTGTTTCATTATACTGGTGCCTTATTGCTTTTAAGGGGTTTACAACTTGGCTGTAATTATCCACTGTGGGGTAAAATTTGGCATAAAAATAACTCTTTTCCATTTCTATTTCCAAAGAAAGTTACTTGCTCTCTGCTGGCACTACATTCCTTGCACATGCAACACTCAGCAAGAGCTTTTGGGTGTGCAAACAAAGTAGGTTAGGTCTCTGATTTTGTGGCTTTTAAAAATATGTCTTTCATACACTCAAACCATATTGTACTTTTATTCACTCATCTTCTATTAATTTAGCCTTCAATTTGGGTTCATAGACATAGCAAAAATACATGTAATTTGTTTATGAACGAAGTGAAATTATAAATATATAATTATATCAACCACGAAGGCCTTATTTTCACCAGAAAAGTCAAATTTCCAGCAGGCTAACAGGAAAACATGGTGACGGCATTAAAATCCACCAGTGAAAAAATGTCATCACTTCTGCTTCCCCACACTGTGCCAAAGACTTCTTGTGTGTCCCCCAGAGAAAGAGGTACCTCAGCACTTCCAACAGCAAAAGGGAGCAGCAGTAGTTCCCCACTCTGAAAATTCATAGCTAAGCTCTCTGACAGTTTGCCAAAGCCCCTAAATAAGGAAAGAAATACAGTTATGGTCAGGTTCTACACTTGTAACACCTTTGAGTCAAGAGGGATGCGAGCCTCAGATGCTCTCATCCTTGTGCTCAGCAGCTCATTCCAGCACTGTGACTTGCAGCTCAGTCTGTGGCGCTTCCCTACAAACCAAATCACTGAACTGACACCATCAGAACCTGGATCTCCATTCCTTGGGCTTTTTTTTTTTTTTTTCCAGGAATAGTACATACTAAGTCTGCCATGCCCACAGATGCACCCACCCTGGACAGCAAGGGGAGAAGAAGCTCTGCAGGCAGCCTGTTGAAGATGTTTGAATCCTGAGTCAGGGGGTACCGTTCACCAAAACTGTCTCTTTTTCCATGGTATAGTGAAGGTGAAAAACCAAACACGTGCTTTTAAGAAAGCAATCTGCAGTCACTGGGTAGCCAGCACTGCCTCAGAAAGGCAATGATATAATAATAATAATAATAAAAATAATAATAATGTTGTGCTTATATAAACAAGTAAATTAAACTCCCTGAGATTTCAGTGCTTAGCATTTTGGGAGAAGACTCTTTTCCTGGATATAATGCAAAGGAATTATTATAATTTTTGGGCTTGCACATGTGTTCGATGTCTTTGGAGGTATAAACTCTAAATCTCCAAGATAAGCCTGCAAGGAGCAGAAAAGAAATGCAAACACCAATATTTAGACATAATTTAGAAGACAAAGGAAAAGTAACTTTCAACATTCAAGTCTGGGTAATTCTATGCTTTAATAACTTTCCTGACCTTTCTCTTGCTCCATAATTGTTCTATTCAGTTGTGCCTTAAATTTTGCCTTATGTCTTTGAGGGATATAAGTCATATATATGTGTTATAAGGCATATATATGTGTTTATATACATACACATGTATCTGTCTGTAGACGTCTACTCTCTATTCTGAATACAAAAGTATTCAGATAAGTATGATACAATAAGTAGGATTCCTTTTTTTTTTCTTAATTTTAAATTTTAAATTTTGAATCCTCCAGATACAAGTTCCTGTATTTAAAGTTGTCAGATACTTTACAGAGATATGCCACTTTAAAGTTGCATTAATTTCTTACAATCCAACCCCTTGTAGCTAAAATTTTTACCTTGGTGTAATAGACTCCAACCAAGTCAGAGCAAGTAGCAACTCCAGAAAAACAGGGTAATTTGTCTAAACTTTTCTGTCTAGGTTGAGTCCAGGTTCACCAGGTCTCTGAAGTAGGAAAGCATAAAGTATAAATGGAATAAAACCCTAGGGGGTCAAAATACAAAACAAAAACTCTTTAGGATTTTGTTCCTTTATGCTCCACAGTGTTTAATCCCAGAGAACTAATAAATGCGTATGGAGCACAAAAAATATGAACTCACCTTAATGTTGCATTTTTTTATAACTTCCACTAATCCAAATGTTTGTTTCAAAAGTCATGAGTAAGAAAGAGTTTATATTCCCAGGATCCCATTATAGTAAAGCTCAAAAACAGTTCACTTAAGTATTAGTAAAACTGAAAGGTAAAAAAAGTCCAGATTCTCAGCTGATAATAAATCACTTCATGTCAAGCAAAAAAAAATTCTGACCTCTGCTTTCCAGCATTACTCATTAAAACAAGAACTACAGAAATAAATATGGTTAATAGAGTATTAATAGAAATATAAATTTCTGCTATCTAAAGGCAGATGGCACAATGAAGAGAGCACATCAGATTACTAAGTCTGCCTCTATACAGAAGAAACCTTCTGCACTGGACCCTTACTACACATTGCTCTCCCTACCATTCCCTTGCAATAGAATTTTGTAACTTAAGCCAGCTTGGTGTCAGAGAGATTTATTTGGTGTATGCTCCTTTTGTATAATTATTTAGTTATTACTCCTATAATGCACAGCATTATTTGGAATAAGTCTGCACTACAGTGGTGAACTTCCAAAGTAGCTTACTTTTCTTCTTATAATCCCCTGCTCAACCTAACTCCCTTGTGATATCTGAGAGGAATATTATTCATTATACTGACAGAAATGAAAGAAAAAGAAAGAAAGAAAAGAAAGGAAAGAAAGGAAAGAAAGAAAGAAAGAAAGAAAGAAAGAAAGAAAGAAAGAAAGAAAGAAAGAAAGAAAGAAAGAAAGTCCAACATTTCATAGAGAATCAGTAAGACAGCAAGAAGCTGAACTCAAGTTGTAAAACCCAGACAGTGCCTCAGTACCATGAACAATACAAAACATTTCAGTCCCATCCAATCTTCTGAGAATGTTTGCCCAAGATACAAGACCATAAGCTGCAGTGGAGGAGATATAGAAAAAAAAGGACCAAATATTTTTTTTTTTTTTTAATTCTCTTTTGGTCTCCTTTTTAGGCAAGTGTTAACAAACAGAACCACAAACAACTCTTTCAAAGCCCCTTTGTTAGAACTGAACCTGCTGGAACATTGCACATATTCAAGTCCATTGCTTTGATTTATTCCTACTGCATGAACAGAAAGAAAATAATGAAAGCGGCTACGTGGCATTTGCATTTTGGCATGTAGGAATCCTCCTAAAATAAAAATCCAGACAGACATCTAGAAATAGAATATGCCAACAAAACAGCACAAGTGAATGAGAGATCTTCTTATTACAATCCCCTCTCATATTTTCAATAATTTATTTTACAACTTTCTTGATCTTTTTCATGCAAACATTTCACTACTTTTTCACTATCAGACTTCCAGAGTGCACAGAATCTCATTTTGTAGGCTAAAAAGATAGAATGAAATCTTTAGGTTTTCAACAAACACCACTGAGAAAAGGAATGAGACAGCTACTCCTATTAATGGCACAAATGCCATTTTTAGTAAGTAAGGTTAAGCTTTTAGGTCAAGATTAAAATTGCTTTTTAATTAGATTTTAAATTCATATTATTAACTTCAGTAGATCTACACCTACATGTAGTAATAACAATAGATTCCTGTGACTGCAAGATCAAGCTTATCGTAATAAAGAGTTTAGAGAAAACTCAAAAATTAACACAGACAAAGATACAATGTTATTTTAAAGAAATCAGAGATGATTCATCACAATTCCATGGATAGAAACTGTGTTTTGGAATACAAAGTTTTGATTCTTACATCACATCCCATGCTTCCACAGAACAAACAGTTCTTAATCAATTAACTGGCATGTTTGGGGACCTGGAGCTTCTGTGGGTCACAACTGGAACCATTGCTCCCATTGGAAAAGTAAAGTACATTTCTTTAAAGATATGTACTGCAATTTTAAGTAACTCCTATTGGTAATCAAAAATATTTTTAAATCCCACTTCTTACAAACCCAGATCTAGTTTAACTCCTACATTCAACTATGCAAGCTAAAATCTTTAATAGTGACTTCCAAAATTATCACCCCACACAAAAAAAATGCAAAACAAAACCAAACCTTACCAAGTTCCTATTGTGGCAGTAGGGATATTTACACATGAAGTAACACAAATATATAAACATTTGTAAAGTCTTGGGCAATATTATCCTTAGACCTGGCTTTTATTTGCAAATTAAGTATGCATTTTAAAACCTAACAATGACTAAATACAGAGGTGATGATGTTAAAAATCCACTCAGTGAGCCTTCCTGCCTATAACATAACAAAACACTTCAAATCTAATTTTCAGCAATTTAAGAACTAATTTTTAGTGCTGTTGTGTGGTAACTCGATATAATTTACAGAGGTCAAATATGCATCCATAGCAATAGAGTAGAATCTCCAAAATGCAATTGCTCCATAAAACCAAACCATCACATGTATCCAAGAAGAATCCATTTGCTTTTACTCTTCCTCCTCTGCTGCACCGAGAAGCAAGAGGCTGAATCTCTTCGAGTAGAAGTAGCTGTGAAACTCTTAGCCCCCTAAAGGACTGGCTCACACAAAACCACACTGAATTGCTTCCTCAGCAGCTGTTCCTACATCTTGATGTGGTGAGAGGTCACCCAGAAAGAGATATCGCATCTATGTGGAAACACTGACATTAAAAAGCTACCTGAGGTACTAAGACCGGCTCTATCACACCAACACCTGCAGTATGCACCGTGTTACAACACCCATAAAAACCTGGATATATCACGAAAAATAGGAAAAAGGCAAGCAACACAGCAGCTGATGCTTTCTCATGTCACTGGAAGTAATGGTGAGCATATTTGAAAAAAACAATTTGTCTAAACTACGTGAGATTAATAGATACAGATTAGTTTAGGCATTGGCCATAATCAAGAAAAATCATCTCACTGCCACTTAACTTTTAATGAAAGGCACAGCATGAAGTTTTCAAGCCAGAGGTTGTCTGAAATGGCTTTACACTTTCAGGTTATTTGTTTTAATTTTATGAACAGTCTTCTTTCTGTGTTTAGAAAGGTCTTCTAAACACAACACCATGGGGAAGCTGCCATGATTCCTCTCTTATAAACTCTGAGAAATTATATGCTCTGAGCAGGAGAGTCACAGGGAAAAAAGCAAAAGGAAAACGAAGGTGAATTTTAAAGGGGGAATAGATGTCTCTACTACGAGGCCCTCGCAGAGGGAAGAGTAAAATGAGACCAGGCTGTCGCTGCTTTCGTAATTGCAAAGGTGCTGCCTCAAAGGGGAGAAAACTTCCAACTTTCTCTGAAACACCTGAAAAAAGCAGCACACAAGGGCTCGTACTCTCCTTACGTGCAATCCATCTGCTAATGTCTAAAATTTATTAACCACAACTTTACACACCGCTGAAGAGAGATGCCTTTTTCTAAACGAGGGTCAAAGACAGACGCTTTGGAAACTCAGCAAGGCTCAACCGCAGGGAGATGGGGAAAGCGCAGGGAGACGGGACGGAGTCAACAAGCGTGGGGCGGGTTAGTTTCGCCTGTCGCTTTCCCGAGGGCACGGTCCCCGGCGGGCCGGGGAGGCTCGGCGCTCCCGGGCGGGAGGAGCGCTCTGGCGGCGAGCGGGGCCGGGCTGCCCGGGCTGTCCCCCGGGAGGGGCAGCGGGGCTCGCTCCCGGCCTCCTCGGGCTCCTGCCGGGCTGACTCCATACCGGGCTGCCAGGCTGGGCCTCTGCTGCTTCCCTCCGGGTGCGAGACCCACCATGGCCCGCCGGCCGACGGCGAGCGGGGCCCGCCCGCCAGCGCTGCCCTCGGCCGCTTTCACGCTGCGATACCGCACCGCTGAACACGGAACTGCGCCGGCAGCGCCGGCCCTGCGCCCGGTAAACTGCGCACCATCGCCCCCTGCTCCCTTGTCCCTCTTCTCTCCCTCTCCCTGCGGCGCAGAGTGAACAAACGCGCCGCCGTCTACCTGTGCAACACCTCCGCAACACATTTTATTTACACGGAATTAGCTCGGGGCATTGTACATTATATACAGATATTTTCCCCCTCCAACAAGGCAGATCTTGTGCAAGATTAGTAGCATCCTCTGGAGCGTATCCGACAGTCCACGGGAAATGTCCCCCCCACTTAGAAGTATCAGCTGTCAGAGTCCAAGTCACTTTTCCCGTCCTCTTGTCTCTTCTCCGGTGACGTTTTAGACGCTTTATTCCACTTTTGTGCGTTTTCTGATTCCTCCGAAGACGATCGCTTTTGCCTCCTCCACTTCGCCCGGCGGTTTTTGAACCAAACCTGTTACGTTAAGAAATTAAATTATTAGAGGGGAAAAAATGAAAATAAAACTATGCAAACCCGCAGCTGACCTCAGCCCCGCAGGAGCCCTGCCGGGCTCGGACGGAGGGAGGGAGGAGGGGAAAGCAGCCTCTCGGGTGGGATCGGCCGGGCGCCTTCGGGAGGCACAGCCGCCTGCCTACAATCCCTCACAGCCTGTGACAGGCTCGGCCGGCCACCCCAAGGAAGGGCACTTGGAAATAATAAAAACTTTCCCTCTGCCCCCGCAGAGCGGTCGCTCTCCCTCCGCTGGCAGAGTCGGGCTGAAGCCGCACCGCGATACATCCGGTTCGGGCGCGTTTGGGTGCCAACGGGAGAGGGCTGAAGAAGGGAAAAGAAAGCAAAGTACCTCCACTTTTTCCTCTCTTAAGTGCACCCTTCTGGCCAACTGTTCCCTTGTGCCCACGTCTGGGTATTTCGTTTCCTGGAAGAGGTTTTCCAGCGCTTCCAGCTGCTCGTCAGTGAAGATAGTCCTGTGCCGTCTTTTCCGCCTGCAGTGCAGCTGGTTCAGTAACTGCAGCTCCGTCCGGGACAAAGTGCCCACGTTCATGTAGGGCAACATCTGATGGGGAACAGGGGACATCAGGACTGACCCAGTGCCCTCGTAACCTACGGACAGACAGACGAGTCGACGATAGGCTTTGCATGAGATGGCCGCTTCCCCCCCACTCCTGTCCCGTCCAGTCCCGTCCCGAAAATGCCCCCTCCCTCCGCCCAGCCGCTCTCCTGCGGGCCGCCAGCTCCTCGCCACCCGCTCCGGCCCCGCGGCTGCGGGAACAAAGGGAGCCCGTCCGCCCCGTCCCACGCGGGGCCGCCTTACCTGCGGGGGGAACGCAGGAGCACTGCTGGGCGCCCAGGGGCGGCACGGCCCCGCAGCACGAAGGGCCCACGGGGGACGCCGGCACATGCAGCTGCCCGTAGTAGTAGTTGTTGTAGCCGAGCCGAGATCCAGTGACGGCCGGCGGCAGCGCGGAGGCGGGAGCCACCGCCCGGGAGTAAAATCCGCCGTAGTCGGAGGCGCTGCCGTAGAGCGAGTCCCCGTGGAGGCTGGGGAAGACGACGGGCGCGGCGCTCGGGGGCAGCAGCACCGAGTCCTTGCAGCGAGGTCTGGCCGCCAGGATATTGTCGATGCTGAACATGCTCACAGGCATGCCCCAAACCGTGCGGGGCAGGGCGGCGGGGACCGGCCGGGGGAGGGAGGGAGGAGG